>NC_088301.1:9603715-9946122 GCF_032854445.1 Liolophura sinensis
TAGTCTTATGGCCTCTCAAGTCCAGCAGACTACTGACTTCTGCAGCCTAGTGGGACACAGACCCCCATTACAACTTCCGTTTTTCGCTAGGGACGAATGTAATTCTGTGTATTTTAGGGTGTAAAGTCTTTTTTTGCTGCCAGCCTGCCGTGTTTGGTGTACCGGTGCATGCTTGGTATAAAAATGATGGAAATTATGTAAGCTTTGGGCAGGTATGAGTTTTAATGATGAAAGTTTGAAATTCTGGGCGAGAGAACACAAGGAGGTAGGTGGTGATGAGGCTGCGAGTGACGTCCCCTTGGCGTTGCTAGGCACCCTCTCAGCTGCCAGCATAGAAAGGTCCAGATTTTGACGGCCAACCTATGTCAAGATTTTTATGGCTTCTTTCTCACACTGGCAGCAACCTGCGGATGGTCGTGGGTTTCCTCCGGGCTCTGCCCGGTTTCCACCCACCATAATGTGGCCGCCGTCATATAAGTGAAATACTCTTGAGTACGGTGTAAAACACCAATCAAATAAATAAATAAATCTTTCTCACAGGCTGGGCGAGGTTTGCACCAAAGCTGATTGGCCACGGAATGTTTGGGACTGAGCTACAGCGCTGAACGTTAACATTGTCGCTTATGGAAAAAACTAATGGGGGTTTGTGGCCTGAGTGGCCTACAATGAAATCTCCAGCCTATGGCGAACCCATCACGCAACACTTTAGCCATTAAGCCATGACGTAACATATCTGGAACCGAACTCTCGTTGGTTCCCTGCCATTTCCTCCATTCATAACCTTTTCCCTTAAATACTGGTGAGGAGAACGTAAAGCAGGGATGGAGTATATAAAAACAAATACTACTTACGTCTACATATTCCGGAATGTTGCTGGACACGGGTTTCAGAATGTAGGCGTTTGGCAAGGCGTTTTCGTTCAGCTCGTACCATTCCTCTAGTAAGCCATAGTTACGGTTTTGCCTCCCTTTGTGTCGCATTAGCGCATGCCGTAAATGGCGAAACTCTTCGTCAGGTATGGAAGCCGGTAACGAACATCTGCCCCGTTTCTGGCCCATTAACAGCTGCACAATGATAAAACTCAATGGTGACCCAAAACACGACGCCACAAATGTCGCAACAAAGTACCAACAGTGTGCATCAGTTCAAAACTAGTTAAATACGATGGTTGCTTAAGGATATATGGCTAAGAAAGTTGTCTGTTTGCTCTACAATGAAGATTAGGGTTTTTTTTATTATAGTTATTATTTTTTGACCATACTGAAACTTCACTGTTCTTGCAAAAAGTTGAGATTGTCTGTTTCATTGGAAATTCAAACGCTGAGACAGATGGAAACCTATACCAGAAAGTTGGGTCCTTCAGACTGTTCTTGGCATCGGCTGATCTCCCGGTGATAGAAACTGCACGTAGAGTGGTTGTCAGGGTAAAGATTGTCCTCGTTTCCCCAGTGCAGGTCCACTGCCTGTGTGAAAGAATATACATGTATTTATGGTGAAAAAAGTTTCTGTACAGGAAAGTAGTTTCAGTTGCATCATACGTTAAACAACTATAGCTCATGAATTCGAAAATAGCGAATAATTAACGCCCTCTCTGAAGATGGAAGAGTGGTTTCAAATGTATCACAGGTTTTAGAAAAATACACGTAAATATTATGAATTGTTCCGGGACAAGATGGAATACTAATTCCATATGTATCGGTACATCGGTTTCATATGCTTAATACAGTAGGTAAGGTCAAGGGGGAAACCATTGCGAATCGCGATATTTTAATTGTTTATTGGGTTTCATGGTGCAAAGCAAAATTCACTTATACAACGGTGGCCAGCATTATAGTGGGAGGAGAATGGACTGGCATCTTTGCATGGCCTTGAATTCGGACAATAATGCTGTCCGGGGCAATGACCGGAGGGGGGGGGGGAGCAAAGCTGAGGGATGCATTACGTGCGTGTTCACAAAATGATCACAAAACACTGTTTGCATGACTTCAAGCGGAAACGGTTCTCCATTGACTTCAATTGACAGGTTCGAACCCACTACTTTAATGACAGAAATGATGGATTTAAAAATACTCTGATTATTTTATCCGTTCACTCCGTTATCCATATACCTGGATACCTGTCTTGTCTATAAACGTGTCGAAAGAATTGAGATTGTAACAATATTTACGCCAACATAGCACGTTTGACTCACCTGAAATTCAAGTCCATATTCTCGCCTACAGTATTCTCTTACCCTCGGGTAAACGATCTCTATCAAGGCATTTCTCTCCTGTACTGTGTCTGCATTAGAAAAACATATGGTGATCTATCAAACGGACAATCTTTGACTCCAATGCCCTTATTCTTTTGTGCATGGACGGGTAGTAACAGTTGAATACGTGATATTTATATTAAAAGGTCATGGCATGGTCGCGCCTCGCAATCAGTCACACGTAACAACACAAGCCTTACACATGAATATGTTGGAAGTCTGTATGATTGCAAGGAAAATGAAGTTAGATCACTATTTCTAATTCATAATATTAAAGCCTATAAGTTTGATTTCGACGGCAAGTACCCATTCCCCCGAATGACATTATAATTATTAAAAAACAGGCGGCTTACTGGATATTGGGAGGAGTTCAACGTGTTTTGACGGAGAGCGACACCAGTTACTCAAACTGCTATCGACATAACTGTAAACTGTGTTTCGGACACTGCCATGCTTGACATTGTTTACACGTTTTAGTATGATATAACCTTAAGAAATGAATTTTATTTGATCTCTTGCAATGTATGATCTCACGGTGGTGTGGATTTAAAGATGGACGTGAGGAAATTAAAGCCATTTAGTCTATTTGCAGAAGCAGTAGTGTAGGCTGTTTTACTGCGTGGAGTTTGTTCTAACAATGAATAATTATGACGTCACCCAAGGCAATAAATTCTTGGTGTCGAAACTAAGCTTATGGAGTTTAACATTATGAAGTAGAAAAATTATTCTAACTGCATTTTCCTTGTCATAATATGGACGTTCAAGGGGTCAATACACAGAGCTTGGTACTGGCTTATGACAATTTTGGTAGAAAATATGACTGATTTTATAGACAGGTGAATATAGGCGACTATCTAAAAGAAATAGACTATAGTGGTGTGTAGATATCTAATAAAGCGATCAAAACACATTCGAGACTGCCTTGTGGCGCAAAGCAAGGTGTTGTTGCTGTGTTGTTGAGAAACCAACACTACTATCACCTTCGGGGGTGATTTGGTGCATATTTTTGTTCTTTATGTATTGGCACAGCGTGTGTGACATGTTCATAGCCAATCCCCCCCCCCCCCCCCCACCACACACACAAATACACCTACTCTACCCAACGCCCTTGCTCACAAAAATGAACACTAATCTAAACTATTTCGTAATACCTTAACAAAATGCTTTTCAAAAATTACACCTGGGTATCCATGGTGTCTGTTTTGAAAAGGAAATCTAACTTATATACAGTCAATCATGTTCAAAGAAACGAAAGCATTAATCAGGGAATCGTATGACCTTGTGTAGCTGCCAAGAGGCGCTCGTGTAAGTGGATTAACTCTGGAATGCATAAGATTATCAGCAAAAGAGGCCAGTGTATTGTTGATATCTATCCCCTTGTCACGTATGATCAATAGATTCTTTAATAGGGTCGAAGTACGCCAGAACTCTATACTGACTGACGTTACCTGGCGTCCGCTTGACTTCCAGGATATTTCTTTATTACAGCCACTGATGGTAAAGCCTCTGTTAACAATTAGCTATATTGCAGAAACTGGTGGTAAAGCCACTGTTAACAAGCTATATTACAGCCACTGATGGTAAAGCCTCTGTTAACAATTAGCTATATTACAGAAACTGGTGGTAAAGCAATTGTTAACAAGCTATATTACAGCCACTGATGGTAAAGTCACTGTTAACAAGCTATACCACAGCCACTGATGGTAAAGCCATTGTTAACAAGCTATACCACAGCCACTGATGGTAAAGTCACTGTTAACAAGCTATACCACAGCCACTGATGGTAAAGCCATTGTTAACAAGCTATATTACAGCCACTGATGGTAAAGTCCCTGTTAACAAGCTATACCACAGCCACTGATGGTAAAGCCTTTGTTAACAAGCTATACCACAGCCACTGATGGTAAAGTCCCTGTTAACAAGCTATACCACAGCCACTGATGGTAAAGCCTTTGTTAACAAGCTATACCACAGCCACTGATGGTAAAGTCACTGTTAACAAGCTATACCACAGCCACTGATGGTAAAGCCTTTGTTAACAAGCTATACCACAGCCACTGATGGTAAAGTCACTGTTAACAAGCTATACTTCAGCCACTGATGGTAAAGTCACTGTTAACAAGCTATACCACAGCCACTGATGGTAAAGTCATTGTTAACAAGCTATACCACAGCCACTGATGGTAAAGTCACTGTTAACAAGCTATACCACAGCCACTGATGGTAAAGTCACTGTTAACAAGCTATACCACAGCCACTGATGGTAAAGTCACTGTTAACAAGCTATACCACAGCCACTGATGGTAAAGCCTTTGTTAACAAGCTATACTACAGCCACTGATGGTAAAGCCATTGTTAACAAGCTATACCACAGCCACTGATGGTAAAGTCACTGTTAACAAGCTATACCACAGCCACTGATGGTAAAGCCATTGTTAACAAGCTATATTACAGCCACTGATGGTAAAGTCCTTGTTAACAAGCTATACCACAGCCACTGATGGTAAAGTCCTTGTTAACAAGCTATACCACAGCCACTGATGGTAAAGCCACTGTTAACAAGCTATACTTCAGCCACTAATGGTAAAGCCATTGTTAACAAGCTATACCACAGCCACTGCTGGTAAAGTCACTGTTAACAAGCTATACCACAGCCACTGATGTTCCCTTTACAAGCCATCTATTCGAATCTCTAATCGGGTAGGACAGAAAACCACGATAACCTGTTAAGTTTGGTATTTTAATTTTTTTTTAAATTGTAAGACTTTGATATTTCACACAAATCATTTTAGACAACTTTCATGAAAAATTCACCGTCAAAAGTGAAATAAACGCAGTAGAGTGTAAACCTAGCAACAAATTTGAAAAGTTCTTGTACATTGCAGCTACGGTATTGTTAATTTGTTATATCTATTGAATGATATTTTTGAGTCAATTATCAAAGCCCTACGTGTGGAGCATTCTGAATAATATTTATGAAATAAAGATAGAGCATCCGCTATATAAGCTGAAATCCTTCTAACAATACCACGATCCAAAACTGAATCCGAAATTAATATAATAATATAATTAATATGACAAAAATGTATGTACGCACGACAGCAACGAATTAGCTGTCTGGAATCGATGACCTTTCGGTCATTATTTATATACGACACTTAAACTTGCGCGCCAAGCAAGTGTTCCTACAAAGGGAGGTAAACACGTTGGGATTCCGGAAACAACATTGTTAGCGTCTATACGGTACAAGAAGATCTAGTTGCCTGACAAACCGCTGTTATCGATTATCTACAAATCAATAACCGTGAAAACCGATATCTTTGTTTACGTGACACTTACAGTAGGCCCAACACACATATATCAAGGTAATCACGTAACAACTTCTGACCTATCATATCTAAACATAAAACCCACGAACGTAGAGCTTTATGCATTATACCACCAGCGTGACACAACCTTATATATGTCGTAAATTTAAACCACTAATAACTGGTTGAGAGTTGGCAGGTGATATAATACAATGGCCATATATAACAGTATTTTATACTACTATATCTGTCTGTTGTTAACATAATACACTCACACACACACACACACACACACACACACACACACACAATATATATATATATATATATATATATATATATATATATATATATATATATATATATATATATATATGCTTGAGGTTTAACGTTGTACTTATTAATTTTTAGTCATGTGACGACGAGAAGTCATTAGGTGTCATTAGGTGTATGAACATACACTGTGTCTTTTTGTGGCAGGGCGATTCTATGCCGCCAAAGTGCTGCTCTCACTGAAGTGTCAAGTCAAGCAAGCTTAAATCTCCAACCCTCATCGCTATACAAACCAACTGGCGCTTTAACGCAGACTAAGTTTAATACAGGGCTTGGATTAAGCTATGGACACATCCGGGGCCGGTTGTCCCAAAGTTAAGCCAGGTTTAAAGCTTAATATCAGTCTGGCCTAATTCAAAACAAATGAGATTTCAATCCAGACTAAAGTTCATACCGTGCATAACTGCTAGTATACTTCTGGGGCCCAGGTCCCAAGACGCTATGTCAAGTCGGACATATATCTTAAAGTAAGTCTGATCTTAGCACAAAATAAATGGAGGGTAGGGCCAGACTACTACAGACCTGATTTTTAATACAGAGAGGCTATATTGTCCTTAACCCTTCATACACTTTTGAACAACCCGAAGTCTCTGTAAGACAGTAGTTCTATCCAATCTTACTACATCGAGACCTACCCAACAAGTACTTGACGAAGGTCCAGTCAGGATAGAACATAACATTGTACCAAAAGTGTCGATGTTAACGTCTCAAACAGCCTAAGGGGAGAACCCGGATCATTCGTTTAAGAAACAGACAGGTGCAGTGTTATTTAAACATGGACACACACACACACACACACACACACACACACACACACATATATATATATATATATATATATATATATATATATATATATATATATATATATATATATATATATATATACCAACATGCACTGTCAGCACAGAGGTGTTAGCCGAGCAGGTCTACAAGTTGGCCATTCTGTCAGTCTGTCTGTTGGTCGGTTGGTCAGATTTTTGACACCTTATCTTTCAGCCTGGGCCTCCTCTCTTAACATGTTCAGTTAATGAGGGGCATGAGCAGAAGGCGAATGCATTTGTGAAAATTAACTAACGCTAATTATCTAATTATCCATAATGTTGAGGCTACCCTGAAATAAAACATGATAATAACAGAAATTAAATGGGTATTCATACATGGCAATAAGTTTACTATAACACGATGTTTTCACTCACTAGTATGGTGAAGCCCCGGTTTCCTCCCACCACAATCCTGGCGGCCGTCGTATAAGTGGAATGATTTTGATTTCGGCGTATATGATCAATCAAATAAATAAATTAATAAATAAATAAGAAATGAAATAACTTCAGATAAAACTTGACATATTTGTTCCGAGATAGAATCACAGCTTTACTAATCCTTTACTAATCTACACCTGATAAGTTTTTCCTTGACACTTACCTTGACCCGATGTGCATATGAAGACTCTTACCACACCTGAGGGTACGGGTGCGATGGTCCCGAGGGTGACTTGACCTAGCAAGACTTTCTTCTCCTGGTCGTTCATGACGGACATAGCCTACACTCGGTCACTCGTCCCCGGGTGTGTGCCTCACAGCCTCTGAGATCGGGTAGTTTGGTACATGGTGAAGCCTGGAAACAAGAGCCAGTAACGATCGACCGTATAAAGACGTGATACGGATAGTCCGCGCTGATTCGAGAGAGCGTGTCCTTAAAACGGGAACGGTTTAAATTGCCTCAGGTAGTCGAATCAATTCCAGCATGTAAGTGTCTCGGTCACGGAAAGACTATCGAGTGTTTAGGCCTATTTGATAGGGTTATGGGTAAAACACATACACGCGTAGTGTGCAGTCGATATAACTGTGTATACCATACGTAGATTTTAGACTCTTGGAAATAGATTCTTGGAAGCCGGGAGCTCACT
Source organism: Liolophura sinensis (assembly GCF_032854445.1). Lineage (NCBI taxonomy): Eukaryota > Metazoa > Mollusca > Polyplacophora > Chitonida > Chitonidae > Liolophura > Liolophura sinensis. The sequence continues at coordinate 9,611,517 of NC_088301.1, forward strand.
TTACCTGAGCGGGGGTGTAAAGTTTGTTCCACGCACTGACAGTTCCCCCGGCGGTCAGGCTTGTCAGCACCTGTATAGATTGAGGGACAGGTTGTGGTAACTAAGGGTGACAAACACGCGCCTGTTCGATCCACACAGCGTTAACAGTCTGACACACAGGTCGCTCTAGAGGGGCAGGTATATTTTTATGTTAGTCAAGTGTTAAAAATGAACACTTTTGTATATACACCATTCACCAACGAATCAAATTCTATACTCACGAAATATACGTTTTATAGTTGCAGTCTTTGGGGGCCTATAAGGTTTATGGATACATATATATACGGCAGCAGGTTAAAAAGCTTTACCCGTTAAGCTCGAAGTACTTACTTGTTAGAACTTGTTACTTACTTACACACCTGAGAAAAGGACAGTTACTGAAAGCTGCTTATAAACTAGAGTGCTAAGACATTTAGCAGTAAATTTACTTTGGCGCTGGCGAATTATGTTATAGCTGGCATTACATCAGCTGGAACTAAATCTCTACTTGACGTACGTGTATTTTCCGGAACTAAACCTACACCTGATACATTCGTAGGCCCTATATAAAGCACATGCATGCAGTTATTGAGCCAAAGTCTGCGCCTTTATCGGAGTGCGTTGTGTACGCTTGAGCTAGTGTTATGCTTATAGTTGACTCCGCTGCCACAATTAGCTTAAGACTACTAACAGCAGCCATAAGATTTTTTCTGAAATATTGGGCAAGACAGATTACACCTTAATCATTACAAAACGTTCTAAAGAATAGCTGACCTCGTTTACACTAAAGCGTACAGTCACGTTTTTGAAAATTTTGTCAACATCTACAAAACTGGAAGACGGCAGACATTCCCTTGTATGAAACTATGTGAATGTTCATAATTATAAACAATTTAAAGGCTACTGCTGTTGAGCAAAAATGAAAAGATCTTACTTCTGCTGTCCACCCCGGGCATATACTACTGTGTGTCGTCTGCTGCTAGGACAACGTCACGTCATAAGTGACTTATTGTGACGTCATTGCTATGCTCCTGTCATTGTCATAAGTGCGCGTCATATGTGACACAAGGCGTCGACATTGCTACGCTGCCGTCAGTGTCAGTTATGCGAACATCTTAAATGACACTGTGACGTCACCGATAACATAAAAATATCGTCATATGTTTAAGGGTTTAATACCCCCCCTAGGGGTGCTTGTTGTATAACCCGATACCACTGAACCTTGTTTCATTTCGAGTTAAATCCCGAGCAACAAAGTTCACCGGTATCGGGTTACACAATGAGCACCAAGACAAAGGTGTTATGGTCTATTGTATCTCAATAAATGAAGAAAACGTAGGGGAACATGGCATGTTTCATGCTTTCATCCTCTTCACCACTCCACAAAGGTCACGAGTTTTATACCAATCAACGTCAAGCAGTTGACCTAGATACTCCAATGCTGCGTATGAATGGGATCGTGTGTGACTGTTACGTAACGTACATGCAGGAATGTGAAAGTTTTGTACCGGTAATTACAAAAGCAATATGTATAAACTATGTAAAGTAGCACATTTCTGGCTGAAGAAATTCTCGACATTTCCCCTGTAGGCCTAAATGAATCATGAAAACAAATCTAAAACAAAACCAAGTTAAAATCTATGTATATTTGCACACGTCACAAAACTGTCGTCATCATGGTCAGACGACGTTAAAGAGACCAGAGAAGGCTTGTGCATTCCTCAGCACCATACACGCAATAATAAAACCACACCAGCCAATATCTAGCTATTATTATACACCTTCCACGTTCGTCTGTGCTTTTAATGCTGTTTAGATCGTGTCACGTAGCTCGTCTTGAAAGTCACCTTTAGCAACGCCCATAAAGTCGTAGTCTTTTATAATATTTTATTTATTTGATTGGTGTTTTACGCCGTGATCAAGAATATTTCACTTAAACGACTGTGACCAGCACTATTATAACATAAAAAATATGTGTGCAATAGGGAGGCGGCATATTTTTTAATCTCGTTAGGTGGCGCTTGTATTTTGTTTGGTGTATAATAAATAGGTTATTTTTCGAATGGCTTTCGTCTCCTGCTTATGGTGGCTCACAGCGGAGATTGGGAAGGTCGCCATCTAAAAACCACCATGCCCGCTACTTGGTTTCAAATATAACTAGAACAGCCTGAAACTACTTCCAGCGAATGGTTTTCAACGTATACTTCGATACAAAGCATTTTGCTATTGGAATATTTAAACTGGTTCATACTAAAAAAAAAAAAGGGAGGGGGGGGGGGGGGGGGCGTATCTTGAGCTACACGTTGGTACGAATTACAAATTATTAGCTCTCAAAGTTTTCTATTTTCAAAAAAATTTACGACTGAAATTACGTAGCTAAAATTAGTTTTCGAGTATATCCAAACAAATTATGATCATAAGCAAAAATGCAAAAGTAGATTCAGAATCAGCCGTCTGAAATACATCAAACTTTTTATGGCGTCACGAACTCGACGAAAGTTTTTAGCGGACTTTAACTTTTTTTTCAGATTGTGTGTAACTAGTACTGCTCTACATATATTCGTCAAATTTTAAAAGGATCTGTGTATTGGTTTTTGAGGAGACGGCGTCTAAAGGTTTTGCTAGAAATCCAATAAGGCCGCCAAACTATATGACCTAGAAGAAAGTTAATAGTACTAAAACATAACATATATCCGCGAGAATTTGCTGCCAAATTTCAAGCAGATGCGAGCAGCCGTTTTCTAGAAAAGGGACAAAAAGCACTGTCCGAAAAGAACATAGTTACAATATTGCAAACAAGAGCAATCGGCTTCCAGCTTGAAACTATAACAAAACATAGGAGTTTTGAGGCTAAAAGGCGTCGCCGATTGTCCCCATCACCTCTTGGGCTGAGTCCCCTCCACCCCTACCACGACATAACAGTGTCAATGAATAATTTCCACATCTTGTTAAAAGTTCGGTAAGCAATATAGCCATAGCAAAGTGCGTTAGTGGTGTGGTTGTTGTTACCCTCTGTAATTATTCATATATATATATAAGACATATACATACAAAAATAGTGTTGAAAGCTAAATATTATGTTTTTCTCACAGTTTTTGTTTTTTTTTTCCAAAAAGTAAAGGTATGAATACATTTCTCATTATATATGGGAGAGAAACCGTGCCTTCCTGTTACAATTACACGTATTCGGGCTAAAAATAGTAGATCAGATGTCTCACACACTAGAAGAATAATGATTATTTTTGTTCATCCTTCGTACAATATAATGAGTAATATTGGCGTATAAATCTTATCATGAGTGTTACAGCCGGAACACATACATGTGTATAGCATAATAGGGACACAGTTATGGCGAATGTGAAAGGAAATGGCGCTACCAAGCCGGGATCTGATCACAACAAATAGGCTGCGCTCATGTGCCATAATTTTTTTTGTGTGTTTTGTCAAAGATGGGCTATATAATATTATCCCATATATTTGTAGGATTGATGTGAAGATTCTTTTATGTATACATGTACGTTGGGAGCTGGCATCGCACGCCTAAGATCATTATGCTCTTCCCGGATTTATTCGAATTATCGGCATGTGAGGCTTGAACTGCCTTTTTCAAGGGACATAATGCGAGGTTTTATTTTGTTTTGCAAAGTTGGTAGGGTAATCTCCCTTCGAACGGGAATCGTTGACACGCTGTTTTTCCCCCGACTGAAGTCGCTCACGGATACAAGAGTAGCTCTGTGGAAAAGTCAGTTCATGGTCTTAAAACCACGAAGCAGGACTTGTGCTCGATGGATCAGATATATACATATAGTTAAGACGCAGGTTCACTGAGTTCGGGCGTTCGAATCCAGTTCTTGCTTTTTCACCTGTGCCTTTAAGTCAAGAGGTTTGTCAGCTAGTTGGCCAAAGTCTGTAGTTTTCTTCACCCACAAACATGACCGCCATCATATAAGTGAAAAACACCTGAGTACGTACACCATCAGTTAGTCAAATCAATCTATCAGCGAATTTCCACACACATACCAAGTAACACACAAGAGGAGTGCATATTGTACAGATCAGATCCTTAACTTGAGACTGTAGTGTTTTACGGACAATAATAATCGTATATATAGATGTTTTCGACTAAACCCGCGTGGCTTTTGCGTAATCCATTCTGTAGCAGAGAATACAATCCCAGATTATTCTCGGAACGGTCAGCGAAGGGAGGTTTCTCCATCCCGAGCTATATCTGTTAGGTTTCCGCTAGCTTACATGCCGAGGAGTCTTGAGTGATGATAAGATTATCACTCGATCAATAAAGTGTATCAGTCGAAATGTCAACTGGCCTATTAATCAATCGTGTTCCTGTCTTTATGGAAATATTTATGATGAGCGTTATACGATAAGCTGCCCCACCGATCAAGAAAATCCTTGAACTACACTAGACTAATCGATACCTAATGAAATAGGCAATTATTTTGATGGATAAATAAAGATTGCATGCAGAATTGTTCTAGGTAACAGCATCTAATATAGCCCAAAATTTACTGCCCTACGTATATATATGCTATAATTCCCCAAACCCACCGATCTGTAAACTGCCCCTCAATAATAATTGACCAAGCTTACTTCGGCAGACAGCGGATTATAAAATATTGACGACAATCAGAGAACAAGATATACATGTAGAGTAGGAATATTTAAAAAAATATTTTGTAATTAATTAACCTAACTTTTGTCGATGTCCATGGATTTTTTTTTTGAAGAATTGCTTTGATGTAAATTTGTTTTAATCTTGAATCGCTGCGTTGCCTTTAGCTTTCTTGGTCATATAATACGACCGTATCAAAGCATAGTCGTATTCTGCCAATGCACAATTTCCCTTGAGGCTCATTCGTCAAGGTCATTCGTCTAGCTTACATTTAATTCTCAGCACAGAACTGTTTTTTCTTCTGTATAAATTCAACACAAGAATATCAAGCTCATTAGGACATCATCTTAACTTTTACCTCGGGGCAAGCGACTAAACTAAATCTGTAGTTCCAAATGTATGTTATTATATACAAATTATGGAAATCGCATGCTCTCGTGCAAGAGTTCATTTAAGCATGGATGTCACGCATATATCTTGTTTCGTGTTGTTGTGTATTCAGGAAGGCATTGTTGTGAATTCAGGATAGGTACTGTTGTGTATTCAGGAAGGGTGTTGTGTATTCAGTAAGGGTATTGTTGTGTATTCGGGAAGGCATTGTTGTGAATTCTAGAAGGGTGTTGTTATGTATTCAGGAAGGGTGTTGTCGTGTACTCAGGAATGGTGTTGTTGTGTATTCAGGAAGGGGTTGTTGTGTATTCAGGAAGGAGGTTGTTGTGTATTCAGGAAGGGTGTTGTCGTGTATTCAGGAAGGGGGTTGTTGTGTATTCAGGAAGGGGGTTGTTGTGTATTCAGGAAGGGTAATGTCGTGTATTCAGGAAGGGTGTTGTTGTGTATTCAAGATGGCTATTGTTGTGTGTTTAGGAAGGTTGTTGATTTATATTCAGGAAGGGTGTTGTTGTGAATTTAGGAAGGGGGTTGTTCTGTACTTAGGAAGCATATTGCTGTGTATTAAGGAAGGGTGTTGTTGTGTATTCAGGTAGGTATTGTTGTGTATTCAGAAAGGGTATTGTCGTGTGTTCTGGAAGGGTATTAATGTGTATTGAGGAAGGGCACTGTTGTGTATTCAAGAAGGGTATTAATGTGTATTCAGGATGGGTATTGCTGTGTGTTCCGGAAGAGTATTTATTTATTTATTTTTTTATTTGATTGGTGTTTTACGCCGTAGCGCGCTAACCAACTGATCCAAGGTGAACGAATATTTCACTTATACGACGGCGGCCAGAATTATGGTGGGAGGAAACCGGGCAGAGCCTGGGGGAACCCACGACCATCCGCAGGTTGCTGAAAGACCTTCCCACGTACGACCGGAGAGGAAACTTGCATGAGCTGGACTCACAGCGACCCCATTGGTGAGAGACTCCTGGGTCATTACGCTGCGCTAGCGCGCTAACCAACTGATCCAAGGAGGCCCGTTGGAAAGGTATTATTGTTTATTCAGGATGGGTATTATCATATATTCAGGAAGGGTATTGTTGTGAATTCAGAAAGGGTACTATTGTGTTCTGAAAGGGTATTGTTGTGTACACAGGAAGTGCATTGTTGTGTATTTAGGATAGGTATTGTGTTTTCTGGAAGGGTATTGTCGTGTATTCAGGATGGGTATTGTCATATATTCAAGAAGGGTATTGCTGAGTATTCAGAAGAGTGTTTTAGTTGTGTATTCAGGAGCGGTGGTGTTGTGTATTCAGGAAGGGTATTGGTGTGAATTTAGAAAGGGTACTATTGTGTATTCATTAATCACCTATTTGCGATGTTACAAAAGTTGCTCTTCTCCTTCCAAAGAAATAAAATTGTAAACAACATGGACTGAAGAAAGGCTCATTTTCTATATCAGAAACAGTCATGATCAGTTCTAGTCTCTTTATATGTTGTAAAAAAAAAATCATGTACAATAAATCTTCTAACACAGGAGTTTGTGAGAGGAAACCATACTTGGGGTCAATCAATTCATGGGTAAAACCGCTCCTTTCGAAAACTTGAAGGAGCAAAATTTTGTGAGTATGACCTGTTGTGACCAAATTGGCTTTTAGTAGGGCCCGACTTTCTCTCCGGGCAACTGTTTCCTTTACTGTCACTAAATCTCATTATACCCACGCGCGCGACTGAGGAAAATTACAGCAATCTGATCTCACGACTCCCTGGCGTTTACTCCAGACACTCCGGTTTCCATTACTATTAAAACTAACCCCAGTGGCCCAAGCGTAAAAATCTCGAGCATGGCGTTAAAAACAATGAAATTAATGTTAATACCAGTTTTATCACAATACACTACTTGGGGAGATCTGTAAGCAACCTGCAGATGGTCGTGGGCACGCTAATAACTCGGCACTAAGGCCAGACAATAAGCGTCAGCATCGGAGATTGTTTGTCCATGTAAAGAAAACAAACGCCTGGAGTCATAGTACGGCCTACATTAGCTAAAACACAATTTGGTCACAACTGCTCGCAGTCACACGCATTCAATTTCTTCAATTACCTCTTCTTTGAATGGTTTTACCGATGACCCAGAGTGTGATTTCATTCCCCAAACACCCGGCGTTAGAAAACTGATTGCATTAGTATTTTTTACCTTATATGAGGAGGCTACTCTTGACCAAGGCTGGTGATAGCAAATAAGCCTTATGTTCAGTCCTTGTTTACAACAAAGGCGAAATATCAACAACATACCAATGTTTATTTCACCGGATCCATGACGTCATGCGCTTTGTGTGATGTTTACAATAACATATACTTAAGACTACAGTTTGAATTTTGTCGCTTGTCCGAGATAAAGGTTGAGATGAAGCCAGGATAAGCTTGCTTTCCTTGTGTGGAATTTATACTGATCTTCCCTGCAAATATACGTCTTTGCTACACAAATAAGGATACGTGTAAATGCACATGTATAATAAACTAGATGAGTTAATTTTTTTACTGACCTGTCCAACATAAATACGCCTTGATATATATTTATGTGAAACAACAAAATACATTCATGTAAACGTAATGAACCAGACGAATAAAATTAGCGGTAAACTGTCTCATGGATTGGAAGAATATAAAGTTTATGCAATGACACGTTCGTTGTAGGATCAAAGTAAGCTGATGGTATCGGAAACGATCAAAGTTTAAAATAAATTCACATCAAAGCGAAGAAACCATACGTTCCCCACTCTCTATGCCGCAAACGAAAGTGACACTTTAACTAGGGCATTTACTGCAACTAACGATGCCGTTCAAGTCTTTGAAGTTAGCTATACTAGAAGTAGAGAAAGGCCGTTTTCAAATAATAGGTAGTGTTTCTTATCCGCATCAAGAATAAAACCCAGTGAAATGTGACTGATTATGCAGGTGTTAATCGTCGGAAACTAACAGATCAACAGTTTTGTTCTGCCCGATATTTGATCCGCTAAAATGATGGGGTTTGTCGCTTTATACATCAGTTATGCAGGGAGGAAAGAAGTACCTTTCTATTCGACATTGCTATGAGGGATCGCTTTGAGAACAACTAAGACGAGGTCTACAGGTTCAATATCGCACGGCCTAAGCTGTGACGTAGCCTTTACCCATTCTCTCCATGAAGTGGCATAGTAACACCGAAGTACTGCATCATTTTGAGATCGTATACAACGATTTAGTTACATGTAGCCGATGTGCCATTTCACAAAGTTGTTGAGCACGTCTGTATCATTTACGGACCACCACAGACGTAAAATCAGTTGATTTACAAGCCGTGTAATATTCAACGATGGCATCACAAACTATGTCAAACAGTAGCATACCGTCTCGGCACAAACGGTATTCATCCCCCCAAATACAGTCTTTGTCGTTCATTTTAGCGTTTAGTCAGCAGTTTCTAAACAATAAATATCCCAGTCAGTGCAAAATTCATAAGGGATACTGAAGGTTTACGGGAATGACAAGACGGCATCTCATCTGACAACGCTTAAAATTAATAAAAAATCTTCCGACACAATTTTTTTCTCTGAATTTATTACAACGGAAGAATTAAATTTTGCTCCTTCGTCTTTCTCGCATACAAGCGATGTTTTTTTTTTCTGTTTTGTTTTATGAAATACAGTAAAATTTTTGAAACGTGGTGTTCAAGCCGAGGTGCTTTCTCTGACGTCCGTGATAACTAGGTCAGCACTGCTTTCACCTTAGTAAGCACCGCTACTTAATTGAAGCATAAAATTCAACGACAGTCGAATGCCTAGATCAGCCTTATTTCCATTTGTTTCAGAATTGAGCATCTAGTTGTAAAAAAATCATATTGTAATTTTGTAAGCATTTAATTGGGGTAAAAATCCCCAGAACAACCTCTCCAAAGGCTACGACCTGAACCAGGAATAACCCGGCCGCGCATCTGCAGCTGGGCCATTGAAACAGGGTTGCTGGAGTTCCTTGTTAATGATATAATAGACCTACTGCATCAACAGTTCAAGCAACCGGCCCGGATAGCACAGTTGGTAGAGCGGCCGCTTCGGGACTGGTTGATCCAGGATCAATCCTTGATCGAGTCACACCTAAGACTTTAAAAGAGGAAGTTGTAACTCGCTTGGCGTTCAGCATGAAGAGGATAGTGCAACGACTGGTTGACCCGTATCAGTATAATGGCTCGGGGTGGCTTATTTGCTTTTGGTAAGTCGTCTCAGTGAAGCAGCACTAAATAAAAGAGCGGTGGAAATCCGTCCTGCAACAAGGAGGCACATTACACGTACATGCACCCTAATGATTCCTTCGTCGTCATATGAGTGAAAAATTGTTGAGTACGACGTTAAACCCCAAGCACTCACTCAACAGTTCAAGCAGTGTAAGAAATGTTCTTCAAGTGTGTTCGTTTTCCGAGAAAACCATATTTATCACTTAGACCTTCACCGCTGAAGTTCACAACTTTTATCTGTCATAGGCTACTGATTAGACTATTATACGGAAAATACCTTCGATGTCAGAGAGCAAGAGTGAACGTTACATCACGTTGCCCTCGATAATGGAGGTATGCTGAACCTGGGTCAAGACGAAGTTTCATTAAACTTTTACTTGGGTTGAAAACAATGTAAAAAAGTATTTATTGCCGGTTTAAGATACTTTGAATGGTAGTCTTTCAATGGACATAAACATGAAGTTGAGACACAGAAATTAACATTTAACTTCATAAAAAAATAATAAAACAGGTGTGTGTACATATTCTGTGCTTTGTTGTGGTAGGGCGAGTGCATGCCATGCCAAAGTTCTACGGCTACTGAAGTATTACTGGGTAATGCATGAATGCCATGATAACACAGAATACCAGTAGCAAGGTAAGTGAACAACAATGAAATGGCTTTCTGAGAGACTAACTCGCATGATGGAGACACAATGCAGTAGTTAGTTGTACACTTCGCTCGGCCTTATTTATTTGAAGATGGGAAGGTCTTCTATGAACCTTCGGTTGGTCGTGGAGAGGAAGCCAGCATGAGCTTGACTTGAAAACAGTGGCGAGAAGCTCCTGAATTATTGTCCTGCGCTTACACGCTTATCATTCGGCCATGCATGGTTTCTCCCACTTTACACATGTGGTAAGCCACCGTGTGGTCTGGAATATAGAAAGATACGAGTCACCAGGCGATCACACGGAACTCAGTTCACAATAATGGTGTCCGAGGAGTTATCAGACAGTTGTGGTTCCTAAATAACTGGTGTTGTTTCACCGTGGATGCTACCTTGTAGGAGTGCTTAAGAGTAATTACTGTGGACAGTATAATGGCTGGCTTGCGTGGTCAGCTCTCTGCATTGTCCGGCAAAGCAGGGCTGTGTAGATTATATCGGGTCGCTTCGTTAGCACCATTCCCCGTGCCTACGCGGGATACATTTTAATTGTAACCAGTGTTCTTGGTAATTCTGCCAGAACTAACAGAAAAATGACCATTCTCATTAGTCTCCGCTTGTCAAGCTTCGTCTAGAGGATAACGACTTTGCTCAGCAAAATACACCTCTTGATCAACGGCTTTAGAATAAGACTGACATATGGATCGCTTTGAGTCGGATTTCAAGCTGAAACGTAGACAGGGTAGACGTAAATTCCACTGGTAAGTGATGAGTAGGTTTATCGGTACTACCGTATTTCCAGAGTTGTCGACGTCTATTGTTTTATCGCCTTGACGTCAACCACTTTTCTCTTGAGTAACAATATGGCGCTAAATTGTAGCTTTCTGTAAAGAATATTTCAACACAATAATGGCATTATAAAAGACAACAGCATAGACATTAAACAAAACCCAGAGCAGTGACTGTAGTCTGATAATTGGCAAACTGGTCACACGTATTGCCGGTGAAATCTGGTCACTTGTCAATTTAACTCGTTTAGGGTATTATTCTACCTGTTCACGTATATACTTAGAATTGTAGCAGTTTACACGTCTCACAGCACCATCGCTAAAGTAGACTCAGGTAAGAAAATGTAAAAAAATCACGCAGTGATGATCGTTGCAAATTATTAAACTGGTTTAAGGTTACTCAAAGCTCTGTGATGTCATCACATTGTGTATACAGTGATATGAAAACAAGGCGCACTCCAAAAACAACTTTAACAGCGATTAAGAATAGGGTACTTTTCTTAGGAAGAGTATCCTTTATAGATATTGTTTAAATTAATATCTTGTGAGATTTTGTCGTCTTGATACTGTGAAAATGTCGATTCGGAATGGGCATATCGATATTCAAACGTTATATGTCAAGCAAAATGATCTTCATGACATCTCCATGTAATATCCGAGTTCATAGCAAACACACACACGACAAGTACATTACGACAGACAGATTCGTCCTAGCTATGTAGGTCTACCATCCGTGAACCATATCGTTCCATGTCAGTAATCGGAAGGACAATGTTCAACACAAACCACCAAAGAACTAAGTAAATATATATTGAACAAACAAGGAAATTTAACATTTGGAGAAATCGATTATATTGAAAATGGGCAGTACAAGGAAGTTAATATGAGCGAATACCCTAATGGCCACGCATAACCATTGTAATTGTGGTGAATCAATGGGGGTGTAGCACGCTCTTTGTGAAAACGCGATCCTACACGTGTGCCAGGTCACGTGACCACAATTTCATATGGGTGAGCACCAAGACGTGTGCAGGATTTACTCGTGATTGGGGAAAATACGCGAACAATCCTTGAGAGATAAACAATTATCATGCTACGCGTTACAAATGTTGCAGGTGAACACTCAGATGGCATGCTCCAGGCATGGAACCTTATCGACCCAGATCTTTACGGCCAAGTAAAACCAGACTTGCCGAGGACAATCATATTAGGTCACGTCACTTACGTAATCGTTTTACGACAGTAAACTCAACCAGTAGAGCCCTGTTTAGGGGTCGCGTAACTGCCGAAACCAATTACACACTGCCCATCTTCGTGTTAGGCGCCCTTATATTGGGCCGATTCTGACACAGGTAAACCGGAGTGAACGTCTACGCTGGGCATAATGTCACCTACGACTGAAGCAGAGAAAATGGAATAGGGCTGTGTTTAGCAACGAATCACATACTCGGCAAAACAACCTCCAATAAACATGGCTAGACCAGGTGAAATCATCCTATACATTGGTATGCCTCATTGCTTTCAGGATAAGTAAGAAAAATATCATGTTGCAACCAAACAATATCTCGTCTATCCTGACTTGTCGTTTCTAGGGGTTTAAGTAGGATGGGTTTGATCTACTTCACAAGTTATTGATTTAAAAACATCTGTGTCAGTGATGCTCCATCAAATGTCTTCACTCTAAGTTTCTTAAAATCTTTGATCTACACTAAGTATGTATAATACTTGGTAAATTGAGAGAAAATCATCTGTTTTATATTTGTATTTTACAGTGATTAACCCCGGGGGTAACGGTTGTATAAGAATCTATGTTTGTTACATCAACATGATGCTTTTATAAAGAGTTCCAGTTCGCAGGTTTCGAGATACAACTTCACGACACGTCCTTTTACGACATGATGTCGCCACTTTACGGCACGGAAGGGCCAGTCTGCTAATTTTAACATGAGGTGGTATACAGAATGTAGAAAACCATTTAAAAAGGATTACACTGATCTTCTGAATTATGTTCTTTGTTTTTTTATGAGAGAGTTAAACGTTTGAATTACATGACGACTAACAGGGTAAGTATCTAAGTAATATGCGACGTGTTAGGAAAGGGCTTCAGGAGAGTATGAAAAAAAAACCCCAAAACGCCAAGCCACAAGAATATCCTTGTTTGCTTGAACAGTTAAAATGTCCTATGAATAACGCAGTGCACTAAAAGTTATATATATAAATAATATATAGTTATAAATATATATATATATACATGTATATTACCGTTGTGGTAACGGGTTTGGGAAAACCTTTCTGTATCAGCATGAACCGGGGGCAGTTTTTGCGGTGTCAAGATGCTGTGCCAGCAAACGTGTATCTAATCTCGCAACGAAGGCACTATATAAAAACTCCAGTCATTTTGGAGAAAGTACCTTTGTGCAATTGCAAGAAATCAATGCGTCTGTTATATATGGATGCTATGCCAATAACATTGCAAACCTTCTCTTTGTATGCTTCCGTCATAACTTCGTTCTTTCTTAGTTCCTTGGTGGTTTGTGATAAACGTCGTTTTAGGAATTGGTCTTTCGATTATTCACCTGGAACGCCCATATTGGCTGATGGCTGCTATACAAATGCCTGTTTCCATGGATAGATTGAAGGTTTGTCACCAGAGATTTTGTAGGGTAATAAGCCAATTAGAAACTATGTTATTTTATCATAAATTTAATGAAAGGTTCTTAAAATGACCCCTTGCAACTGATGGGAACTCATCTCCCTGTCGCTCAGGTGGATTGCCAACCTGCTCACAGTGAGAAATGGCGAAATGACACAAGGCCTTCCTCGGCAAGCCTGTTGTTATGTAACAGGTGTAGCCGATGAAATAGGCCAAGTTAAAATATTCGTCGGTAACCATGAGCCCAGTGCATGCCGTTAAATGCATAGGATAATATATTTTCCCATCTAATGTTGGTATTTGAAACCAAAAGTTTTGTCTTACGAATTATACCGTGAATATATGACAGTATGTTTAATATACGTTTATTACGAAGTTACACTGATGAACAGGTGTAGCCCTTCTCCATATAATTTTACCATATGCTATTTGCTGAAGTAGATAGTGTTGAACTTTCATTGGAAGAACACTGTATATAAGCTGTATAGATTTACAATATCATATTTAAACTTATCTAACATATAGCTTGACAATATATGAAAAAAAAAAAGAATTTCTTGTGTGGTTCAAATTAACCCCGTCCCCGCCTCCATTACCTCACTTGTTAAGTACTGAAAAAAGTGTATACAGTCATGGGAATCGAACTGATTATTCAATTCAAAACAACGGTTTCAAGGCACGCATTTTACCACTTGACCGCAGACAATGCGGTAGAAACCAGGAAATATTATGGTCAATATAGAGTTGCTCTGTATTCAAAATTATTTCTTTTTTTCCGATTTATAAAAATATGATTGCGTCACCAACATGACTCTTCGTTACAGCTTACTACTCCTAACTAGGAACCAAATAAGTGGAAATGATTTTGGTTCACGTAATCATGTTTTCATTATGAAGGCAAATGCCTGAAAATAGCAAAATCTGCTTTTGACCCTACTTTCGTCATTTTATAAAATAAAAAATATAAATCCCATCACAATATTGCACACACATGTTCTTCGGTAATTGTACTTGATATTCAAGTGAGCTTTTCTTGGTTTTCTGCATGAAACAGATCACATCTCACTGCTGCACCGAGGTGGGACTATCTAATTACAAGGGGTCCCTTAAAACCAAATCCTTCAGGTGAGAAAAGGTGTTCAGGTTCATCTAACGAACTCACAATTCCTAAAACCGATTCAGTCTTAGTGTTAGTGACATAGTGACAAGCAATGACATGGCGTGCTTTGCTTGAATGTTCATCACCATAAGAAAATACAGTCAAAGTAATCGTGAGATCAAAACTCCTCTCAAAGCTGTAAATCATAACACTTGTAAGACTATGTTTTCGGGGCATTTGCGACATAATATCTCTACTTTCCTCAGTAATGCCTGAGTTTTACAGAAGCCAATATCAATTTACTCGCCAAGTTTTACCGCCAAAGGCACAGGCTATTCCCTTTCAACTGAAACGCGTGGGCTTCTAGTACAACTAGTGGATATCCTGTTGATATGACGACGCAAACAAACCTTGTGCATTATTTGGTTGCCCACAATGATTTTCTGTAAGTGAATAAACTTAACACATTATAACAGGGGCTGCAAAGAGAGGGCAGTTTTCCACTGATTGGTTTGTATCTCCGGCGATTTCACACCTATATTTGTTTTGGGCTCTATATCTTGTCATTAGTCTTGCCATTCTGTTTGAAAGTGTTTCGATTATTATTACGTTGGCCGAGAGGTTAGAGCATCTGCCTAGTAATTCATTCCCGGGACGCTTCAAAACAGAAGACTATAAGACAAGCAACTTTGCTATATCCCTGCTTTACTTTCGGCAAAAGGTCGGCAAAGAATCCAGGACCAAGATTACGACATGAGTCACACTTGTGGCATTATCCCTGAGCTTTGATTTAAACTTAAACATTAATTTTCATGTTCGTTAGAAGGACTAAGTGAACTCCAAGTATCAAAGTGACCATTTCTAGTATGAATTTAAGTCACAAGTTTAGGACAGAAATCTATTTTAAAATTCAGGCTAAGATTATCTTAGACGAGTTCCTAATCGTGGGACAAGGACCGGTATTTAACAAACGTCTTAAGACTTAAGTTAAATATTAAATTGCAGCTACAATTAACATGTTTTGCCTTAAAAGATTTAAAATTTGCACACAGATTCTTTGCTGCAGAACGAAGTACTGACCACAATTTGAATTCTTTCTTGTCCTGAGTTGAACATTTTATGCACGTGCTATTTATGACTTAAAAATCTTAAGTTCTTGATAAAGATATTGGAAAGAGACACTGTCGTGAAATGACCGACAACAATGCTGAAAGCGACGTTAAACGCCAAGCAAACAAACTAGTCATCCAAGTACAGCTCGGCCCTAGAGGTCCTCTTGCTGACTCTGTAATGCGTTCAGGTCTGGTGTCTTGGGTATAATGTTCCAGTGCAGCATCTTTTAAATATTTTAGCTCTGGGAATGGTGTGCAACAAAAAGATGTCAGCCATAAGGTCGAAATTATGGTTCATCGCCTTTAAATCTCCAACAATAAAATTTGGCTCAAATGAAAATTCCATATGCTGTATAAGTACTGTATTGGTGCATTGTCACACTGTATTCCCCATTAGTCTGACACCCGTCCAGGTGAATACAGTGTACATCAATGGGGGCATTTGGTGACAATGTCCATAAACATCTTGTGACTGGTATATTCTACAGTATATTTTCCACACCTCAAAGCTGAGTATGTCCCGAATGCGAAGATGGCGTTTGCACTCTTTAAAGACTGCAGTAATAACGCACAAGTTTTTATCCACAGGTTCCTTATATTTAAGAACGCTGAAATAAAAATAGCAAGAAATTAATTTCCTTTGTCTAAATGTTTTTTCATTGTCCTTACAAACTGAATTCAAATTCAGCTCTAATTATGTGGACAAGACCATATCGTCTGGGGAAAAGTTTATTGAAACAAGATTGTATAAAATTTATATTGGCATATACAATAACTGACTGTATTTTATGTCACATAAAAACACCGTTAGTAAAAATGGAGCCCTACAAAACATATTGTACAAATACAAGTACCTGCTGAAGGTTCAGGGGGTGACATGTCGCTCTGTCACACGGAGGGAAAGTCATGAATGTGACGTTAAACCCAAAGTAGAAGTATATGTATCAAAATGAGTGAACAATTTTAGCTTCTTGTATCATTTTCAAATTAATCAGATTTAGGATTTCATAGAATGAAACCTACAAATTACAGACATGAATCAGCATTAATGAATGCATTGGAAATGCATGATACCATAAATACAGGAGATCTTCGGTGCATATAGAAGATGGAAAAACACCCTGTTACAAGACAAGACATACAACATCGTTCTGTCTTCGCCAAATACAAAAGCTTTAATAGAAACATCGCGTCTTGGAAAATCATTTCTGAAGGACGAAGATCCTGTACTTTTACACTGGGAGTCCAAATCTTTGATGGTGTTTAGTATACAGAGCTTGTCCTCATTGGGCTTATCTGTTAATGGAGAAATTACACCATCCGGTTTCAGAATGAGGCTGTAACTGATTTCTTCTGATGCTGCTATCAAACACCGTCTGATACCAAATCTTCTCTTCGTTGCCAGCATAAGTGAGGGCTATCCCTATATATATTCTCATAACGAGAGTTACGCCAAAGGCACCATACCATACACTGTATACATATTTTCCAGGTTTACATGCGTTAGAAATTCCGATACAACGATGAATTCGGGTTTAGTCGCCTTCACGACGTTGTCTCTATATGTTAGTTCAATCCCTGTACACTATAATGACGAAGGACCCAGGCTCGACACCCGGTCCGTTGACAATTATACTGACATCGAGCTGATCATCCTACCATCATGGCTGTGCTCAGTGAGTATCACAGATGTTACGTAAAGCACACATGCTGTAATCAGATCGTCTTGGTTTAATCACCTGCCATGTTAATAATGCAGGCTTATCGATTCCCGAGTCCACGCAATCAGAATACAAGGACCCAAGCATTCTTTAAGCCAGCGTAAAAACTGTATGTTCAGAATTAATTACATTTCGCCACAGAAAGAAGCGAAGTAGTACAAATCTGAATTTAAAATGTTTTGTTTATTCTGGCTAGAAAAATCTCGGAGCATGCAATTATCTCCAATGAAGCAGTCCAAGTCCGACTAGTATACCACAAAAAGTCCCTAAATTATCAATATTTAATTTTAAGCGCTCTGAGTAATGATAATGAAGTGTAATGCTTAAACACTGGATTTCCCTGGAGACTCTAGAAGTACTCATAAGGGCTTACGAATTTAACTTCTGGATTTCAAATTATTCAGTATTCAGCGGATACTGTTTCTGTCTGCACATAATCTTTGAATTGATTTGTTAATTCAAAAAAGAGTTTATACGACGGAAAGAAACCTATGGACACTGACCACATGAAGCTGGAAGGAGCTGGATAAATCTTGGGGCCTTTCCTTTCTGAAGTGACATAACATCTGGACAAATTCTGAATTAAAATTGTAAAGAAACGTAAATTACCACCGTAAATATAGTCACCATCAGCAAAGACCTCTAACGCCATGGCCACGATAAGCCCTCTCGATGCAAGTTGTTCGACTCCTGAATAAGATGTTGGACAATGGCGGTTTAATGTCTGTTTTATACACATCATTCCACAGAGTTGAAAGATTGCGCACACGTGTTATAGGAACAAGCTTTCATTTTACACCAGACTGAAATAAAAAAGTGTTTTTTCCCCGTCAAAGTTTATGTATTAAATAGTAAGGGTAAGACGTCCAGAATGCATTGACAGCTGATCTTTATTAGGAAAGTCACGCAAACAGTTACAACTCTCAAGGTTGTATTTTTGCGGAGAGTAAATCGAATTATGCATGCCTAAACTTTTGAATTGGCCTACATAAACGCAGAATAAAATTGTAAAATTTATAGTAAGGGATACCAGCCTTTTAGGTGGTTCAGTGGAATTCTACGCTTTGATGTTTATTTTCTTTTGGCTTTTATTCTGGGATTTGTTAACTTCACTTTTAACCTGACCTCGGTTATATGCCGTTATATCGCTACATTGAAACAGACCTGACCGAGTTCCAATGTTTTGGTACAGTTCTGTCTCATTACAACCTACGTGTAGCGTATACTGTTTTCTGTGTTTCCCCTGGGCCCTGTACGGTGTCCTCCCACCATAATGCTGACCGTCGTCGTATAAGGGAAATATTCTTGAGTACGACGTAAAGCATCAATCAAATAAAAAAATAAAGAAATCAATAGAATGCTTTCTGTCACAGTACATATTACTAATGATTGGTCATTCTTAGCCAGACCTTCAGTAGGCCAATATTCACACAAATATTCACACAGCCCTCCTTTTACAGGTCATGTGTTCAACACGACGAGACACCAGTTTGTATAGGAATAGTGATCGAACAGAAGCTATAAACAAGAAGTAGACGTCAGTAGAAAGACCATTGAAAACTGCATCTGAATATACTTTTACTTATTTTGTTATTTCACTGAGTTATGTTTAATGTAGTTTGATTTTATAGTAGACTTTGTGAACGATATTTGATAATCTTTATCTGGCCCTAACCAGATGTTTAATGTCAGACTTGCTTTTCGTGAACAACAATCCATTGCATGAGTATACTTTATAACAATTACACGCAGAACTGAACATAAAAGTGTAGATAAACGACGTCAATTATCAATGTGATCTTTAAAGCCCACCATATAATAGAAATACTGGACAGCATTTAACCTGGTGAAAAAGAAAACAAAAACATAATGGTATTTTCAGACATAATTTTGCAAAATGTTTCTCTACTGGTTCTTACATCATTCTTTACAGTTTCTTTCCAATTAATGTCTTAGTCAACCGTGACAGTGTGATTCCTCGAATGACATTAATCCGGAAAAGCTAGAACTAGCCCACCATTAGTCATTATTCCTTGATCGCGTGAGGGAAGGGGTTATGTCCAATGTACCGATATTTTAGTGAGACAGAAACAATAATATCATCAGTATTAAAGGTAACGTAAAGGTTTGAGAATAATTTTATGTTGGAAACTGCATGCATTTATTTCAGTTTCTTCGTATTGATGAACAACGTATATACGTATTGGTAGGTTGTTAGGTAAACGTGCATAGAAACACCAAACAAACTGGTGCTGTGCTCACTCAATTACCTCAGTCCATTGGAATTTAATCTAGCCATACGAGATAAGCAGAGATTTCTTCTTCTGTAGCTAGTCTATTCATCCTTGTAACTGATTAAGCAAATGATTTTTGCTCAATCCACACTGATCCAGTTTCATTGATGACCTGTGGACTAAAAATGGAGTTCCAGCACCGCCGCCATGGTATTGAAGGTCCCAACGTTCCAGTTCAATGTCAGAGCGTACATGTATACCAACTGTGACAGTGCAATTACGGGATATTTTTGCTTGTGTGATACACAAGGAATGGGTATTTGAGAAGTGGTCAGTGCTACATTGATTCGTTATACACATATTCGGGAGATACGTATTGGTAGGAGCACAGCACCAATTTGTTTGGTGTTTCTATGCACGTTTACCTAACATTTATTTGTAAATGTAAAATATTCACGAGGGCTGCAAGTATAATTTTTGCCTTGTGAGAGAGGACTAAATTAATTCAGCACGCGTCTTGATCACGCTAAAGCGTTCATATAACAATCTGATAAGAGCTATGTTCCACAAAGAAATCGTGGGCTAAGTTGATTATAACTACTACGGCTGCATATGCATTACAGTATATAGTTATTGTAGACAGCGACGCCTAATATATTGTAATTAACATCACTGCATTTTTACCGAATTCTCCTTAAACAATGGTGTTGGTAATCGTGGCTGGAGGGGAGGCTGTAAAGTGAACCGAGTCACAACAATAAATAATACCCTAACTGAGGTAAATTGACAGGTGTATACACTTCACCAGTTACGTGTGACCGTTTGCCAATTAATTATACAATCACAATGTCGTTGCTGCTTTGGCTTTTATTTTCCAATGTTGTAGGCGGTTATATTTAACACGTGGCTCCATGGTAATTACAATGAACTTAGCCATAGGTTGCTTTGTGACACAGAACCTTGGTTTATACGCCTACATAGCGCAGAATCCGGCACCATAATTCACATTCACGGAAACATGCAGGTTTGTTTTCTCCTATCGTTTCCTGCAAATGTGGTATAAAATCTCATTTAGCAATGTCATTTACGAGAAAAGTTACATGTAACCCTGCCGTGCAGATCGTGTGGACAGTAGTAGGTTTCTCCAGGTCATGTCCGGTTTTCTCCTTCCTCCCATCATAATATTAACCAGCGTTACACAAATAAAATAATCGTGAGTACGGCCTAAAACACCAATCAAATAGATAAATAAATATATAAATAATGTTGATACGTCTGCATACAGTGGAGGTGTTCTGTGTGACATGTTCCTGTCTCTCAGTCATGATTCTTAAGTGTTAAAGACCTAGCCCTAGCACAGATGGTTGTCGGAAGTTGATTCCATCCATCCTCCTGCCATCCAATTAGCGAACAATCGCCACAGTAAGATTGCTACATGTTCCCTATATACATCTTTCATATTTGGCCTTTGGTAGAGGTGGGGTGGGGACAGACAAGCCCTTATAAGGCTTTGTGACAGTGTCCTGGCTATTTACAACAGGGACTTGTCATCCCACGGGGTGTTTGTTTTGTACTGGTAATTAACAAATATTCGCTGCCGAGAAATGATAAATAATGAAGAGAGACAGTTGACATTTAATATAAAAAATGACCACGTGTATAAGTCAGGAAAATGCTACGAAGTAAATATCAGCTTGTCTAGGCAAAGTCTTTGATATTTTGATCTGAATCTTTATGGAGACTCATTGTTCAGTTTTACAAGCACGCACTGTGTGAATCAACGCTGTAACACTCGATAGAAGGTAAGCAATGATGAGCCCTGTACCCTTAACCATGAGGGGTTTCCGAATAAATCTGTTTTAGTTTAATGAATCATAGAAACAAAACAGGTTTATTTCTTTAAGGTGGTCCATTTCCCGTACGCAGTCCCATACGTTTCACTGTTCTTGTGACAAGCTAGAAAAAAAGGTGGTTAAACAAATTTATAAAACTTTTTCCACAGTTACATATGACATCCGTCAGAATCTACACTAAGAGGTTAATAGTGTATATTAGTCTCTTGTTGACCATTAGCCTAAATCACTCAAATTGCGGAAATCTGAAGATCAGCTAGAATGTCATGCTGTAGTATACGGATGTGAAGGTACATCAATTAATCATGACTCTGCCAATGTTATCAGCGATCTGTCGCTATGTAGAGCAACACCTGTCTGAGGAGATTCAATCAGACATCGTCGCCACCTACGGACTTCCGGGACATTCACATCCAGGGGAGATAAATAAATAACGACTCATCATTGTCAGGGCGACAGCCACAAACACTTTACGGAGGAATCCCGCCAAAACAAAGAGAAGAAAAACTAAGCCCATCCACACAAGAGAAATAAGGTGAACACTTTTGCGAAGGAGATGGCCCAGACGCCAATTTCCTTCTACGTGCTGTATTCCTTTCCACACGTCAGGGACAGACGTCAAATTGTCTTTCGAGGGGAGAGCGATCGAATCAGCACAGTAAGCAAATTGCCCCATCCATTATCCTAAATAAACGCCATATTATTTAACGTTATTTTATACTGTGTAGTTTTATCGACCCCTTTGTTAAGGTTACCGTGGTGATAGTGTACTCTTAAAACTAAAGCGAATATATTTAACAGTCAACATCACGAGGAGTGACTGCACTTATAAGAGTTATTTGACTACTTTTGTGCTTTAAGTGCTAATGCTTTAACGCGCGTTCAAGTGTAAAAGTTGATGAATCAGCATCTTATACAAAAACCCATATGTCGTGAGGCATAGGGCAGCAAACTGTTGACGACGTTATTTGTCTGGTTTTTACACGATTTAGCTCAAGATGTCGGATAAACTGTACCAACAACAGCCATATGGAATTACAGCTAAGTCAGTACAATTAACAAAGGTGTGTGCCTTGTTCTACTGATCTTGGACAAGACATTTTTAGATCCCTTCACTCTCGCTGGTCGATGGACCATTGTGACAATAAGTGGTAGACGACCTCTCTCGTGGCCGTTTGGACAGCCTACCGTCCTTTGAAGACCACCTGTCTTCCACCAATATGGTGTGCCTTCGCGGGGAAGTTTGTCAGTATAAAGTGCTAGGGGTCGGTGGTTTATCCCAGGTACTAGTTTTGGGGCTTCCGGTTCCCAGTTTTAGGTTTCCTCCATCCAAGGATTTTCCACCATCGCACAAGTCAAAAGTTCTTGAGTATATAAACAACAATCAAAAGGAATAAATAACAGTTTATAAGTACAGCTTTTTAAAGTACGTTTTCTCTTTTTGAATGTTCTTATCGCCGCTCTTAACAATGTCTGTTGGAGAACTGTGCTCATTATTTAGGCCTATGTGGGCGGAAAGAGCCCCGAGAAAACGCCACATCGTACCAGGTACATTATAAACCCCTTTGACGTCAAACCGTCGCCGCCCCATCGGGAGCTGGATTGAAGCACGCTGCCCCATTAGCCCAGAAACGATGGCGCGTAAAAATTAGCTATTTTCTCCCGTGATTGGTATAATCAGTGCCAGACATACCATGTTATTTTGTTCTTTAACTTATCTCATTTACCATACGATTACTCAAGCTCACATAAAGTAAAGGTACAATCTAGCCCGAGTCTAAAACATACGAACCAGTCTGTGATCTTTCTCCTACAGTTACATTTATTCCATAATACCATGTATCCCGATTACACTATCATTAGGGAAAAGCAATTTTAAATTTTAGAGAACCTGGAAATCAAAAGACGTTTGACGTTTGAGAATTGAAAGAGAGTTGATGGTTTGGGAAACGAAAGGGAGTTGCCGTTTTGGGAACTGAGAAAGAGTTAACGGTTTTGGAATGGAAAAGAGTTGACATTTTGAGGATTAATAGTCAGCAATTTAAAAATCAGTTTGTCAGTTTGGGAATCGAAAGAAGGTTTACCATTTGGGAATTGAAGAAAAGTTGTCGGTTTGACAATGGAAAGACAGTAGAAATGTGGGGAATAATAAACGGTTAAAAGCCTACGAATCCAAAGAGCTTCACTGTTCTACCATGGTACACGTGTATATTAGTATGTACGGTTGGCGTATTTCATGTATAAAGACGTTTGTCTATCGAAATATTGCGAATGTTGCCAGAGTGTTGTTGATTTGATAACTGAATGATTTGAGATCTTATCCAGCCGTTTTCCCAGCGACGTTCTTACAAACTTAGCTTACTTCCAAGAAACTTTTAACACGTACATGTAGGCTTATCTCTCTTAAAATTGGGAACATGCAGATGTCACGGAATAGCAGCTAAATATGATATTCTATAAGTAACATTAAAGGATGAATGAAGGATTATATACTCATTCAAATCGACAGGAATCGTCGAACTTAAAAGCTTTATACCGACTGATATACAACAAACGCGGCTAGATGTTTGAATACATACCAAAGTTCAATGAAATACCTCACTGAGAGGTAATATAAACAATGCCCAAAGAGCTGTGCGTGAGCCGAGGAGTGTAAATTGCTACTATTTATGCATTTACATTAACAGTAAGAATAAAACCCTGATTGAGGTAAATTGACAAGAGCCCGTATTTCGCCGGTTACGTGTGATCATTTGCCAGCTATCAAACTGTGGTTGGTGCTCTGGTATTGCTTTCTATGCTGCACGCCTTTAGATATATTCTCAAGCAAAAAGAGCTTGAATTAAGAGCTTGTATTAACATTTGGCTCACTCCGTGTCTGTCTGTGCAATTACCTATCTTTTGCCGTGATAGAAAACGTTTTGGGAAAGGCTGTACAAAGACATTCAACATAACCAACATTAAAGGAAAAGTTATTGCGCAGGTAATTAAAAGTCTGCCATTCTATTTATTTATTTATTTAACTGATATTTAAAGTTCTACTCCTGCGAATTTACGTTAAAAAAATGATATATATGGATTTCAACGTGAATACGTTAAAAATTTGATTTTGGTTTTATTTGGATGTTGTTTCAGCTGTATTCTGCAAATTTTTTGCTTTTCCCCAAACCCCATGTCCTCGGTAATTTCCGTAAGCACTGGTGAATGACGTGGAAAGTAGACATCTGCGATCACGAGGTACATTGTAAAGAGTGCAAAGTAAACATGTGCCGAAACAAAAAACCCCCCAAAAACCAAACAAACAAACAAACAAACAAACAAAACAAAACAAAAAAACCCCCCAAAAACAGAAAACAAAACAAAAAAAACTTAACACCAATGCTTTGAAAATGTGTTACCTTCAAGTGTTATCTCTCAAACACAAGGTCCAGACATCAGAAAAAGTCATTGATAGATTTTGCCCAAGCCAAAATGAACCTACAAGACGACACATTAAACACGTTAATGAAGTTATAGATATGAAAATGACAGGAATGAGTTATGAGGAGTATACAACAACATATGTGGCCTCATACACCATATAAACTATTCAGGCATTATTCTAACTAGAGTCATTTCTGTTGCGCTGATGAAATCTATGTTAATACCGGTAGCTTTCTTTCTCGACCGACAAGTGCGGACTTCGCACCATGCTGCCCTGGTATAATTGTACTATATTTTTATAAAAGTAAAGTATATAAAATACAAGCTTGGTATACAGAAAAGATAATTTGAACTAAATTAAATTAAAGTCTTTAGAGCCAGTATTTCAAATGATCAGATTTGTGTCATCAGATCAGCTGCCATGTTTTGTTCTCTGGTTATGTCAAGCACCACATGGTCACACAAAGTCCTCCAAAAATGCGCAGTATAAACACATACACAGTTAAAACATATCCTATGATTTTAAAATAAACTGAAATTAAGTACTTTGCAAAAAACGCGCTCATACATGTATTTAGCAGCGGTTTTAGGGTGACAGACGTTTTGGCTATCGTGCGTTTTGACCTCATCCAAGGCGCCAGTTAGACTTATGCCTAATCAACATTTTGTTATCGATAACTGACATTCCAGCTTGGTACACGATTTGAATACTGATTTCATCCACTCGCTTAGTAAATACATAGCGTCTCTCCAATATCACTGAAAGCTGTTCTTCTCTTTGCATGAATCCGTCCTACTTTCGTACTTCATATACTTTGTTAGTTCTTTGTTGGTTTGTGTTATACGTCGTCTTGGGGAACTGGCCTTACAATTATTGACCTGGAACGTCCTTATTGGTTGATGCCTTGTGTATAAATGTCTGGTCGACGTAAAGATTGTGATTGCCCTGTCTTTCCAAATATTGAAACAAATAACGTCTCAGACTAAGTATACATTACAATAAGGTTTACAACCAGGTTACAGATCGAACAGACTATAGACCTTATAAAGCGTTAAAAGCCTTTTTCAAGCCCCAAAGTATTTTCGATACAGGCCGTCAGTCGGTCGATGTACCGAGCTTTCATCGCCAAACAAGTCTTTTTCGAACGGTCTGAAGTAACTCAGAGGAAAGAATTGCGTCTCTAAAAATATATTTTCCTGAAAAACAATCCTTCAACTTCAAGGAATATCACAAGCTATATGGGATGTTATGTCCAATACATATACCCAAAAGTGGAAAAGTGCTTTAAAAAGTGTCTTATGCGCCGTCAAAGCAACTGATATTCGTATTATTTTTTCCACTACAATGTAATTTATGCATTCAATTATTATGAAAAAGACACGAAAATGTTGTCCGTTCCAATATTCAGTCCGTTAGTTTCGGCGATAAATAAATTAAAAACATCCCCTCACCTTTTATGTCAGTATGATCATCTGTCCGTATCATCCGAGCACTTAGGACCATTATACAAACAAATTTTGGACCCCTAAAATTGATTTCAAATACCAAATACTAAACAAATACTAAATAGTTTACTTATGTACGTCGTCTTTTAACGATGTTTTCATTCACGTCCCACTGACGTTATGAATGAACTGATCTGTATTTGTCTAAGGTCTTTAAAATGCACACAACGCAACATGGTATGTTATTCAGCTGTCATCTTTGTCCAGTTATCCATTTTGTTCTTTAATCATTTGGATTTTGTGCCAATATGCCTCTATGTGTTATATCGTACATTTGTCCTTTGTTCAAACACAATACCTTTGAAAACTATTGACATATTTAAACACACCTGTGAGTCATACAACTGGAATTTTAACGGAACCCAACCTATACAACAACACCTGTGATAGAAACAAACACCAGAGACATGTAACTGTCAAGTCAGGGATGTAACATAGTATAAAAGAAACCACCACAACAGGTGTACATCACTTATCCCAAACAGTTTGTGACGAAGACGACGGTTTTATACCATGAATTTCTGGCTGGCAGTTATATCGGTGGCAGTTGTGGTGGTTAGCGCAAGGGTGAGTTTAGATGCGTTAAAATAGAGGCCATAGTCAAGCTGTGCAGTCTGATCTTCATTCCTGCCTTTCACATGAAGATTTAGGGCCTAGTGGTGACATTGTACTCATGTATACCACAAGAGAATTATAATCTGGCTTGCACCACACTAAGTTCTTTCGTGTTAACGTTCCTCTTCATACCAATAATGGACCATTTGTCAAATTTGAAGAAACCGTTCCCACAAATCCGTAAATTATTTGAGGCTGGATGTTCATGCCATCTACTATCCAGCCCTGAACATGTAGTAGAATATATGTATTTTTACGAAACTGTGGTTTAAATTTTTTAAATGGAACACGCATGGAATCTCCAGCATATGTAATTTTCATGCAAAGCTCATGGAAGGTAATGAAATATTTACTTTCTTTTTTGTCCTTTACTTCCATGTAGCCACGAAATTCCAACGAGGTATCAAAGCGAGGAGGTAAGAAATAAAAAAATTAAATTTTTTTATTCCATTGCTCGAGGATGCAAACATTGCAATTATCTCGAATCCGTTTAAATTAGATCCTGTTAACCAACAATGAATTCTGCTAAGCTTGCATTTTTTGGGTTCAGTGCTGTTGGGGTTTTCACCAAAGCGGAGTTGACGTCCAGTTCGTGCTGACTTCCTCTCCTGTCGTACGTGGGGAGGTTTGCAGCAACCTATGGATGGTCGGGATTTCCCATCCATAATGCTGGCCGTTGTGGTATAGGTGAAATGTTCTTGATAATCAAGTATATAAATAACTAAATAAATATAGGTTTTCTTATTTATGCAAACCCAAGCCAACCTCTTCTTCTCTTTGCTTGTGTGGAACCGATAGCAGTTTTTTCGTAACGCTTGGAAATATCGTTCTTATTTACAGTAAATCGCAACTGTGGAAACCTCGACTTCTGGGCCAACTCTGGGTTTATATCCACCCCCAACTATCCCAGCAACTACGGTGATGACACAACGTGTGTGTACACCATCCAACCCAGTAACCTCTCCTCGCAGTTTTATGTGGATTTCTACACCTGTGACTGCTTCTTGGAGGATCACAGCATTTGCTCCTACGACTCCATTCGCTTTGGTAACAATGGGACGAAGAACTGTGGCAACGTTAGTTTCCGCAGGTTTTCAGGTATGAAAGTGTGAGGGGTGCTAATTGGAGGTGGTGATGGGGGACATTTTCTCAGAAGAGTTAAGTGTTAACGTATAGTATTTTTTATGCTGTACTTGTCACCGTGGATATATACCTATGCACTTATGGCATCATGGAAGAGCATTAACAAATGTTAATGTCGTTGATTTCCTGTAAGTTATACATAAATCCATATGTATAAACAAGGCACTGTCTTACTGAGGACACTGGAAATGCGACCTTTAAAACCTTAATTGCAAATATCCTGGTAAAATTTCTCAAATTGCAGTAATTTCTAAAATATCCCTGGAGTTAACCCTAGTAAACGCTACACATTGATATCGATCTGGTATGCACTGTCGTTTTAGCTACGAAAATTTCGAATTTGCAAGACATAAGTAGCTGAGTCATTTGAGTGTTTTTTACTTAAGGCAATATGCCGTCGAATAATTTCTGCAGCGTACCGCTATATGCTGCTAGGTACTGATGTATTTTAAATACATAGCCGAGACTGGGTAATCTGGATGAGAACAAACGACCTAATTGGCTAAACTGCCATGGAGGCCAAATCGAAGCATCACGCATGGCATTCATTAATATTTCATTACAAAGCATTGAATCTTTAATGGCGTAAATTCCATGAATTCAAGAAATTTAATCCAAGAACAAGATAAATAAGAATTCCTTTTGAAGAAAAAAAGCGGAAAGAAACAATTATGATATCTTGGCAACCAACTTGATTGGTAAACTTTATTAGCAACTACTTCGCAGCAATGTTGGAAGACTTATTGTCTTACCTTGTCTTGCACAGACATGCAATTTATACAAAGCTATTAGATCAATACACTCACATAGTACGCATGCTTCACCGGGACTTTGTTTTAGTGATGTCGACCAACGGCAAAGTAGAAGTGATTTTTGACACTGATGGTAGCGTCAACGACAGGGGCTGTAAAATTGCCTACAGCACTCAAGGTAACCTTCCCAACTGCCCGAACAGCAACATCAGCATCGGTTTGACACCCGCTGTGAACTACTCGACAACCTCCTTCAATTACTCGATACCATGGTGGAACAACACGACACCCTCTTTCAATTACTCGACACCTTGGTGGAACAACACGACACCCTCTTTCAATTACTCGACACCTTGGTGGAACAACACGACACCCTCTTTCAATTACTCGACACCTTGGTGGAACAACACGACACCCTCTTTCAATTACTCGACACCGTGGTGGAACACCACGACAGCTGCTCCCTCAAGTAAGTCCATTCTACATTCTCAGTCCATGACAATGTTTTCTTTTGTTTTTAACAGTTTCTTAATTTTACCTATTTGCAGCTTTAGCCTTTAAGCACTTAATCAGTCATAGTACGTCAAGAATGCTGCACCGTTTATGTAACTCTAGTGCAATAAAACCATGCCTTATACTATAAATTAAATCTATATCAAACTAGGTGGTTGTGAGCAAGATAGAATGCATTTGACATCTGACATATATGCATAATGTGCATACCGGAATTATTGAAGCATGCATAGACTTCACGAGCCTAGTTCTGAGGAACGCATCTGAAAATATTGCTACACATTTTCTATAGATTTTGAGAACGAAATCCTATTAAAATCGTGAGAAGCCTTTTTGGCTAAAATGTTCCATATATGTTTTTTTCAGACGGTTCTATCTATGATCTGCTGAACATTATGTACAGTGAAGCGTATGCTGTAGAAAATGCCTTCGAGGAGTACAGACATGCTGTCAGTAATGTTATCAACAGGTTGATGCCATAAATCAGGTAGATATTACACTGTCATTATCTGTATAGTGGTATGAACTGGTATTTAACGTCCCAATTAGTTTTCTTAATTTGCATATTGAAAAGAAAAAAAACATGGATTAACGCGTCCATTCAATTAACCGCCAATATAAAATCACTCTCATATAATTTCATGTAATCTTTTTTTCAGATCGCAACAGGATAGGCCACTTAGACGTTTGACTGTAACATAAAATAAAGCATATAATAATTATATCACTTTTGTGTTGCGTTTTAAGTCCATCAAGCTCTGCGCAACTTCCCGTGCATGGTTTCCGCAAATATCTGCTTGGCTTCCCGATTCCTGAAAATGGTTGATGAAATTGCGAACATTGCTTCTTGATCAGTAAAAAATATTTTTTAACAGCTGAAAATGGTCAAATGATGGAACTTTTGCACACAATTTTGCCCTGTATGTAAACGGAAGTCATGAATTTAACCGTACGTTAAAAAGACTTGAAAGTCCAGTGGCCACCTCCAGGTTAACAAAACACGGTAGAAAGCATTCTTGTATTGTTACGTGTAGCAACATACATTCACAAAGGTCGACGATGATGTAGAATTTATAGTTCACAAGATTTCGAACCTCACTTGTGTTTTATTTCCATACTTTTGTGGCTTTTTCCACGTGTGAAATATGTTTGCAGTCAGAAGGCTATATGCAACTCATAAAAACCGTCTTGAATAACGGAAAGCCTCTGAGAACTTTCAGAAATGTTGTCTTGAACCCAGGCGTCGCTGTCCTCTCCTGACAGCAATGTTTTATTTGACTGTAGTTTAAAACCATACTCAACAATTTTTCATTTATATAAGGACGACCAGCTTTATGTCTATTCAACTTCAAGTACGACCACACAACAGAGCGCAGTCCGCCTCTTCTTCTCACCAATGCCTTGAGAAGAGTGGCTATATGGGAATTTTGAAAACGGTCTGTCTTTAAATGGGATTTAACCCAAATCTCGCATAAATCTAACTGACTGAAAAAGCACGCGACCGCCTGCCACTGGTTGTAATCTATTACAGTGCTATTAATATTACACAGAAATATAATAAAGTACAGATAAGGCAGACAAATTGTAGTTTAAGGAGGGGGTAGAGGTTAAGCTAAATTCTCAGCAACGGATCATTACCTGTTCCCAGTACTTGTTTTTAAATTTTCCCACACGAAACAAAGGAAAAAGGAAATTTTTGTAGTCAGTTTAATAAGAGTATTAGCCCTTGGGTGTTAAATAGTTTCCCCGCGCAGTGGCAACTCCTGCCGTATTCAACATTGTTCTCTTGTAACACATGAGTACTACGTTACACTGAGCCACTTTGGTGGCCTACTGGTTAGTGCGTTCGCCTTAGAGTCGGGACACCTGGAATAAAACCCGGGTCGGATCATACTTAAGACGTTAATAATAGTAACCTACTTGTTGCCGCCTCGCTTGGCGCTCAGCACTGAGAGGATAGAGCAAGGAAATAGGGCCGGTTGACAAACATTTCAGTGTAATGTGACTGGGTGTGGTGTCATGTCTGGTGTCTCCGTATGATAATTTAGCAGCATAGACTCGCTCAGCCACAAGAAGACACACTGTACATACACACTCCTAATGACCCCTCGTCGTCAAATGACTGAACAATTGTTAAAGTGTGGTGTCATGTGTGGTGTCCAGGTATGATAATTTAGCAGCATAGATTCGCTCAGCCACAAGAATACCTCATATGAATAAAAAATTGTTAAAGGCAAAGGAAATACTAAAATGAAGTGTATATCAGGTGAAAGACCATAAAACAGTGTCCATATAAATAGTTCGATTTATTTTTTCAGAAATTTACCAGCCGGGTAGAATTATTTTAAAACATCATAACCTACGGTGGTCTGTAGTGACCCAGATGGTGTCAGTGACGTTACATCAATATTTTGTCCTTGAAATAGTTCTTTTCAAGGTTCATTTGGCCAGTGCATTCATAGCTCTACATGAATATGCAATTGTGAAACCAAGCGATGTACGTGTGCCAAGTGTTAAAAACCTGGTGTGACGTCACTGGTCCCAATATAGCCAGGAAAAAGGTATCCATAGAATCCAAAGTTCTTTTTTTCTCAGTTGAACAAATTCTAAACAAGTCAGACCAACCACTTTTGTGGACAGTTTTCAAGGACTTTCACCTGACATATACTTCTTTGTCTGTAAGTACGAAGTAAAACCTGAAGCAGACATACATACATACATATACACAAGGGTTTTGATCGACTGCCATGAGACAGAGACATAAATTCTTAGGTAATGTAATCCATTACACATAAGCGACCAAGAACGGATACTTCGAAAATTTCTACTGAGACATGCATGATAACACACTTTACGTGGATATTTTTTGCTGCGTGTCCACGCAACTGTATGTCTTACATACCCCATCTAATCACATTATACTGATACCGGCGCGAACAGTATTTTCATTAGGCTGATCACCTGCCGATGTAGTGCCACTACACTACACGGGCTGGTTTTGTTTTAATTACTATGAAAACATCCTAAATCAGCACACCCCTTGCATGACTCGCATTAAGGTTCTGTGTACCCATCTTCGCTGCATTCATGCGGTAAAGATTGTACTGTAGGCAAATACAATATTTCAATCTAGGTCATGTCATTATTGTGGGAACGTCTAAATTAGCGATTTACAACATGTAGCTTCCATTGAAAAGTTCTAAAATATTTGAAATAATGCAAACCATTAGTTAGTTCCAATTAACGAACATACTGTAGAACATCAACGACAAGCGCAACAGAGAAAGGACGCAATGAGGGTTACCACAACGTTAACATTCGGCAGAATGATAGTTCTAGGTGTGGGTCAGTGATGGTTATGGCGGGATCACTTTGGTGGGCAAGGCTCCTCTACGTGTTGCCCATGGATCGAAGTGTAACTAGCCGGCACCTATGGAATATCGCCGTGGAGTGCCCAAGCCCATCGAAAATATCTGTGATGTGCTTGGTATTCGCCTACATCAACGCCAACCTGGCGCAAATTCCGTGAAAACATACTGTGAAGAGATACAGCGATATCTGCGTAAAATTATATATAGTATAAAGTATGCTATAGCATGGTCCGGTATAATAATGAACGGTCCATCATGCAGTGATAGTGGAAGAAATAAATAAGATATGCATAATGAATCCCATAAAAAAAACAAGGTTTAATAGCTAGAGCGGATGCATGCTATTTTTTTAGAGGAATATTTGCATACACTAGTATGTAAATACTGAATGATATTCTTGGTATACCACACATTTGTTTTAGTTAAAGGTTGCATCTAGTAGTTGGATATGGAAGCTCATTAATCTTTTGAATCGACTTACAAAAATGTGTTGCCAGCCTATACAACTCTAACAGGCATTCATGTTTAGGGAGTAAACTCAAGACAAACAGCAAATGTACACCTTCACATGGTCTCTGTCATGCATACAGGAATTTGGTGAGAATATCGTCAAAACTCTACGTAAACTTGCTAATTACAACCCCCATTTTATGTTTAAAGGGCAATAACTCTGGAAGTTTTTGATGCGAACAACCCAAACAACACATGAAAATCCATTTAAAGCAGCAGGAGACGAGATTTAATTTAATTTTTTATTTATTTATCGATGACTCCCAACAGCGAATGGCCACAAGAATACTAGATTACTAGAATTTAACAGTACAACATTAAAAACTTTATATACATTATTATATATTCGTAAATAAATAAATATAAACTAACGACCAAGAGAACTGCCAAAGCAAAGCAGCCCTCAGATCATTTTACAAGTGAACAAAAAGAGCAGAGATTATTTTTAAAGTCAGTCAATTTCAAAAAAAAAAAAACCAACGCGTGTGGCCACCCCTTGCTTCAATGCATGCAGAAACTCTCCGACGCATAGAAAAAGTCAGTCGTGTGAGGAGATAACGTGGGATTCATCTTGGAGAACCAACGCCAATTCTTGTCGGTTGGCTGCAAGGTGTAGCCCTTGTCTTACTCGACGACCCATGATATACCAAAGGTGTTCTATGGGGGACATATCTGGGGAGCCAGCAGGCCACGGCAAGACGTTGACGTCGTTGGCATCCAGGAAGTTCTGCACAGCTCCAGCTGTATGGGGTCTGGCGTTGTCATGCTGGCACAGGACACCACGTGGCAGCTGTTGAAGGAATAGCTGGGCAACAGAACGTACAATTTCATCTACGTAACGTTGAGCTGTTAGGTTTCCGTAGATGATGATCAGTGGTGTCCGTTCCTCTCTTCAAATCCCACCCCACACCATCACGCTGCCGCCACCACACGGTACCACCTTCTGGACGCATAATGCAGCAGTTCATTCACTTCTTCTAGGAACAGGCAGAACCGTGAAAACAAAACCTTGCCAATCACGTCGCTGCCAACGGCGTACAATTCGAGCCCATTGCAACCTCTGGCGACGATGTTCGGCCGTCAACACCTGTCTTCTGAATGGTCGATAGGCCCTAATTCCGTGAGCCATGAGTCTCCTGGACACGGTCTGCCGAATGACCCGATGACCTAAGGCATGGAATGAAGATGACGACACTATCAGGAAGCGGTTCCTCAGGTGTAATGTCGTAGTTACCCCAGGTCTGCCTGTTCTTGGCCTCTCCGATGTCTACCCTGCCTGTCTGTAACGTGTCATCAAGTTTGACACAGTTACACGAGAGCAGCCGAGGTCCTTGCAATGTGGGCATGGGTGGATCACATGGATACCATACTCAGGGCCCTCTCGCGTTGTTCTGGAGTCAATCGAGGCATTACTTTATTGGTTTTTAGTTAGTGTGCAAGTTCAGCACACTGTGTGTAACCTTTTTTATACACTTATTACATGTGTAGTTGCGTCCATACATGGGGCACATGATTTTTCAACTTTCTTCGTTGTATCAAAACAAATTCACGTGAGCGTATGTGACGCTTGTCGCACATGTGAATATGCTTGGTATGGTGTTTTTCTACAATAATTTGATATCTATTTGCTGAAAAGGCTGGTTAAATTTAACTCATGGAGTCGTTTCTTTTGGCCATCAGTTTAATAATATATGAGTTAATTTTTAAATTATGAGTTATTCATTTCTAAATTAATTCTCCCTAAGACTCTCTGTGGCGTTATGTAAGTGTGTACATTCTTAATGAATAATACATTATCACTTTGGTCCAAGTTAAGTGAGCCTTTAATCAGTAAATTAATTATGTTTTTGACAGAATACATTTGATGATATCATTGATATTTTGGTTAGTTGTCACCAAAACGCTACAGGGAACAGAACTGAACAACACGTTTTTACTCACGAAAAGTACGAAAGCGTCAACTGTGGGTGCAGAAATGGGGTATAAAGGGAAGATAATGCCGCGCTATGCCGCGATCGACAGCCGAGGAACGGGAGCGCACCATTGCTTTGATTGAAGTTGGCCTGACAACAAGCGCCATAACCGTACCATCACAAGACTGAACAAGATTGATTTCAGCAGACCGGCAACGATCAGGGCAACCATGTGTGACAACAGCAAGGGAAAACCAACATGTTGTGAAGGCCGACAGATTGTGAGGGCTTATCTGCGTGATCAAACAATTCCGGCCTCTATACTACTATCAACCATTGTTGGGACTCAGTTGGTTAGCGCACTAACGCAGCATAATGGCCCAAGAGCCTTTCACCAATGCGGTCGTTGTGATTTCAAGTCCAGCTCATGCTGGCTTCCTCTCCGGTCGTACGTGGGAAGGGCTGTCAGCAACTTGCGGATGGTCGTGGGTTTCCCCCGGGCTCTGCCCGGTTTCCTCCCACCATAATGCTGGCCGCCGTCGTATAAGTGAAATATTTTTGAGTACGGCGTAAAACACCAATCAAATAAATAAATCAACCATCGTAGTTACGATACTGAATGCCGGCAACTTCGCGCCTTTGGTTTACGTGTCCGTCGTGCTAACAGTGACTTTCTCTTTGGACCCCTTGCGTGTTCCATTTCCTCTACATTAAAATTGTGTCCTTTAAACTGACGTTATTACTCATGCCCTATTGACTTGTCTGGGTGTGAAAATAAAATTTTGTTTAGCGCCAATACCACTTTTTACCAATGGTGCGTTTTAATGCGTTTCAGTAAATAACAGATTTACAGCAACGAGTGTAAAACTAGAGCTGTGAGGAAAATGTGACAGCTCTGACGAATGGTCAGGAGTAATCAATTGCATCAAGACTCTTCGTCTGTTTACCTCAGGGTTTTATCCTAATTTCATTGAAATCCTTGAATAGTAGCAGCTTATACACACCCAAGCACTATGGCTTAAGCGGAAATTATGTGATGTTAAATGCAATTTATTTATTTCCCAGTGGTATTGTTTATTTGTGCTAACATGTCTCTCTTAAGCATTCTCATTCGCTGTGAAGGTCGGTCTTCACTAAGATTTATCTTCTTGAAAGTTGGATACTAAATTGGGATGAATATTATATAGAGATCATTGCATATCGCATACACACGCACACAAACGATATGATGATATCATTGTTAAGTAGTGGAAAAATAACGAGCAACAGTTGATTCTTGAAACAAAATCGCCAAGGCGCGGAGCGCCGCGTCGATTCTTTTTTGTACTAACGTAACGTAATAACTGTAGATTCTTTTTCAAGCGCCAGTTGAGGGAGGAGGAGTCCCGATATTACAGCGATAAAACCACTTTCGAGATGGCCGTGTATCAATAAGGTTGAACAATACCAGGTACACAATACACAATACCAAACGCAGTCCAGCAACACAACAGGAAGAGAGGGAAAACAGGCCAGACCGCCCCCCCCTTTCAGGCAAGGTGGATAACTCACACACTGACATGTAACCTGAACTACATAACTATAATACTTTCGCGCGAGTACTTTTTTCTCTCTGAGATTAGAGTCTTGCCACTCCGGAGCACACAAGAAGCAGATTAACACCGCGAAACACACAGAAGGCAGATTGAAGTTAAATGAAAGTCATTGCAGCTGAAGAGTAAATGTCAGAAAGTCAGGAAGGGCATAATCCAGTGGTGAATGAAACGGAATAATGGTACAAACGAACATGATACCAAAAAATGCATGGAAGGTTAATCAACGACAAAATCATCTAGATGTTTTGGGCGGGATCGCTGAAGTGTAGATCTACGGGGTGTTGTAGGTCTTTGTTGGCAGGTGGAAATACCGAAACGAAATCAGGGCTTTGGACCGAGCTGGGCTCCTGCTGCGAGGAATGATTTGAGGCGTTTTCCGAATGTGCCACGACATCAGGTGTGGAGAACACAGCACGTTTTTGGGGTAGGACTGGAGGAGACGGAGTCGGAGAAGGCCATGGAGAATCTTCTTCCTTCGAAGAGTAGTCCATGTGCTATGAGATTGCAGATAGGAACACTGTGGTACAGTAAAGCACTCTGACTTTTTGACATAATATGCCTATGATCTGAGTTGAGAACGAACAAACTTCCGTACATTGCACCAGT
The DNA here is from genome assembly GCF_032854445.1 of Liolophura sinensis. Classification (NCBI taxonomy): domain Eukaryota; kingdom Metazoa; phylum Mollusca; class Polyplacophora; order Chitonida; family Chitonidae; genus Liolophura; species Liolophura sinensis. The sequence continues at coordinate 9,648,861 of NC_088301.1, forward strand.
CGTCGTCCACGGCAGCAACGAGATATCGCTCGCGGGACTTGGATTTGTTGCGATCGGAACGGAGGTATATCAGGTCACCGATTTTTATGGTTGGTGTGTCAGGCATGATTCCAGACGGAGCCTTGGCTGTCTCACTGTATGGGTGGTTTTTGATACGTTGTGCATGTTGGTTCAGAATGAGTTGGCGATCGGTTACTGGAATTGGAATGTTAGTGTATTGGTCCCTCTGAAACAACATTTCACGTGCTGATAGTCCTCGGCATCTGATTCTAGAGTTGAGGCGAGCAGTGGCGATGGACAGTTGTAATTGGGTTATCATACCACCTAACGGATCTTGGTGCAGAAGCTCTGACTGCAACTGCTGGATGGCTCTTTCGGCCACTGGGTTTCTATTAATATTTTTACCCTGCCAAGCTCGATGGTTATTCTGTGTTTCTGTAACTGTTCGTCATTAGCAAAGGGATTTAAAGCCTGGTGCATTGTCTGTCCTAATAACGGCTGTAATTCGAGGCATAGGCGAAAAAGGACATCCTGTATAGTCCCGTGTTTCTCATCGTCTAAAAGTGCTGTACAGGTGAAACATGTCACAGATTCTCGGAGAACCGGGATGAGTAGTCGCTACCTTTTCAGAACGTCAGCAGTAAATGAGAGGCTGATTCCCTTTGGCGGATCCTCAGTAGTCTGTTGCACGATGTGATGTGGTATCTTCGTCAGTGAGGCTCAGTGATGACAGGCGACAGATACCCGTTCTACAGCTTTATCCATATTTAAAGTGAAAAAGTGTCGTCACATTACGATCTTCAGCTGATGGCAGGAAGGGTGATCAAGTCGAACGTGTGGTGAGGTCAGCAATCCTTCAAAAATCTGTCGTACTACTACAATGCATTCCCTGTCTGGTGCAAATGGGTCCTGCGCAGGTAACAAGAAGATCATCTTTAGCAATACTGACCGTGTTTAGGTATCGCTTTACGTCTTTAATGTCGGCGGGCTTTTTAGAGTGTCGGACTTTCAGAACCTTGGCAGGAAGGATTGTCACAGTCAGGAGCATTTCGAAGGGCGAAGTCTGAAGGGACATTAATAGAACCAGCTTCAATTTCACATGGGGGCCACGTTATCTGTCGTCCTCGAAGTTTCGCACAGAAGAATCCCACAAGATGTTGTCGACCATTGCGGATTACATACAGAGTAGCTCCGATGCCATGTCTGTTGACAGATCCGTCTGTGACGATCCATAGTTGGTCCTCTGGACGGGGCAGAACAATGGCTTTATTAGTGGATAAGGCCTGTTGGGATGAGTGAAAAGACTGGAGCTGTTCATCAGACCAAAGGATTTTGTCGTTTGATTGACGTCCAGCGGCGAGAGGGTCCAACGGAGACAAGATGCTAGAACAGCGTGGAATTACTCGAGCCAAGATCTTGTAGGCCCCCATAAATGAGCGTAAGCCATGAACAGTTGTCGGCACAGGACAAGACGCCAGGGCAGCAATACGGTGAGGGCTGGCGTGGATAGATCCCTCCCGCCAGATCCAGCCTAAGATGGAGACTGAGGAGGGGGCGATGACTGTCTTGGGGGAGGACAGACGCAAGCTGTTTTTCTGTAGTGTTTGTAGTGGTCTTTCCCATATGGAGAGCAATTCCTCTGGTGTTCGGGCACCACAGTAATGATCATCTGCTAGTTTGGCAACTGTGCCCTGCTCTAGAAAGTTTCCCAGAACTCTGCACAAAAGTTCCTCTAAGCCTGGCATTCCCATTATTAACCAAAAAATGAAGGATTCAGGTATTCCACAGATATCCCGGCCTCCTCGGGTCGTTGAAATACTCCGACTTCTTGTAATTCATCAAACTTGTGCTGAAGCTAAGTATGATCACACGCTTGGCTGGGCGAACGGCAAAATCATTGCGTTCCATGAATGGGGTTCCCGCAAGTATCTCCACGTCCAAGTTTTCAATCACGAGGCCGCAAAAAAAAAATGTTCGTTTATCACGAATGAGTGTGAAGTCAACTTCGCCGACGGCGTTGAGCTGGGATGTTCCATCCGCTTGATGTGCTGACTGGGAACTTTTCGTAATCTTCAGGCCCAACCGCTGGGTAGTGGAAAGTCGTATCATATTGCCTGTCGCACCACTGTCTATGGTGATAAGCGTGGTGTGATGGCCATAGAACACGTCCAGGTAAGTAGATTGGCGTACCTGTATTTTGAACGTAGATGCGGATTCTGCTGTATGGGAGTTGTCGCCAACTTCATTAGACTCGTCGTCAGAGGTTACTTCGGCAATGTCGTCTCTGGGCTTTTCGACGATGTTTACGATTTGGCCGGCCTTGGCGAGATATTTGCGGTTTTGTGCAGGGAGGTAGGAGCACTCACTCAAATAATGGCGGCTCGATCCCCTTGCTTGTTTACACAGTGGGCATGATTTTTGGGTGCGGAGGTTAGCAGAGGCAAATTTATTCGTAAATGTACCTGTACGCAATACTTTTGCTCCTCCATTGTTCTGATTTCATCGAGGAGGGAGGCAAGCGCCTGTGAAACCTCCTGTTTTATCTACGCTAATATTCTGGAGCGTAGTTCTGTGCCGTATTGCTGTTTAATGAGCTGAGGAAGTGCGGGGTGTAAAAGTCGCAACCATGTAAGGACGATAAAATTTTCGAGGGTGGGGGAGAGTTCGTCCTCAGCTACGGCAGCAATGTGGTGTTGAATGCCGCCGTCACGCAATAGTAAATTATCTTCAGCAAACGCCATAAGGCGTTGGTACAGATCTTCTGGCCATTCGTCGGGTTCTATGTAAATAGCGGAGAAGTCCACGAAATGTGTGCCTGACGACTGAAAGCCATAATATAGCCGAATGGTTTGCCACATGTTGTCAATGGAGGTAGAGTTCTTGACAATGGTGTTCCGTGAAATAACTGGACAATAGCTGGCAATTTGTCCCAGCATAAGCTCAAGCATAGTAACCTTTTGCTCAGCTGGGAGGCGTTCTGCCTGTTCTGTGTGTTCACCGTCATCTCTGTAGCCACGCAGAGGGGACGCACGGGATTTTTTTTCCCACTGAGCACCGAGGAGTGAAAACTGGGCGAAATTAGGGTCGAGTGACAAGGTGTAGAGTAGATTATGTCTCAGGAGTTCACAGTCTCCTGCTTAGATAAACACTATTGTTTAGGTGCTCTGTGTGTGTTGGCCATGTTAGATAGAGTTATAGTTCGTCACGATACATTTGAGTTGCTGACATCTGCTTTACCGAGGCTTTTTGCAGGCCTGAGTAGTTTTAGACATGTATATGTGACAAACACATGTAATACAGGAGAACAGTGAGTTAATAATTTTCGGCTGTCCGTGGGTTCGGAGAACAGCTGCCACCACGCCAGTTGAGGTAGGAGGAGTCCGGATATTACAGCGATAAAACCACAAGCGAGATGACCGTGTATCAGTAAGGTTGAACTGTATTAATGCACAATGCCAAACGCAGTCCAACAACACAACAGGAAAAGGGCCAAAACAGGCCAGAGCGCCCCTCGTGCAGTCAGGGTGGATAACTCTGAATAGACACACAAACTGACAAGTTACCTGAACTACATAACTACTTTGGCGTAGAGTTAAGCAAGTAATAAAAAACGTTATATCACAATTAGCGTCAGTGAATTCTTTTTCGTGCTGACTGAGCCGCAATATTTGCATACTTGAATGTAATAGGTAGCATAGTTGATCTTTCGTGACTGTGTTACATGAAGTTTTAGCGCAACAGAGTTAGAGCTTTTAGCTGTACTCTAGTTGTACTCTATGTATGTTATTACTAGATCATACAATGGGTGTGTGAGGTTATGGACGGTGACTCGGTCTATGATGAGCAAGATGCACTATCTGCAATTCGCGCATTATCACGCGAGATTTGTGATATTGGATCATTGCTGTAAACGGGAATTTGCGAGTGACGTGGTCTGTCTGGCCGAGAAAAGCCAATAGTGCACCTTAATGTCTATGATTAGTTATGCGGGAAAGAAAATCTGAATTGATTAAATCTTACATACTATCTGGCGAAATCTGAGAGTAGGTTTACACAATTTCTGTCACATTGACACACCAAGGTCTCGAGATATCCAAACTGCTCGTAATCAGAATGCCACAAATTAGACCCACTATAGTTCACCTTAGGACAAACTCTTTTTTTTCCGTTCATATTTGTGAAAATTAATGACGACACTCTGCCTTTCCTTACACTGGCATCATCTGGTGTGTTTGAAATGCTAGTCTTAATCTAAATCTGTTGATCAGCAGCTGTTTTTTACTGAAGAAAGCAGTTATCATAGGCGAAGTAAGACACATGAAGACGGATGAGAATGGTCGTATTACTACTAGTGCTGGCAGACATGTGGACTAACCAAGGACACAATTAAAACGTATCCCACCAGGGTACGGAAAGAGGAGATATTAGAATGAACCCCATGCTATCCACAGAGTCGTTATCTGCAGGACAAAAAGTGGCTCGGGACCACGCAAACTAGCCATCGTGCCGTCTGCTGTAAGCACCCTCAGGACATATTTGTCATTGGAAATGTGGACACCGCTTCCTGAAAGAATTAACCGTGTTATATACCCAGCAATAAAAGCAAACAAAACGAGTGATTTGCCCGCCCGTCTGTGAAAGCACATATAGAGACTTTATAAGTAAGGCGTTTGAAAAGGGTGCGGTGGGTATATAGCGTGTTCACTGATGAATTTTGTTTTCAGTTCTACTTTGAGCTATTCAAGTGTAGGCCACAAAGAGTGTGTCTGATTTTTATTTACTTATGTGATTAGAGTTTTAAACAGTACTGAAGAGTGCTTCATTTATGCGATTGCGGCCAGCATTACGGTGGGAGGAAACCACCTACGGATGCTTTCTGTATCGCTGATTTTATTATTTCCGTTAGAATTGCAGTTACTTGTTAACTGGCGGAAATGAAACAATTTCCGCACCGTAAATTTCGTGCATGTCGGAGGAAAAAAGTAAAACCATAGAGGGAACAAGCTATATTTTACATTTGTGGCTTTCGACTTGAAATCATTGACTTTGCACTCCAGGTTTAGCGGGCTGTTCCATGTGTCACCAAACTCTCGGTTTCAATTTTCCCTTGTTTGACATTCTGTAGCCCCACGCGAGAATATAATTAAGCATTTATAGCATGTCGTACCATTTAAAAAGTATTAATACATCCTGATTATATAATTATGTCTTTGAATACAATGGAAAACAAATACAATTGCGGGAAATATGCTCGAGTACAGGGTAAATCAGCAATGGAATAAATCAATTTATTCTTACAGTTCATTTAGCATTCATAATCAGTTTTGCTGTGTAACAAAAGCAAATGACAATTTTACCCTTCTTAATAATAAATTTTGAAACGTTTGATAAAAAAATCTGTGACTCTTACACTGTGCAAGGCGATGAGTACAGTCATAGGTAGAGCTTAGGCGATGTGACGTCTTCAGACAGACACTAAGCCCGGCTAGGTCATGCCAGGAAAGTCTTGTTCCGTATTCCTGTCAGCAGATTAGAGATCTGCTAGATCAAATGTTGGCTTTGTCTTCCTCAGTTGCCTGCTTGTAATGAGATTTGGCGACAATGTGAAAAAGCGCTCGCCTGGAACCCTATAGTTTTACTCAGGGTTAACTAAAACTCAGTTGGCTGAAGCATCTCGTACTTAAAAACATTTTCTTCTTTTATTACAGCTATGACTTATGACTTCATCTAACCACATCACCTCTAATAGATAGATTATATTTTTGTCATTTTAACGGTAAGGAGATTACAGATGTTTTGGGCGATATGAAAAGCCTTTTCTTAGGTTTTACCATTCGCAGCTATTGGATTGCAGCAATATTTGTTGAATCAAAATTTAATGATTGACCAGTTCAAAATTCTTTTTCCGTGCCCAGAGACCTACATATTCCGTAAAAGTGGGGATTTCATGTTTAACTGGAATCCTTCGGTAATGTGTTTTCAATGATATTTACCAAAAGCACCAAATATACAGTCTCATTGTTTTTATGCACCTTGATTCAAGGTTGTTATCTCGTCCTAATTAGCTGTATTTTGTTACAGTGGTTTTATGGATCTGTCGAGGAAATTATATATTTGTCAAAAAAGAAAAGCCGTGTAAATTGACAGGTGTTCGGTTTGCAGGATTAGGCCCAGAGGAAATTCCTTGGACGAATATAATTTTTACAGAACAAATACATTATTAAAATAGCATTAAAATTATATTTTTTGATTCAGTCAAGGCTGTTAGTATTAATGCAAAGAGAATGCTATATATTCCTACCATTATATCGGTCAAAATGTGTGAAAGCATCACATTAATTTGTCCTTCCCATTTGGCTTGATCGTATTCAAGGAGACAGTGTTCACACCGTTCTGGTGTGACACCTATTGATTATCTATAGGAATATTGTTATTATCATTCGTTGTACATTTATAAAGGTTAATATCTTCCATAGTAGAAAAAAACAACCTTGGCAATAATAATAATGAACATATTTTCTAATGGAATTTTTGGCTGGTCATGTGATTTGAAGCCACTTTTAATTTTAGAGAAAGCCTTAAAAAAATCTTGTCAAAAACCTATGAATCGATCAGGCTGCAAGTTGGCATACAACTTCTATAAATTAATAGGTCTACTAAATCTCAAGTTTAGATTAGGATTCTGTACCAATTTAATAGGTCAAGTGATCCAGCTTTTCTTCCATTTTCTCGCTGATTTTAAAATACAGCAGTTTTGTGTGCTGCATTTAAATTTTTACCGGAAGTTTCCAGATTTTACTGGAAGTGAAAATAACTAATGAAAATCATACTACATTCACAAACGTAGTTTGTTATGCCCAGGTCAACTGGACATGTCCCAAATCTGTAAAATGCATTTTGCCTTGTGAAACGAAAAACATAACCACTAAAGTGAAGGGACCTGCCTCAGCCTTCATAGATATCAGATTTGAGCTAGTTTATTAAATAGTTTCATCGACAGATTTTTGTATGATGGAATCTCTAACCTGTATGGTACAAAGTATTATCGTAACACACTGAAACGAGACACTGCCATTTCCTATTCAGTTAACGTGTAATCACTACAGTGGAGCAGGTGTACACGACACAGATTTGCAACAATGTATGTTTACAGTCGACTACTAGACCATCAGCAGTAAATGATACGTATAAAACAATGGTGCTGATATTGGAATACACTGTATTGTTTCTTTTCAAAGGTTTCCAGTACTAGGCCCATTGCGTACACCTCTTTTCAGGTTCAAATCCAGTTTTTCAGTCTTACCATTATCATGCAACAGGATACCGGAAAAAAGTGTACATCACAGTAAACAACAACAACAACAACAACACAAAAAGAGAACCGTTTCGTGATCAGGACGTCAAACTACGTCAGGTAACATCTTTAAAATCTTCAGATTCAAATTTTTCATTTTCACATGACATCACTTCCACTGTCCCTAATTTGCATGCACATTACACTCTTTTTCTTTCCAAATAGCGCCCTGTGAACGCTTCTCATGTGTATTAAATTTCAAGTTGATCGAACATGGGATTCTGAAGAAAGTAACTAAAATGTTTTCACTTCAACCCAAAATGGGTCTAAACAGCGATCAGTAGGAAGTTAAATTTACACTGTGCCTCATCCTTAACTTTATGCAAACACGCCAAGGCTGTGTTCAAATTATAGGATGATATTATTCCTACTATGACTCAGCCAATGCAAGAATAAAACATCAAAAAAGAGAACGGTGCTATTTTTCGATCGAATATCAGCACTTTACACCTTTCTGGGAATACTGTTTGATATTGACCCTGGAAATTAATGGGCTCTGCCACTCTCATGATTGATTCCTTAATGATGCTGGCTAAGTAAACTGATTTTTCAGAGTGTCATCAAATAAAAACCTGCTTTAAGGACAAGTGTTTGTAATTTTAATGTTGTCGTCCTGATCAAAGCCATGTCTAAAACAGCTATCATTTTTAGTATATTTGCAGGTAAAATCAGGAACAGATCTGTGTGTGAAGTGTTATTGGTAAAGTGAGCGATTGGGCTTCGGGTCTACATGAACAGCTTTGCGTTTAAAGTGTTACTGGTAAAGTGGGCGATTGGGCTTTGAGTCTACAGGAACAAATCTGCATGTGAAGTGTTACTGGTAAAGTGTAAATTGCCCACTGAACCACTAATAATGTTGTTCGCTTGAAATCAATATTGGTTTGTCGCAGTGCACACTTGTTCAAATCTCTATGGAATATGTTTATAGCACTAAAGCGTCAGTATCCCATAATCTATTCAATCGTCGATGACTTCGTTAGATTTATTCGTAAACCCTTGAGACGGTCGTACTGTTTTTAAGCATTATATTTAATATGGAGTCTTCAGGGTGGAAAAACTTAATATTGACAACCTACAATACTTGTATATTTTTCGTGATGGTGTTATAACTCGATAATTATTAAAGTGAACGCAAAGTCTACCACTATGTATACGAAGAAAAAATGATATGGTACACAGTTATCACAGAAAAATATGTAAAAAAATTCAATAAAACTTTGAAAGCCCAGGAAATGAAGGTTAGCACTGGGGATATGGCACTGACGGACAATTCGCTACGAGTAGCCATGTTGTAGAAGCCCTGGTGATAAGCACGTCAGCATAAAATGTATATGGCCGTTTAGATCTGTCCCCCCCCCCCCACCCCCCATCCAACGAAATAAATACAGTTGAAATATTTGGGTTTTTTGTTAACTATCCTAACACTGTACAAACGGCTCCCTGAGCGCCGATGCCCCCTTCTTGTCAGCCCTCACCCCGTGTGGTTGCTAGTTTTTTTAACCAGCTGTCTATATTCGCTATAGGTAAAACCATTTTTTTTAAACAAAGATTGATTTTAGCTATTGACACGCAAAGAAAATAAAGTTAAAACACTTTTTCTAAAACACAATATTAAACTGCATAAGCTCAGTTTCGACTGCGAGAAATTGTCTCCAGTGACATCATAATTATTCAGAAACAAGTCGCATGCAGGACAATGTGCGTGCGAAGTAATCCATTTTACAATAGCTTCACCAACATGTGGTCACAAGTTAACACAGAATACACTACTGTCTCCACGAATAGACGCAGGCTTGTCTAAACCAGTTTGCCGTGAGATCATGCACTACAAGACATAAGATACAATTCATTTATTAAGGTTATATCATATTTACACGTGCACAATTTTAAACATGACTGTCTGAAGCAGAGTTCAGAGTGAACTCGATAGCAGCTCAGGTAACTGGTGTCGCTCTCGTTAAAACATGTTCAACGCCACCCAGTGTCCAGCATGCCTTTTTTCAATAATTATGACGTCACCCAAAGCAATGAGTTCTTGCCGTCGAAACCGAGCTGATGCGGTATAACATTATCTATTAGAAAAAGATTTTTCTAACTTCATTTTCTTTGCAAGAATATGAACTTTCAACATATTCACGTGCTGAGCTTTTGTTGCTACGTGTCACGTTGTTACTAAGCGCAATCTTGGTAGCGAGTTTTGTGACTGATTTTACAGACAGCTGAATGTAGTCTACTGTCTAAATGAAACAGGCCACAGGAGTTGACCAAGGGGCTTATTTTTAGAACTGACAAAGACACTGCATAAATCATTCACAATAAACTTTGCAGTAAACCTTAATGTCACAAGGAATTTATGTTTATTCAGGATTAAGGTGCCGTACATGGCATTGAATCATGTTAGTAAATAAGCATCAATAAGAAAATGTATTTATTTATTTATTTATTTATTTATTTGATTGGCGTTTTACGCCGTACTCAAGAATATTTCACTTATACGACGGCGGCCAGCATTATGGTGGGAGGAAACCGGGCAGAGTCCGGGGGAAACCCACGACCATCCGCAGGTTGCTGAAAGACCTTCCCACGTACAGCCGGAGAGGAAGCCAGCATGAGCTTGACTTGAACTCACATCGACCGCATTGGTGAGAGACTCCTGGGTCATTACGCTGCGCTAGCGCGCTAACCAACTGAGGAAAATGTATTACTTGATTGTGTATAAAATAAGGACATTATCTAACAGTGAATTCCCAGGAATCCTATCGGTATTGTATAGCTAACAGCATGAGTATAGGATGTTGATCTGTTGATAAGGTGTTATTAATACTGATTATTTGCTGGTTATGGTAATTTCTGTAAAAAAAAAGCTGGGTCTCGTTTCACACAGAACACGTAACGCAACGTTCACGTAACTACCATGGCGACACATTACCTGTAGTGCTGGTCGCCATGGAAGTTACGTTGCATGCAGTTTGTGAAACGGGCCCCTGGTCACCCTATTACGTAATATCTGGATGGTAGCAGGAACTGTTATAGTCATATTAGGTATTTCCTTCTGTACATTCCTAAATACGTTGTCTGCAATGAATGCTATTTTTGTATTCCCTACAGGGTCCAAATTTGACAGAATATACATGGAAATCTGAGGTATACTGGTGTTCTTCTCCATTTTGTTCAGCCTTACCCCGGCCCCCGTACTCAAGATTATTTCACTTATACGACGGCGGCAAGCATTACGGTTGGAGGAATCAGGGCAGAGCTCGGGGGGAAACCCACGACCTACAGCCGGAGTGGAAGCCAACATGAGCTGGATTTGAACTCACAGCGACCACATTGATGGGAGGCTGCTGGGTCATTGCGCTGTGCTGACGTGATAACTCCCTGGGCCAAAGAGGCACCCTTCACTCTCAGGTGTTGACGTGTTTGTGCTTGCTCTGTGTCTTATGTGCTAGGTGTTATATTTTTGTCAAGGTATGTTTGGTAGATTTTTGTCCTAGGTATAAACTTCATAGTTCTGCACCAGACCCCCTTGGGCTGACTAATGGTTAGGGCGTCCTCTTCGAAGACAGGAGACCTGGAATCAAATCCGGTCAGGCCATACCAAATTCTTTAAAATGGCACTTTTTAAAACTCGCCTGACTACCTTGCTGGGAGCTCAGTAGGTTAGAAAAAGGAAACAGGCCTGGTTGACCTTTTGTCAGTACAATGTGACTGAGTAGTGTGTCGTGTCTGGTGTCTTCTTCATGATATTTCAGTGGCGGCAGCACTTTGGCGACATAAACTCGCTCTGTCACAAGAAGACATCATATATGTCAACACCTAATCACTCCTAATGATTCCTCGTCGTCATGTGGAAATGTTTACATCTGCAACATCGACTGGGCCGCTTTGCGTCATACTTTTCTCAAGCACTGGGTAGCCCTGGGAAAAAAAATTCTTTTTGTTCTCCTTGTCTATGGCAGGACGATGATGTAGTGGAATACAAGTTGTGGCGAAAACGTAAGCTAGCTATCTCTAGAGCTGAAAAAGAAATCTATGTCAGGCTTCACGATCATTAGCTCGGACTTTGTTACATGTATTACATTGAAGGATGTGGATAAACGGTCCATATCTAAAGTAAGCTAAAGAAAGTTCGGAGAGACTCTTCAGAAAGCTGTAGGCAATATCAAGTGGATAAAGAACCTTCCTGGAGATTTGATAACTGTCGAGTTTTCGAGAAGTTTTAAAATGACGCTGCTGTTATGTACTATAGTTGCGTCAATTCGGTGAAGCCTTTGCTTTTTACAATGGACATCTGAGAAGCAATACAGCGACTAACGTACTTACAAATACACCAACCTAGTCTCACAACTGCCCTTTTAAGTCTCATAGTGATCTTGGGGATTATTCATTGGATTGCAGTGGATGTAGAAAGGGGCTAGATAAAGTAGGCTCTCCGTAAGGCTGGTGGTGATCAAATGGAGAGATAAATGACAAGAGATAAAACTTCGTCTCTATTTGTTTTACCCTGCTTCAAGTCTTAGTCCCTTCCTGTTGATGTCACTCTAGGATATGATCTGTTTTCAGATAAAACCATATATTCAGCTGATATTAAGTTGTTTCCGTTGTCCGCGCATGGGTCATGAGGCAATCGAGTGCTCGTTGTGGGGAGATGAAAAATATGATGACTGTCTTAATGTCTTAAGGCCAGAACGTTATCGTTCAGCTGTGTACGCATGATACTCGATACGTAAGGAACCAAACAGAATCCAGTCATGCTAATATTTGAAAATTGTTCAGAAGTATTCATAGTTTATGGCGGTATGTGCGATTTGTGTAGAATCCTCACCTCGTGTAGAGTTTTCTCGTGAATTAATAACTCATCCCTTTACAGAGTAGACCTATACATTTACTGTAATAGCGCAGACATTTCATAACAGATGAACGCCAGCTTGACCTTTGTCTTGGCTTTGGACGGTGATCCACATATATTCCACATATAAAATATGGATGAAATGAATCAGCTGGCGGGGACAGCGACAGTTTAGTGCTATGCTCATTGGTATTCCACATACAAAATATGGATGAAATGAATCAGCTGGCAGGGACAGCGACAGTTTAGTGCTATGATAAGCGATATTCCGCATATAAAATATGGATGAAATGAATCAGCTGGCGGGGACAGCGACAGTTTAGTGCTAGGCTCAGCGATATTCCACATATAAAATATGGATGAAATGAATCAACTGGCGGGGACAGCGACAGTTTAGTGCTATGATAAGCGATATTCCGCATATAAAATATGGATGAAATGAATCAGCTGGCGGGGACAGCGACAGTTTAGTGCTATGCTCATTGGTATTCCACATATAAAATATGGATGAAATGAATCAGCTGGCAGGGACAGCGACAGTTTAGTGCTATGCTCAGCGATATTCCACATATAAAATATGGATGAAATGAATCAGCTGGCGGGGACAGCGACAGTTTAGTGCTATGCTCAGCGATATTCCACATATAAAATATGGATGAAATGAATTAGCTGGCGGGGACAGCGACAGTTTAGTGCTATGCTCAGCGATATTCCACATATAAAATATGGATGAAATGAATTAGCTGGCGGGGACAGCGACAGTTTAGTGCTATGCTCAGCGATATTCCACATATAAAATATGGATGAAATGAATCAGCTGGCGGGGACAGCGACAGTTTAGTGCTATGCTCAGCGATATTCCACATATAAAATATGGATGAAATGAATTAGCTGGCGGGGACAGCGACAGTTTAGTGCTATGCTCAGCGATATTCCACATATAAAATATGGATGAAATGAATCAGCTGGCGGGGACAGCGACAGTTTAGTGCTATGCTCAGCGATATTCCACATATAAAATATGGATGAAATGAATCAGCTGGCGGGGACAGCGACAGTTTAGTGCTATGCTCAGCGATATTCCACATATAAAATATGGATGAAATGAATCAGCTGGCGGGGACAGCGACAGTTTAGTGCTATGCTCAGCGATATTCCACATATAAAATATGGATGAAATGAATCAGCTGGCGGGGACAGCGACAGTTTAGTGCTATGCTCAGCGATATTCCACATATAAAATATGGATGAAATGAATCAGCTGGCGGGGACAGCGACAGTTTAGTGCTATGCTCAGCGATATTCCACATATAAAATATGGATGAAATGAATCAGCTGGCGGGGACAGCGACAGTTTAGTGCTATGCTCAGCGATATTCCACATATAAAATATGGATGAAATGAATCAGCTGGCGGGGACAGCAACAGTTCAAATGAATTAACCAGTAAGTTTCCCTGACTTTGAAACTAAATGCGAAACGTAGACAATCAGGCGCCAGAAAGCATGTCAGATTTTGAGATCACTAAGGCCCTACTTTTACTCTACAGAGTAATGATTTTCCGTTTCATCATATATATTTATATATATGCTTATTTGGAAATATAACAGATGATCTCACCGACAAAGCGGACGACTCCTTCATTCTAATGGGTGCCAGTATGAGAGTTTTAACATCGAACTGGTTTGTCGTTATAATGTTAAAAAAGAAGTCTACTGTATCATGTAACTTGTCAAAGATGTTAGGCAACCTTTGCTTTAAAGGGATTAATTAACTTCACAAAGTTCACTTCCACAATTTTCTCCACTGTTCGTCCCAAAACATCAATATCTTTAACGATGTATACTTTTTTAACATTGCAATTTCAGTGACATTTTATTTAAATCACATGCAGTTAGTTACGTCAAATTCTATTCCAATTGTAATGCGATTTCACTGAAAACATTAAAATATTTTAGTATGTAATGAAGCACAATTAAAAAAACCCAGTAGTAATCGCCGTGTGAAAACGCAATTGAGCACATTTCAAATGTCTGTAGGGCATGAAGATTTACAAAGAATTTTTCGAGCCTTTTTACTCCGTTTTCGGTGTTTTATCGTATGGGTTAACTTAAACTGATATTTTCCAGTTGTAAAATTATCCTCTTCATTGTCCACTTCCTGAAAAGTGACTTTTGTTGGATCTGAACCTTGGTCGCAACATTTACTACCATGATAAAAAGAGGATATCCACCTGTCAAAATATCATGTATTGGGCAGTCATTAGAATGTTACTAACAATTAAAGTACAGTAAAGTGCAAATTTCAATACAAAGATATTATTGGAGTCTACACCTCAATCAATGTAAATCTGCCTAAGAATGGACTTGACCCTGAGCGGTGTCTGTTCAGAAAACGGAGTACAAATGACGTATGTCGAATGGCGTGAAAGCGGATACCTCCAAACCCAGCAAAATCCTTTACAGTGAATGACGGTAAATATGACTGCTCTCAAGTGGACTTGAGTAAATGACTTCGAGCTTCACAGTACCGTCGCTCATATTTATAAACTGACGTAAAAAAATTCTAGATGGTTTGATCGTAAATATGTTTACAATACCAATACATATTCCAGAATGTATACTCTATGTACACTAACATTAAACTCATCAATACCAAAGTGTCGAGAAAGCTCTACTGAAGTACAGCGCAGGCTATCACTTACACAGAGGGGAAAATGCAGATCAGACACTGACTCAAGAACACATAAAAAATATAATTCAATATTTAAAGACGGGGTTCGTAACAACAGTGTTTACAAAGCCTTAGAAATAAATATATGGCTATATTAAGCTGCGAACTTAAGTGAATGAATGATAATGGCTTAACGCCATATAGGCAATATTCCAGCCATATCGTGGCCAGAACAGGTTTAAAACAAGAAACTGTGAATGGTGTTACGGTAGACAAAACAGCAATAGAAAACAGACTCAGTGACTCAATATTACAATGTAAACAATGCTTTATATATAAAATGAGACATACAGTTTTACAGACAGTTCAACAACAACAACATACACATCAGTATTACCGGTCTTTACAAGTTTTCAGTTCACCTTTGCATCCCAAGGAATGTATTCCAGGAAATCCAATGTAAAGACCATGGGATAAACACACAATTCACACAAGTCACAAATTGTCCTAGACAGGTACTTCGCCAGGTTAGCGAACACGAACACAGTACACAGGTTACACAGAACTGGAACAGTCAAGCCTTTGAATGACGTCACACCCGCAGAGCACAACACAGGGTAAATACAGGCATGGAGGTATAATCCACTTCAGATCAGTCACAGCTCCCGCAGAAGCTCACAAACGAGCCGTTCAGAGACGTAGAGTAATGTCACCTTGTGGCAGAACGAACGTCCTTTGCAAAACTGAAAACTTCAGTTTAGAGTCCTTGACGACCTTGTCGGTCAGGTGAGGTCAGCGTGTTAAACAAATTACACAGTCCACACTGTATAATCATAATCAAGATCCGAACACCAATAAACGTGACTTCCGCAGAAATTCACATAAACCAGACATCAGTACTACTGTGGTACACAAACGGTGCCGGCATAAAAAACTGTCCTCCCAAATGAAACTGGCATCACCAGCTCATATCAAAATAATGGACTCGATACGACAGCGTCTCACACTCTCCTGGCTCCCAGTGGATGCAGCAAAAATACCTCCACTCTGCACAGAAAACACGGCTTATATACGGTCCAGGTGGATTCAACTATTCTTAGACACAGAATTAACAGCCAATGAACAGCCAGTTAAATAAACAGAGCATTGAACACGGTGCTTTCGGCCAGGTTCGCGCTGTACATATATAACAGGGCCTGTTATGCTTATAACATATAACACCAAGGTCCGCAGACTAACAGTACATGAAAACATTAAATAGTCATACATAACAATGGTTTTCAACATAATGAGTACAACCAAAATTACCTTACGTTGACGACCAGCTTAACACACTAAGCTGACTGCTGACCGCTGTCCTTTGAGAGACATATTCTTGAGAACCTCGTTTGAACGCCAGTCAAATGAATAACTAAACTCTTATCCAGCGTTTACGAGATTAATTTATTGCAAATGAGCACATTGTAAAGGACGGCCATATCTCACAGCTTTAAAAAAAATAAAGCAGACATTTTAGCAAAAAATCGATATCGTTTGCTATTCTTTTAAAAAAGCCCAAATAATTACCTTCACTAAATATCAAACTCGTCTGTGCATGTGTTTTTTAAAGAAAAAACGGTAATAAAGGTTCTGTAATTAATAAAACGGGTCGTAATATTTTTTTTTTTTTAAATCTTAAAAAATCATTTTATCACTATAAACAGTACAGGTACAGGAAACGTGAGCCATTCTTGGTTAATACGGAAGATTTGACTTTGCGAGCGAATATGGATTTTTACCAAGAATTTTAAGAACACATATTTCAGTTGTTTGACAACAAAGTTCACATGACCTACTTTTATGGTCAAATAAGCGTCGAAAATATGTGCGTATAAGTCAATATTACGTAGAGCTAGAATGGGTGGGATGTAGTAAGCGTAAAAGCATGTGACAACTTGACCAAACAGGGTTTACTAAATGGTAAAAAAACACAACGTGACTTTATTAATGTTTATTTGATTTCTTTCATCGATGTTTAACGCCGTACTCAAGAATATTTGACGTCGGCCAGCATTAAAACCCACGACCACCCCTAGGTTGGTGAGGAGCGGAAGCATAAGCTGGATTTGAACTCACGACGATCGCATTTGTGAGAATCTCTTGGCTAACACGTTAATCATTTTATGTACACTATGCATTTATTTCGTAGCACAAAATTTAAAGCCTGAGGGTCGGTTATTTGTTTCAGTCTGCCTCTTCAGCGTTCGGCCTGACAGTGATGGGTCACGCGGAACTGTCATTTTTGTTCAAAAGGCGTTACAAGGTAGCATCCCACTCGTGCTTTGTGGATCTTGTGCCGTTGCTCTTGTCAGAATGGGTCATAACGTTTAGGAAGCAACAGGGAAGTTTCGAGTTCGAACTCTTTTAGCGCTAAAGGTTAAAAAAAAGTCCTATTGTAGGCTACATGTATCATATGACCTGTCAGAAATGTTAGGCAACTACTTATGATTAATTAGACTCAAAACTTCCGTATTCTAAGTTAAAAATCAATTCGAAGAAACGAATAGGCTAACGGATATACCACATGACGAGATTAGACATTAGTTGGTCTCTAAAACATCCCGCAAACTTCACATCCGGACACATATATTCACGAAGGCAACATATATTCTTCAAACCCCCATCCATCAGTTTGCTTTTCATGAATTATGCATGAATAGTTACTTGTGTATTTTTCCGACCACTGTCTTCTACACGTAGCGTACAACATTCTGTGGGGGATATTGATGGCCATACGAGAGAAATCACCATTTAAAATGACGAACCTATCAGGTTTTATCGACATGTGTTACCACTTAAGACAAGAAATCCAGGTTTCTACCAGCTTAATGGCAATGATTGCTTTACTGAATAATCTGATACGCGAAATTAAAACTTATAACCCAATGAGATAGCCGGCCTATCGAGGACCTGTAGTAAAACCTCTGAGGCATGTTTTAGGCATTCGACTTAATAATCAGTGCCGTGAGTGCGTGAAATTAAATATGGACTAATCTTACGCCTTGGTCATCGGGTGCACGGTGAATTGCCCGCCAGCAGGAGTGTATTATTTGTATATTATTCGTGTGACGTTCAGATCGATGCTGAACGACCTTACTAATCAAAATATAGATATGAAATCTACTTTATACTTTTTAATTCATAGATTAATATATACATATATATATCCATGAAAGATCTGAAGTTACAAACAAACTGCGGAACCAGGTCATTTAATAAACGAAACGTGATCTCTTCTAACTGGGAAGCTTGGGTTTTTACAAGGTCTGATTAAATTTTGTGGACATTAATGCTGTTTGGCACATATGGACGGTATAGTGTAACAGTGTTCTTGCCTTGGGTTTAATATAGCATAACTTCATATTACATGACTGATAAATCCTTCAAACTTATCAAAGCCTCCCTGTTACGTATTAAACGTCCATAATAGCCTTTAATTATAGACATACAGTATATTATCCCTGACTCGGATTTCAAAGCTATGTAAACCTCCTTTAATGTGAAGGTGCGGAACAACACATTCAAATAAGCCAGTATCATGTTTGTGACAAGCCTCGAGGGAACATTCTTTGTCTCAGTTTGATGACGTCATCGTAAATAATAAGATGTATTCTGCCTTTAAAAGCAACAGACATAATAACAAATGAGCTTGATTAGGGCTGCCTATGTAATTATCCTTGCCAACGAGTTGCGTTCCCCAGGGGAGACTGAGGTTTTGCTTTGTCGCAACTTTAGATGAAAAAATCTATAATAACTCATTTTTTCTTTTTGGCAGACATAATACACCTTCAATGAAATATGTGTTATTTAAGGTAAGCTTACACAAGCAAGGTCTAATTTAAATGAGGACTTTTAACATTTATGGTAGACTTTTTATTTAAAGTTACACCATTATTTCCATCCGCGATAATCCATAAAGACAGGTTTTATGAAATTCAAACAGTTTTCAAATGCAAAGTCAGTTTAACGCAATTTGAATAAAAAATGTTTCTCAACTGGAAAACAGCCACCTAAGTCTATGATAGCTAAGATGTGTATTAAATTTTGTTGAAAAGAACTGGCGTGCAGACAAGCAGCTAAAATTATTCGTCAGAATGCAACTCGTGCAACTGCCAATATGGAGTCGAATTGTGTATTGCCATCTAACCTGGTAAAACATACATACATTTCTGTACTGATGACCGATGCACACGCTGTATCTTTTATTCAACATATCTAAGCACTCACTGTGTTAACATTTTGATCGCTTCGACAGTCATTAGTTTCTTGTTTCCAAGGTAGCATTTCAACAGAAACTTTAAAATGCTGACACATTCAGTGAAGGAAGATTTAACGACATGGTAATGTTCGAACTTTATTGAGAACCTTAAAAAAATATCCCAAGGGCATAAAGATCTACAAAACATTTCTCAAAGGCTTTGTTTTATACAAACTAATGTTATTTCGTAGGAGTATTTAACCGGCTATTTACAAAGCTGTGAAGTTATCTGCCTAATTAAATTAGCTCCCAGTTACTTTCTCGGGATAAGCTGATAGCTGTTAATAATCCCATTAGCCTTGGGGATCAGGTTGCCAAGGACATGTGTTCTTTGTTCAACGTATTTAAAGAGAAACACGTAAGGTAAACAACGAGAGTTACACAATTTTGAAACTATGTCAGAATGTAATATGATAAAGAAAATACAAGATGGTAAAGAAACAATAAAACAGAAAACAAGTGAAAAGTAAAGAAAATAAGGAACTGCAGATGGAGAGATATGATGTATGAGTGAGCGAGTGCTTGGGCTGTAACGTCGTACTTAACAATTTTTCAGTCATATGACGACGAAGGAGTCCTTAGAGTGTATGTAATGTGCCTGCGTGTTGCAGGATGGATTTCCACCGCTCTTTTATCTAGTGCTGCTTCATTAAAACGTCTTGCCAAAGGCAAGTGAGCCACCTCACACGAGCGATTATACTGATACGGGTCAACCAGTTGTTGCAGTATCCCCTTAATGCTGAACACCAAGCAAGGAAGTACAACTCCCAATTTTAAGGTCTTAGGTGTGACCCGAACCAGGATTGACCCTGGATCTACAGCTACCCGAAGCGGACGCTCTATCAACTGTGCTATAGGGGCCAGTTCATTGATATATGAAAACAGGGGAATTGGCCTTGCGATTATTGACCTGGAACGTCCACCTTGGTTGACGACTACTATATGAATGTGTGTTTAGGTTTGAACAATTGCCAACAAAACACAGATTGTAGATGTGAAACATCAATTGACGAAAATATCCCTTTGGCCAGAAAAATGTGTGATGATAAACTGTTTCAAATTCAACAGTCGTTGTATATCGTTCTATTACGAAAATATTATTAACAACGTTTAGCAAATTTTTGACAATTGGTCTTCAATATTGATAAGATTGTGCAAAGGCTCCACGAACGGCGTTATCACTTGAAACCTGTCTCAAATTCCCTCGGGGCCTCCGTGGAATGTTGGTTAGCGTGCTGGCTTAGCGCAATGACGGATACGATCGCTCTGAGTTCTAGTTCAGTTTACACTATATTTCTCTCCGGTAATACGTGTGAAGGTCTGGCATCCTATGGATGGTCGTGGGTTTATACCCACTTTAAAGCTGGCCCAACGGAAGGGCGTAAAACTGCAATCAAACAAATAAATAAAAATCTTATTTATCTGCTCAATATTATTTCGGTTATATCACGATTGAAGTTTTTTGTTAATGCAATTTCAGAGCTACAGTATTTATAGATCAAACCCACTGAAGTATAATACAAAAAACATCAGCCATGCATTATACTGACAACGGATGATAAGGTAGCTGCACTTTATCCTGTATGGCATCCACCATCGCCGAGTGACCTAGGTGCTTGCTTTTTAACGACCAGAGACGTTGGTTCAGCTCCCGTAGGAAACATTCATTATTTCCTTTATTTCAAAGTTGTCTAGACCATGGTGACAGTAAGCGGTCGACGGTGTCCTCTTGTGTCATCTCCGACAATCACCACGGGAAAATGCTTGTCGCTCAGTTACTATTTCTTTCAGTAACTGGCTGACAAGAAGGTGGCTTTCTGCCTTTAATGCCACATTATAGCAGTGGGGTCACGGTGGTTATCCATAATTGACAAGCTGAGGAAGGCCGCCTTGAGAGTCGTCTTCATATCTTATTCAGACAACTACATTATCAAGCTGCCACATAAAATGAAAGCTTTTATGTCACGTATATATTTGTCATGTTATAAGGTATTAACCGGTTTTGAATCATGACTTCAAATTTATTTATAGCTTATACGAATGCACAAAAACCGGCTTTTGGCTTCAGGAATCTTATACACACGAGAATAAAATGCAAGTAAATATGGAATCTTTACTCTTCCTTCGCTGACCTTGAAGATACATGTACTGCAGAATTTGCTTTCGCACGTTCATTATCATATTTTGAATAAGGACTTTGATGTATTAAAACGAAACCATCTCCTTTTAACAATGTTGGATTCACAAATAATGATGCTCTACAGAACATACAGTAATGTCGAACACAGTAGCCTTTCCACTCCAATAGTATTAAGCTGACGCTTAGCAGACCTTCGCTTCACCTGGAGTTTACAAACCTGCTAATTGCAAACTTCAAAGAGAAGACGCTCTGCTTTTTTGGAATATTAACTGTCTTGATCGAAAAAGGAAATAATGCTTTTAAAGAAAACGCATCAGTCAGCAGTGACATGCACCAACACTGCCAACTTTTCCGGACAAATACGACTTAATGCCTACTCTTCTGGACAAATACTACTTAATGCGACTTAAAGCAACGGCAATTTCAGAAATGTGAGTCTTATTCTAAATTGGTTGGTCATCTTATGTGTTTTACTGGTGATGATTTGTACAGGTAGCTATTTCGAGGACACAAGTTGAATTTAAAACGCAACCCGGGTAGGTAAGGAGAGTGACAATATCAGGACATACATACGGTAATCCTTATATGCATGTAATCCTTATCAACATGTAATCCTCATATGCAGGTAATCCTTATCAACGTGTAATCCGCATATACATGTAATCCGCATACACTTGTAATCCTTATCAACATGTAATCCGCATATACATGTAATTCTCATCAAAATGTAATCCTCATATACCTGTAATCGTTAGAGGAACAGTTGACACAGGAAACTAGCACTCATATGGGTGATTCAGTGGTGAAGCTGGACCAAGGAGACTAACACCCTTATGGGAGGAAGAACACCTGATCAAGGAAACAGACACCTGGATTGGCAGGGAAACAGCTTACCAAAGAAACTGACAAACAGGTGAGTGGGGGAAAAACCTGACCAAAGAAACTGACATCCGCGTGTGCAGGGGAACACCCGATAAAGGAAACTAACATCCCAGTAGGCAAGGGAACACCTCGTGAAGAAAAATAACACCCAGGGTGAGCAGGAAAACATCTGATCACAAAAACTGACACCTCACTTGGCTGGAGAACACATTACCAAGGAAACTGATACCGGGGTGGGCACTGGAACACCGGATCAAGACAACTGACACTTAGGGTGGGTAGGGGAACACCTGATAAAGGAATTGACACCAGGTGGGGAAGGGAATACCTGATGAAGACAACTGACACCCATGGTGGGCAAGGGAACCTCCCATAAGGGAAACTGACACAGGCGGGCAAGGCAACAGCTGATCGCGGGAACTAACACAATGTAAGGTGGGCAGGGAACACCTTACAATTAAAACTAACACCCTAGTGGTCAGAGGAACACCTTACTCTGTTGGACAGGGGAACACCTTACCAAGGACACAGACACCCACGAATTATCGAATTCGACGAGTCAGATCGTGTGAATGCGGCTCTACTCAAGAGAAAATCCAAAATGGCCCACAGAGCCCATATAATATGCACGTTCTATATCACGTAGTATATAAAAGACGTATATTTTATAACTGAAGAATTTGAATTGGGATTAGGATAAATAAGTTAGACACTGTGCAGTGTAGACTTATAAACTACTAATGACTACGCCCTCCCTCTCCAAAGTCAAGGCGTCAAACAGGCATTCAACGCACCCTTTAAGTTTATCTTATACACCCATTTATGGGCTTAGATTTGAGAGAGGTAATCCGATCGTGGATAAAGAAGAAAAACACCACGCATCCTTAACTGTATTCATTGTCGTAAACCGTCAAATTACTCGGAAGTAGAAGAAATGGTCATCCTTGAGCAATTATAAATGTATCCAGAAATGATTCATCTGATGTCGTCACTGATTCATTTATATCCCATTACTAGAGCTGAAGGCATCATCAAAAGTGTAGATTGCCAAAAGAAAAAAAAGAAAATAAAATATAAAGGTAGCCAAAAGAAAAAAAACCCAAATTTTTGAACGATCAAGCTTATTACGCGACCTTACGTAAGAAGATAAAAAACCCCGACGTGATAAAACATTTTAACAGATCAAGAGGGCTTTCAGTTGCCTTTCGTTTGGATGTGTGAACCATGAAGGGATTGTCACTTGTATTGATATTTATGAGTCAAAATCCAAAAT
The DNA here is from genome assembly GCF_032854445.1 of Liolophura sinensis. NCBI lineage: Eukaryota > Metazoa > Mollusca > Polyplacophora > Chitonida > Chitonidae > Liolophura > Liolophura sinensis. The sequence goes on from NC_088301.1 coordinate 9,672,328, forward strand.
ATAGCGTGTTTTGTTTGATTTATCGACCTTGTATACAACATCTCTTGCGTCAATATGACTTTCTAAATTCCCAATATCACACGACCACCTTTTTGGAATTTATACATTTTACAGATAGCGTCGCTTGTATTAATATATGTATGTGCAAACAGTATCACCGACCCGCACTCGAGTGTCTTTTATTTTCTGTTTATGAGCTTGTTATTCTGCTATTTTTCATCATATAACATGACATCATTTCTGTCAAAATCCGCCACATTTATACAGAGAGAAACATGACGAAATGGTTTAAAAGACCTTTTGTAAAAACAATTCTCTTCATTAACGAGGAAATGATTTCAGTGGAGATTTTGGACCGACTGTGAGAAAATGGCACCCTTCTGCGCACTCCTTCATTCGCCTTGTTCTTCCTCGGTTGATTTAATTCCAACATTAAACACTTTGTTAATGCACGTGTTTAACGGTCACGAGAGGAGTATAATGCACGTCTCAGCTTCGGGTGGGTGCAGAAGACCGCCTGCTGTTCCAATTAGTATGGTGAACATTTCATGCACTTAGATGTAACAAATGTTTTTTTTTTATATTGGTTAGCTATTATACCCAATATCATTGAAAATGTATGATATTTTTGGAATATATTTATATTCCACTGCATTTGTTTCCCACAAGCCCTTGTTGAGAAAACTACATACAAAACCGTCATGAATTTGTCGCATATTTAGACAGGTCTCCCAATGTTTAACAAAGACACGAACTTATCAATCTGGGAAGCTGGAAATGTCAAGTATGATTGTCCATATCGGTGAAATTAAAGACAGACTTAAGCCAGAAGACGAACACATGGAGTACACAAATGTGTTACTGACTTAAGTGGTGTCACTTACCCCCAGATGAACCAAAGAACACCTGACCAATGAAAAAGACACTCAAGTGGGCAGAGGAACACCTGATAAGGGAAACTGACACCCAGTTTGAGCACAACACCTGATCATAGAAACTGACACCTGGATGGACATAGGAATAGCTAGCCAAAGAAACCTAACCTTTGGAGTTCTGCAAAGAACGTAACAAGCAAAAGTTTAGTAGACATGTTAATATGTTATGAGGAAAGGCGAATACAAAATAAAACCACTGTGAGACAGTTGGATTACTTTACTGAGAAGTTACAGCACGTATTTGTTTACTATTTGTTTTATGGATACAACGTATGATCAGAAAACGAACAAACAAATAGAAAATAAGGCCCAGTCGATGATGAATTTTGAAAAATAATCCAAAACCCTTTATTTCACAAAAAGTACTGTGAGTACTGTGGCAACTTCAAGAAATGACACAACTTGCAAGATTCAATTCTATTTCGGCTTTACCTGAGTAAAAATATAATGAGTGAAAATATGCATTAAGGCATTTACACAATGTATATACAGTTGTTAAAGTAAAGTAATATGAGCAGAGAGGTAAAACCAAGTTGAATATACACAACAGACAACAGCGAGCAACTATACGCTTCCTAATGAAGCAATCATCAGTCATGGCGAATCTTCTGCCATGCCAGGTTTAAAGGAGAGTTAAGTAAATTGCTAAATGGTGCGTGGTCATCCCGTTCAGTGTCGTCATATCGACAGACCTAAAGTTCAAAGCAGCCAGACTGCTTTGAAGCATCCTTTGACCGAATTAAAAGGAAACGTTGAGAGGGCGAACATTGGGATTTGGGATTTGGAAGTGTTGTGCAATAAAAGCCTGTGAGAGCAAAGCATGTTTGCTGAAGTTCCTTAATAGAAGGTATATGAAATATTGCAGTATATAATTACAGACATGGTTGGGTTTTACTGTGAGCTTTTTATGTATGGATAGTGGAGTGAGGGATATTACATTAATATTGTGGGACTGGTACTTTGTGAGCATTGAAGCACAACATTGTTTTATTGGCACACCGGCGTCAAGTTTAACAGTATAATCAAAGAAGTACAGCACAGGGAGTGAAACAAGAACAGCGTGATAGCTGGCATGGTCACATGTAACCGATGAAATACGTCCTATGAAATTACCTCAGGCAGGAATTAAGTAAAAAAAATATATGCGATGATGTCAACTGACTTTTTTTTGATGTCACTGGTCTAGACTTTCTCAGAATGATGTGTTGTGATCACATTACCGTACAGTAACATGTCCTGAGCGCTAAGAACACCCTTACAGAAAGTACGCTATATGAAATTACGTGTATGTGCATTTTATTGATTTATTTTTCTCATTTTTGTTCAACTCCACACTCAAGGTATTTTCACTTATACGATGTCGGTGAGGGTTGTGGCGGGAGAAAACCCGGCTGGGCCAGGCGGAATCCTGTGGATGATCATGGGCTTTCCCCTGGCTCTGCCCGTTTTCTCCCATCATAATACTGGTCGGGAGACGTATAAGTGAAATATTCTTGAGTACGGCGTAAAACACCAATCAAAATAAACAATTAAATAAATGAAATATACTCTGGCGGTCAGTTTCTCCCATCAGTTTGAAGGACATGGACTTACCGACATGTTAACAAAAGATATGTATTCCGTATGTGTGAAGGGTCAACGGTGGTTATCAACTAATGCTAGACTGTGACCACAACGAGAACAATCAAACGCTTATCATAAACAATTAAACCTCCAACATAAAAAGATTCCCTCATTGTGTAACTTGGCTAAACTGTCGTATTAAAGTAAACATTCTAATTTTATCTAAAACAGATTTATCGTGTCGAAATTCCTATTTTTAGTACCCTGTGTGAAATAATATCAGGCTGCTTACACAGTTTATTACAGCAGGCCAAAAATACTTACACGTTCGTCTAACTATGTTGTGTTTGTGCTCTGGCTATTACCCATTTTACATCTGGGTTTTACGATGACTCATCTCTGGACCAGGTCTCAAACGACCTGATCAATTCATGTTATGTCCATGCCTGTAATGGGGTCAGGGGGATTATTCACTTTAACCCTCAAATAAGATTATTACACATGAAAAGAGACATTTTTTAACATGATATTCGAGTTGTCCACAAATTGCTTGTATAAAAATATCGAATATTGCGAGACGCGCAGTCCACTAGCTAATGTTTTCCAATTACAAGACGTGTAAACGGTCAGGACAGGAGGTCAAGCCACCCAATTAGGTGTTTTCTGAGAAATGAGGACAGCTCTGTGGCGGAAATTGATCTTCTAGCAATGTAATTGTTTCCCAAATATTTTTTAACAGTACATCAACGGCGCCAAGAGGACGTTTTTGTTTACATCTGTTAAAAACAGAGCATGAACCATTACAAATGTCATATCCTCTCTTATTATATTCCAAAACTGAAAACTGAACCACAGTTTTTGTGAACCAATCAAAACATCTTGATCCAGTTACAGACTGGTATCTGTGTACTTACGTCAAGCAAAATTATGAAGTTTCCAAATAGCCAGAACGGACCTCCGTGGCCGAGTGGTTTGCCTGTTGGTACAGAAGGAGAAGTGATGAATATGACTTGTCAAGAGCTGACAATTCCTGACATCCCGGCCACCCCACAGCAAGCACCATATGCTTTATTATTCCGAAAAAAAACCCCAAAGAAACAGCGCACTTGCTTAGTTGCTGTTTGGAACACCTGGCACCTGTACGTCTATCGTTGACCATAATCCATGGAATAACGTCAAAGAACACACAAAGGGAGGTAAATGACGTCCAATAAGGCTACGGGATCGTTTGATATTAGCTCGAGATCATCGTCTTGTCAACGTGGCGTATTACTTTTGTGGGCGTAACGTTGATGTGCTTTAGCGCGTTTTCGTTGTACATTCACTTCCGGTTATCAGGCTTTGGTTTCCTTTGGTTATTTGCCATAATTTGTCATTTGTTCTCAATTCCATTTTGTTCCGAAAGCTTATGCGATTGCCTGTCTGCTTATTTGGGTTCCCTTATATTTTCTGTCACCTTGTTTTTCAGCGAGCCAATTAATTTTTCAGCCTTGTATAATGTTGGCACTTGTCTCTTTTTTAGCCTTCTGACATCCGGCCACTTGTCCCCCGGCCACTTGTCCCCAACGCACAGGTTATGACGGCTATTTCCCTTGGTACTTAACTGATGTTAACCTTGGTGACACCCCGGGACACAAAGTGTGTTGATGACCCTTCATCAGGGTTTGTGGCTCATCTTCCTCGACAAATCACGCACAAGGGACTTGCACAACTACTAGGTACTTTTCACCCTGGACGGGGCAGTTTTAGGTCCTTTAGGAGGGAAATAAAATTATACGCTTAGTCGTATTTCTCAGCATCAAGCCATTTATTCGCAAACCGACGATAGTACTTCTTAAAGAGAAGTAGTCAGTCCCTAAAACTGTTCTTGCACTTCACGGGAACATTCACGTCATGGAGCTAGGTGTAATTACGGTTACACTATGGGGTATCCACCGGCTGTAGGCTTGCTCACACGATATTCGTATCAATTAATACGTCGCCGTAATCGTACGTCCAGATAGAAGTTAAACACAAGATATATGTTCGTTGTCAAATTAATTTGCCAGTGCTAAATACATTTTATACATGTGTACACTGATAAATGTTGAACATTCAATAGCTGTAGTTAGCAACCATGAACATTGAAAAATGTCCAAAGATGTCAAAATAAGTGCGTTGCGTTTGCCGTGGTAATGTGATATGGACATATGTGGATTGTATTGTGTGCAAGCAAAAAAAATGGGACCTTAAAAGCTTAGAACAGAAAAGTACAAACATAATATGACAGGAACGTTATACTGCAAACCCAATGAAGAAAGCTTAGGAATTTTCAGGGGAATGGTATGCCAAATTAAATTCACTGAAAAATCTGTCAGTGACTGTTAAGATCGCAATTATCTTGCCACAAATAACATAATTAGATTGAAAATGAAGAATTAAAAAATCCTTTGTATCATGCAGTCATTAGACGGAAGAATGATTTCGTCTCACATCTTGAACCTGAAAATGACAAGCCATGATCGCATGACCCCGTGTCTGCACCGTAAGAAATCATCCATGTTATTGCCTTAGATGGAATCCAAGAAAACTCAAGTCTCATAATCTGTAATTAATACTATATGGCACTGAATAGGAAAGGGTATATTATATGCTATATTCTGAACCTTCAATATACCCTGCTCTAAAATATAGTTAGAATCTTTCCGAGAAAGGTGTTAACGAGAGGTTTGACAGAAATAACTGCCCGGCGAACTTTCGAGTCCTTTGAGGTAGATCCAAAGTGGATGTGATCGCTTACGTTTGACTATTTACAAACCATCACAGTGTCGTTGCTGCTTTAGTTTTTCTCCGTTTCCTGGAGTCTTTTATATGCATGGGCTTTCCAGCAAACTATCCGGAAAGGACGTGCAATTGTATTACTAGCAGTTTTCGCGGGAAAAGTCAGTGGATTTCGTGTGTGGATTTTAATGTATGGATTTGTTTGAGAAAATAGACGGTAGAGATACTGGTGAGAAGTGTCAATCAGACTTACGAAATCGAGTGAATTTTTAACATGTGGTGTGAAGAGAAAGATTATTGGTATGCACTACGCATGTGCGGTGAATTATATCATTACTCTCGGCGAATTTACGTCTGCTTTTTCCTCAACGTCTTGTATTTGGCTCATTGAATTCCTCTTCAGAGATTATTCAGTGGCTGTGATATCCTAGTCACGAGGGGTCGTTTTTTCCCAAAAACAAAGTAGGTTTAGGATAACCTGGTAATATAAATTCCACAAGTATATATGGTTTGAAAATTTGTATGTAATTCAATTACATTTTTGAAAATTTGTTCAGGCCAGGCAATACTCCATTGGGATGGACGAAGGCATATCTACCTTAACGTTAATCAATTTAGCCTACAGGTTCAGTAATGTATTCATCAAGCTATAAAGCGTATATACCTACGCACATACATAGCGGAGTTAAGAATGACGTGTTACCGAGACATATATCTTTAGTATATGTCTTCAGATTGATACTACAGACAAGATCATTTCAATAAACTTAAGCACTAGTCCTTAGCATTGTCATTTTATCCAGCAGTAATGATGAAGACTGATCGGGAACACTCATTTATCATCCAGCTAGAGGACAGACAATCTTCTGTAATAGATTTATAGGGACATATGTCTGGCGAAGATAATGTGTGTTCATCACATCCACGCAAAAGCTCTGACAGCCATAATTTGAGGAGTTTCAAGCGCACCAGCTTTGACTTATGGGATTACAGTGTTGATGTTTAAAAAGGAAGGTGAGTGCATGTCGCATCATGGGACTTGCTGATGCTGCCTTTGACTATATTTAAAGACGAAACCTTCTGGTTCCTGATTTTATCCCGAAACTGTCTTAGTAAAGTTGACTGTCGTTGTGTAGAAGAAATGTTCTTGAGCACAGCGTCCAATCCAGTTGGGACCTGTCAAATGCTCGGCTGCAGGACCATGACGTCATTTTAGTTACGATCGCAATCGTACCCCAGATTTGACAAGCACATAATGTTGGTCTCTGTAAATGGAAAATCAATGACTTTTTTGCCTTCATTTTCAAAATAAAATCCAAATGATTAAGCAGGTAACAACAACGACTATCATGACTTACAGATGGTGTCGATTGAAAGTTTGGGCTAAGATCACAGTCAACTTAGGTTGATCTTTGTGCAAACACTCCCTGTTGAGGCATCGAGAGAGCGAGGTATCCATAGGTACATTCATTATTTGCAGTGATAAACATTGATGCTTATTACGAAAATCACAGAAATTGTATTCAGTGTGAAACGAACTCACGTTCCTGTTTTGTTATCTTATCTATATGTCACATCATCGTCAAGACTAACAACTGGGATGATATGACAGGAATAATGTGTACACCCCTCGACACATTTTCAGCAATATCAGCATTATTGTATAAATATTGTCTATATTATTAACCTAAAATGACAGGGGATAAAACATTCATGAGAAATTAGTTCTTGGCCGGCGTAAACCACCTTTGGCACCTTACTGACGAATTTTCTCGTTCATGACGTATAAAGATAAGTACCTCATAGTGACCTTCAAGCCAGTGTCTCCACAGATCAGTTTTGCATAAAATAGAAATAAAGTAACCCCGAATATTGAAGTCATATTATTAATCTATATTTCGGTCACTATGTTTATGTCATCATCAGGAAATACGTACAGGAAAGGATGTATAGGCTTGTATGCATGTAGTTACGTAGGTGTACAAATGCATGCAGGTATAAAGACGAAAAACAAAGCATGGTAAGTTAGCATAAATTCAGGAAAAGTTGAACGTGAATTACATAATATTAAGCTTGTATACGAGATTTTGCATGAAAAATGAGGAAAATAGAAATAGAATGTATAGTTGAAGTCAGAGTTGAAAGAGTGTGTGCGTGTGGACTGGAGAGGGGGAGGGGATAGAATCATGCAGTAAATAACAATATAAATAAATCATTAATTGGTATGGGGGAAAGCATTATGTATAAGCGTGTGTATTCTTTATTGTACATATTTCCTGTTGATGGCACAGACATAGTGACGGAAATATAAACTAATAATATGACTTCAATATTCGGAGTTACTTTTTTTCTATTTTAGTGGTCTTCAGACTTTCCATACAGCCACACGAGCCTCGTTGATCACTTATTATCAACAGTAAGGACAGAGAACGGGGATATCTAAGAATTTTGACATAGAATATCGTACATAGACATAGTTTACCTGTACCATTACCTTTGTTCAATGTGGTAATTACATGTATAAACCCCACTTATACAAACGAATTACAGACACACACCAAAGACACTGCGGGTAAGTGGAAAATTGCGTTGAACTCAAAGTCAGTGTTCACATAATGTCAAAACGTTTAAGGTTTAACCAACATTGAATACGCCTGCAGAACGTTTTACGCTTTGTGGTTGTGAAATATAAGCCAATAACAGAATATAATACAGTAGCAAGTCAACAAATACCATAGGGAGATCTGCGATATTATTTGTTGCTCTTCTTGGTATTTCCAAATTAATATTTGAGCGGGGAAAGATTTCCATAAGGATGAGGATTTCATCATGTAATGTACATCCACGTAAAGTACAGTCAGTTTGTTACAGATCTTCCTTTCTCAAATTTTATGTTTTGCTTTGACCATGGAAAACCAGGATGTTCCTTAAGAGATTTTCTCATAGGTTGAAGAATATTGTTCTTGAAGTATATCCAAAACGATGTCTTGCCATTTCACGAAGGATTAAGGAAATATCTACATTATAAGCATATTTGTTGGTATAATTATTTCACATTAACATTTGTAGCCCCAACTACTAGTTCTCACCTGACAATTCGATCAACAGTGGTCACAAAAAGGAATAAAAACTGAAAAGATATTAACAGTTATCTTTCTTTTAACACCGCTTTACACCGACCGGTAACCTGTCAAACACAATATTCTACCCAGGTAACGGTCTCTGTATATCTCTGTATAATGGTCTCACACTCTTTTCAACGACAGCACGAATAGGACACCTACCGTCACTTCATGACATAATTTCTACTTTTCTTAAAAGCTTTGATGAAAATGTCACGGCAAGTTTAGGCATGTCCGGAGCAGTTCAAAGACTGTACATATCACCTCTTTTATGTCTTCATGAGATGATGAGAACCTGCCGGCAACTTCCGCCTAGCCCGACCAGATCCGACACGTGCTAACTGCACGCAAGCATGCTTCAGACGAAGTTCTGGAACGATCTTCGCCACACGTTGATATTCTGAAATATATCATAAATCCTTCTTTCTTTACTTGCTTCACCAAGTATAATTCAATGTATTCTTGGAAATTTTAAGTGTAAAGGCTGGGACTTGTCTATTATCACCAATAAAATATATACTATCATAGCTCGAAAAGATAAAGATGAAAGTGAAGTGCTAATGGCAGGTTTAACCCGCCTACAGCTGTCTCTACGGTATCCAGAGAAACTAACTAGACTACTCCACTAATTGGAAAAAATATTAGTCTCCGCTGTTAATGCGAGTGGTAAATCCATTGACGAGAAAATTTTGCTTGTAAGGAGAAGATAGAGATATCTGCATGTTGTTTGGAATGACCTATGTAGGTTCACCTTTCGGGTTCTTTGTCGCTTCGCTGCAGGCGATCTCTTAACTGTTTTCAGTAATGCAGCTACATAGTCTTTACTATGTCACCCACTAAAATCTCTTAGCAGATTCCAAAACGATGTTGTGTGTGTGATCTTGTGAACGCAACTGTCTTGCACAGTTAGGACGTACTATCTCTGGATATGTTGCAAGTATTTGAACTGAACTCGAATTACCACCAAAGATGACAGATTCAACCCTGAAAAACAAACCTTCTTGTACTAAATTCTAAACCAGTGACGTCTAATAAATTGCAATCAGCATCACAATCTTTTTTACCTAATTCTACTGAAGTCATATTGCTAAGGAGCGTGCATTTTGCTACTATGTATGCATTAATATAAACAGTTAGCAAAAACCCCAACTGAGGTAAATTGACAAGAGGGCGTATTTCACCGGTTTCGTGTGACAATTTGGCAGCTTTCATACTGTCGTTCCTGTTCTGGTTTTACCATTTATGCTGTACGTCTTTATTTATATTACAATGGTTCAGCACAGGTTTAGCGTTCTCTGTCGTATTGTACGTGATACTGGATATTATTCGTTCTCCGAAAACATACATTCATTAAAAATGAATAAGAGATAGGGCCGATACAAAGGTTGTGAGGAATACAAGTATTAGACAGTTACGTAGCAAATAAATAATGTGACATAAAACAAAAATTCTGTACGTTAATCCAACAACCTTTTTCTATGGGGAGAGGAAAGCAAATAAAAAAGTAATTAAGGTATTAGCCCTGACTACAGGGGAACAGTGACAAACGTAGAAATAGATGAAAGCGTATCAAAACATATTCATGTTTTTTTTTATGTCCAAAAAATCTCTAGTTTAATGTAATATTGAAATATTTCTCAAAATGATTTACTACTTGATTTACATTAAATTATGATTTGAAAAACGGATTTATTTTTAGGCCGGATATATTAAGTATCATGTCTCAACCATTCTGTTACATTTATGTCATTCTAGCTGTGATAGGCTGTTTACTGTGAGGCCTACACGCGATAACTTTTATCACTTTGCAAATTATGTATGAAGACTTAGCTAAAAGGCATAGTTCAGTGGCATAATTGATAGATGTGCATTGGGATAAGTTATCCCGGAAACCCACTGCTAACTCTGACGCGCGTGTTCGTCAGGGATTGCAGGCACGAAGATAAATATAGCACATTAAAACGTTATGCAAGTTGATTTAAACAAACTAGTGGTGTAAGTTCACCAATTGGTATTAAGATATGTTAATCCGGATGATTTCCAATCTATGCCCTTTGCGTTCTGGAGGGGTAAAGCTATTAAGGAACGTTATAATGGTAATGTACAGACACACACACTAATTTGGCAAAACTGATGAGAATACGTAGACCTTTGTTTCAATTTAACGTCAAGGGGCTGCGTATTATAGTGGTTAGCGTAGCGCGAAACAGTAGTTATGAGTTCAAGTCCAGTTCATGCTGGTTTCGTCTCCGATCGTACGTGAGAAGGCGTGTCGGCAACCTGCGGATGGCGGTGGATCTGCTCAGCACCATATGTGGTTTCCTTCCTGCATTTTGTTCAGTCATGGATGTTCGCCTAGATCGATAGTTTTGAAGAAGACCCTGTGTCAGGCCGCAACATGCCGTCAGCTGCTAAAATGTTTTTATTTGATGGAAATTTCAGGGTTGACTTAATTAATGACGATTTAATTTATCTGGGAAGTTACACATGAATGATGATTGTTATCACACTGTCCGTGTGGCGCAGCTATATATGTAACTCGATAAACCTGATAGAAATATGTTTGTAAATCGATGCTGAAAACTCCTTGTTGGCCTTGCGTACTGCAATAAAAGCACAGCATGAAGCGATAGCTTTAATAAAGGCGTTTACAAATTTAGTCGACGTAAAGGTAAGATTGAGTTCGCTGTTTAATGATCAACAAACATCTGGTTTCTTTACTGTGAGGTTGGCAAAAGCTCCACTGTCTGCCTACAGCGATTTTCTTACACATTACACTTTTGCATTTCTGTGCCTGATTACACCTAAGTACCGGAAATCTCTGTGCAAGCCAGGAGGGAAAATGATTCACAAAAAGCTCACCGTTAACCCAGTGGTAATATCCGGACTCCGAAATTGGCCCATTTTAAAACACAAATAATTACTTTTTTACTTTTTCTTGAAGGCTACTTCATTCTAAATACTGTTGTTTTTAGCGGCCAATATATATACGCGCGGCTTTTGTCCTATGTCGTAAAACAAGTAAAGACTTCATATATTTTCAGAGACATTAGTATTATATGTCACTGCACAATTCCAGAATTTCGTAACAGAGAACAATGGCTAAATGGGACAAATCTAAATCAAAAGTTAGGGATAGAAACTATAAAGGTTTTAAATCAGAAAGATCTATTCCACTTTCTTTTGAAAAAAGAATCAGCAACGCCTCAAGCGGTTTTTAGGAAGAAGGCTCTACGAGGTAAAAATAACGTTTCTTGCAAAATGTGGGTGTAGATTAAGGACAAACAGGGCCTCAATCATTTTCATGTCGCTTAATTAAGCTGGTATGAACTAATGAGAGATTTTTTATCAGCGGCATTTGCAAGGACTGGACACCGGAAAGCTTGAAGTACGCACTAATGAGCCAGATCATCAAATAGAATAGGACGTCCTTGCAATCAGAATTAATGAGTGTATTTTAAGAGTGCGCTATGTTTTCCCTTTCCTAATATGCTACAAGCAGCTTAACGATGCTTTGAAAAAAGCAATTTCATTCGTGTTTATACTTAATGATAATTTTGGAAATGTTATGAGTGGCATGTGCAGATGCGGTCATTGATACAGTGCGATTTCGCGCGAAGTGGGAAGTTGAAGGATCTAGATTATTGTCCACACAGAAAATGATGGTTGTGACACGACAACCGACGACTTCTGACTAGATAGGGGCGTCACTATATATGTTTGTGGCCATGAGCTGTATTCGCTGGTTTTGACGCTTTGGTCGTTTGCTGTTTCCAGGACGAGTCATAAGAGGCTGACATTGTTTCAGAAAGGGTGGTGTGCTTCTCTGAAAAGCGGCAGTGGCTTGGAATTTTAGGAGTAGTGCATTGATCACACATGCATAGGTCTATATTAAACCAGTAATTCATTGGTATTAATTTCAATTTTTGTTTATTTTGTTCTGTGACTCCTCTTATGGTACAAAGACGCCGTCAGTAGTCATCAGCCTATCAAGCGGGTGTTAAGCGATGACGATGACTTGCCATGAACTCAGAAGTCATGGACTTGGAATTATATTTCTTAGAACAATAATAACGTGTTTTAAAGCTATAAAACGTATTTAAAAACGTAAAATATAGTGAGTTGTTATCGGCAATGTCTTCGTCAGTGACTCGGAACTATTTTGGTATTTTATAGTTGTGTTCTTTGTCTGTCGACAGACTAAACTCACCATATGTGAATTCATTATTGGTACTAGTAAATTTTTAAAAATAGCTTTCCTCTGTATCATCTGTATTTCCTTGTGGATTGATTTGATTGATTTGATTGGTATTTTACACTGTACTCAAGAATATTTCATTTGCGGATATGGTCAGCAGGAAGTTACAAACAATAGTGATGCATATAGTCAAAGTTGGAGGAGTAAATAGCCAACTTTGATGACACAAGCTGCTGCTGATTTGAAAATCAGCTAAATGAGATGAGTGAAGCGGGAAAGTGACATTGGTTAGCAAGATAACTATAATTTCTGTTCAAGCATGGTAGGAAACTGTTGTTTGGTTGTCCTTAAACAGTGTCTGGTAATTTGTGCTCGCATAGATAGCCGACGACACAGGGATAGCCGACGACACAGGGTTATACCGACCCGGATAGGGCAGTTGGTAGAGCGTCCGCTTGGGGAGCTGTAGATCCAGGACCAATCCTGGGTCGAGTCACACCTAAGACTTTATAAGAGGAAGTTGTAATTTGTAAGTTGATAGTGCAACGACTGGTTGACCCGTATCAGTATAATGGCTTACTTGCCTTCGGTAAGTCGTCTCAGTGAAGTAGCACTAGATAAAAGAGCGGTGGAAATCCGTCCTGCAACAAGGAGTGCATACACCCTAAGGATTCCTTCGTCGTCATGTGACTGAACAATTCTTGAGCACGTTAAACCCCCAGCACTTACTCACTACACAAGGTGTTAAACAAAATGTGCTAAACATCACAATATATAGCCGGCTTGGCCTTGTCGCTATAGGACAAATCTTCATACAAAACTCACACTGGCGCCTCAGAGTTACCCAAGGACAACTGTGAATCGCATCTGCAAAACTGTTGATAAAAACGTGTGTATTATGTATGTATTACTGACAGCATTAGCAACAAAGCAGCCCCATTGCTCATGGGCGTGGGTGTAAGTATGATTCCACAATTTATGCATCTGCTCTGCTATTTTGGAAATCTGGTGTAGAAGAGCACCCATTTTTTCTTTCTGATCTGACCATTAATTTCAGGCGGTAATATTGATTTGTGGACAGCCGGTCCTGTGTTACCATTTAATGCCCTTCTCATTTTAAACTCAATGTTGTTGGTGATCGCATTTTACCCAGCCAGACAGCAGGTGTATGCTCTGTTATAAATAGATTATTTACTAGAGACAGCTTGGTGTTACAAATAGAAGAGACATAACCTTACTCGATCAAATATAATGTCCGTTAGGTATAATCCTTTGAACGAAGAAATTATTTATACCGTCCCGAACCACAGAACTTGGCCATTTTGCTTTGCGTTTATACATGAACTGGTACGTTGTATTTCTGTTCATTCATTCACAAACTATTGGTTGAATCAATGATCAATCAGAACAATCTTTGATTTTTTCAGTTGTATTGCTGTTTTATGCACTATTAGTATATAACATTGATGCACTTATTTTGTTGTAATTGTCCTTCACTGTTTTTGGATGTTCTTGAGGTTGAAATCTGACCTGGATCTCCATGTGGAAGATTACGAAGTTATTACCGTCATCACTGCAAACTGGAGACTGCTTTTCCTTTGATCTAAGACAGTCCAGATGCATTTTTATTCATAGATTTGTAAGAGCCTTAAACGGCAGGTGGGGCAGAGTATATATAGGAAAATTTTGAAAATAAAATCAATTTCCCTGCACCTTAACACTTAACAGGGATCCACAGATTACAGATTGGTGGTGGACATCACACAAGTCTTTGTTAGAAGTGACGGAAAAAGATGATGACTTTCTGCCTAGTGTATTCAGGACGGCTATATTTGCTGATAAGTGATACAGGAGACAGATTCGTCTCGTTGGCGCTATAGCTCTACAATTGGCAGGACTGAAAACGAGTCTTAAAAAAATCACCGTTTCTTACGTCTACATTACATGGCCAAGACTTCGAGTGACTAACTTTTCCTACCGTATCTACATTCCATGGCTGAGACTTTGTGTGACTAACTTTTCCTACTATGTCTTTATTTCATGGCCGAGACTTCGTGTGACTACCTTTTTTACCATGTGCATATTACATCACCGAGACTGTGTGTAACTAACTTTCCCTACCATGTCTACAGTACATGACTGAGATTTGGTGTGACTAACTTTTCCTACCATTTCTACATAACATGGCTGAGACTTCGTGCGACTAACATTTCCTACCATGTCTACATTACATTGCTGAGGCTTCGTGTGACTAACTTTTCCTGCCATGTCTACATTACATGGCTGAGACCTCGAGTGACTAACTTTTTCTACCACGTCTACAGTACTTGGCTCAGACTTCGTGTCACTAACTTTTCTTATCATGTCTACATTACATGGCTGAGACTTTGTTTGACTAGCCTTTCCTACCATGTCTACATGGCATAACCGAGACTTGTGTGTGACTAACTTTTCCTACTATATACATTACATGGCTGAGGCTTTGTGTGACTAACTTTTCCTGCCATGTCTACATTACATGGCTGAGACCTCGTGTGACTAACTTTTCCTACCACTTCTACAGTACTTGGCTCAGACTTCGCATGACTAACTTTTCTTATCATGTCTACATTACATGGCTGAGACTTTGTTTGACTAGCCTTTCCTACCATGTCTACATGGCATAACCGAGACTTGTGTGTGACTAACTTTTCCTACTATATACATTACATGGCTGAGGCTTTGTGAGACTAACTTTTCCTACCATGTCTACATTACATGGCTGAGACCTCGAGTGACTAACTTTTTCTACCACGTATACAGTACTTGGCTCAGACTTCGTGTGACTAACTTTTCTTATCATGTCTACATTACATGGCTGAGACTTTGTTTGACTAACCTTTCCTACCATGTCTACATGGCATAACCGAGACTTGTGTGTGACTAACTTTTCCTACTATATACATTACATGGCTGAGGCTTTGTGTGACTAACTTTTCCTACCATGTCTACATTACATGGCTGAGACCTCGAGTGACTAACTTTTTCTACCACGTCTACAGTACTTGGCTCAGACTTCGTGTGACTAACTTTTCTTATCATGTCTACATTACATGGCTGAGACTTTGTTTGACTAGCCTTTCCTACCATGTCTACATGGCATAACCGAGACTTGTGTGTGACTAACTTTTCCTACTATATACATTACATGGCTGAGGCTTTGTGAGACTAACTTTTCCTACCATGTCTACATTACATGGCTGAGACCTCGAGTGACTAACTTTTTCTACCACGTCTACAGTACTTGGCTCAGACTTCGTGTGACTAACTTTTCTTATCATGTCTACATTACATGGCTGAGACTTTGTTTGACTAGCCTTTCCTACCATGTCTACATGGCATAACCGAGACTTGTGTGTGACTAACTTTTCCTACTATATACATTACATGGCTGAGGCTTTGTGTGACTAACTTTTCCTACCATGTCTACATTACATGGCTGAGACCTCGAGTGACTAACTTTTTCTACCACGTCTACAGTACTTGGCTCAGACTTCGTGTGACTAACTTTTCTTATCATGTCTACATTACATGGCTGAGACTTTGTTTGACTAGCCTTTCCTACCATGTCTACATGGCATAACCGAGACTTGTGTGTGACTAACTTTTCCTGCTATATACATTACATGGCTGAGGCTTCGTGTGATTAACTTTTCCTACCATGTCTACATTACATGGCTGAGACCTCGAGTGACTAACTTTTTCTACCACGTATACAGTACTTGGCTCAGACTTCGTGTGACTAACTTTTCTTATCATGTCTACATTACATGGCTGAGACTTTGTTTGACTAACCCTTCCTACCATGTCTACACGGCATAATCGAGACTTTGCGTGACTAACTTTTCCTACCATATACATTGCATGGCTGAGACTTCGTGTGACTAATTCCTACCATGTCTACATTACATGGCTGAGAAAAAGCTGAGAAATGTGGGAAGGTTTGCGGAAATATGGATCCTAATTACCCTTGTCTTTAATAATAGACAACCTCAGACTCTAAATGTAACTCTAACTGTGTCTTACAGTGGTCGTTGCCACATTGGGATACATTGATGGCTTCGGGTATCCCTCAGAAAGGCGCAATGGTGGAGCAATCGAAAAATCAGGAAGTAAATCTGATATAACAGTGAGCGATTTAGGACATATGTACATGTGGGGTGCTGTCGTAGTGAAGCTACACAAGCGTGAACGAGTCAGGTGGAAAAATTGTTTAGAAAAAGCACATCGTTAGGCCCAGTGCTATTAATAACTAGATTCAGTGATTGGCTTCTTTCAAAAGACAAATAATTACTCTGTTGTTTGTTCTTGAAAGCCAACTGATTCTAAACGCCACTGTTTCTGGCGGCTGATGTGCGCCTTTTGTGCCATGTTGAAAATACCTAAAAACTCCACAGCTTGATAGGGATATTGATACCTTATGTAACTGTACGTTCAGAACTGCGTAATAGAGAACAATAGCAATATTTAACAAATGAACATAAATGTAAGGACACAAGCTATAGCGCCTTTTAATCAGAAAGATCTAATACACTTTTTGTTTTGAAAGCCAAAAAAAACCACCTCTAAAGCATTTATTAGGCTACAGGAGATAAAAATACGTAAAGGCTGAGTATACAGTAGGCACACATCAGATCTACATCTAAATTTTCAGGTCTTAATGAAACTGTAGTGAAGTAATACAAGATTTTTATCAGCGGCATTTAGGTCTGGACACCCGAAAGCTTGAAGTACGCACTAATGAGCCAGATCATCAAAGGGAATAAGTCGCCCTTGCAGTCAATAATAACGATTTTTTTAGTCCTTTCCTATGCTTTCCCTTTCCTAATGTGCTACAAACAACATAACGACGCGGTGGGAAAAAAGCTTAAAAACTGCGTGTATACTTAATGATAATTTTGGAACTGGTATGCGCGGACTGAGAGAATCTCTATCGTATCGGATAATCCTGTCATCATTGTCATCAGCGAGTTCTCGGTGACGGACTGGGAGAATCTCTGTCGTATCGGATGATCCTGTCATCATTGTCATCAGCGAGTTCCCGGTGACGGACTGGGAGAATCTCTATCGTATCGGATGATCCTGTCATCATTGTCATCAGCGAGTTCCCGGTGACGGACTGGGAGAATCTCTGTCGTATCGGATGATCCTGTCATCATTGTCATCAGCGAGGCCCCGGTGACGGACTGGGAGAATCTCTATCGTATCGGATGATCCTGTCATCATTGTCATCAGCGAGTTCCCGGTGACGGACTGGGAGAATCTCTGTCGTATCGGATGATCCTGTCATCATTATCATCAGCCAGTTCCCGGTGACGGACTGGGAGAATCTCTGTCGTATCGGATGATCCTGTCATCATTGTCATTAGCGAGTTCTCGGTGAAGGACTGAGAGAATCTCTGTCGTATCGGATGATCCTGTCATCATTGTCATCAGCGAGTTCCCGGTGACGGACTGGGAGAATCTCTATCGTATCGGATGATCCTGTCATCATTGTCATCAGCGAGTTCCCGGTGACGGACTGGGAGAATCTCTGTCGTATCGGATGATCCTGTCATCATTGTCATCAGCGAGGCCCCGGTGACGGACTGGGAGAATCTCTATCGTATCGGATGATCCTGTCATCATTGTCATCAGCGAGTTCCCGGTGACGGACTGGGAGAATCTCTGTCGTATCGGATGATCCTGTCATCATTATCATCAGCCAGTTCCCGGTGACGGACTGGGAGAATCTCTGTCGTATCGGATGATCCTGTCATCATTGTCATTAGCGAGTTCTCGGTGACGGACTGGGAGAATCTCTATCGTATCGGATGATCCTGTCATCATTGTCATCAGCGAGTTCTCGGTGACGGACTGGGAGAATCTCTATCGTATCGGATGATCCTGTCATCATTGTCATCAGCGAGTTCTCGGTGACGGACTGGGAGAATCTCTATCGTATCGGATAATCCTGTCATCATTGTCATCAGCGAGTTCCCGGTGACGGACTGGGAGAATCTCTATCGTATCGGATGATCCTGTCATCATTGTCATCAGCGAGTTCTCGGTGACGGACAGGGAGAATCTCTATCGTATCGGATGATCCTGTCATCATTGTCATCAGCGAGTTCCTGGTGACGGACTGGGAGAATCTCTATCGTATCGGATGATCCTGTCATCATTGTCATCAGCGAGTTCTCGGTGACGGACTGGGAGAATCTCTATCGTATCGGATGATCCTGTCATCATTGTCATCAGCGAGTTCTCGGTGACGGACTGGGAGAATCTCTGTCGTATCGGATGATCCTGTCATCATTGTCATCAGCGAGTTCTCGGTGACGGACAGGGAGAATCTCTATCGTATCGGATGATCCTGTCATCATTGTCATCAGCGAGGCCCCGGTGACGGACAGGGAGAATCTCTATCGTATCGGATGATCCTGTCATCATTGTCATCAGCGAGGCCCCGGTGACGGACTGGGAGAATCTCTGTCGTATCGGATGATCCTGTCATCATTGTCATCAGCGAGTTCTCGGTGACGGACTGGGAGAATCTCTATCGTATCGGATGATCCTGTCATCATTGTCATCAGCGAGTTCTCGGTGACGGACTGGGAGAATCTCTATCGTATCGGATGATCCTGTCATCATTGTCATCAGCGAGGCCCCGGTGACGGACAGGGAGAATCTCTATCGTATCGGATGATCCTGTCATCATTGTCATCAGCGAGGCCCCGGTGACGGACAGGGAGAATCTCTATCGTATCGGATGATCCTGTCATCATTGTCATCAGCGAGGCCCCGGTGACGGACCGGGAGAATCTCTATCGTATCGGATGATCCTGTCATCATTGTCATCAGCGAGTTCCTGGTGAATACCTGATTATAAAGCACTGATGCCATGCTGTTCTTTATTCTTAAAGAAATACGAAATGTGCTTAATCCATATATGCTATTCCATGCCAAAATTCTACATAACAGGCATCTGTTGCAGCAGTTCAAATTTTACTTTTGATTTAAACATTGATGTAGAAGTCAAGCTGCTGATTTTTGTTGATAATTTATTCCATTCCCGAGGCGCGCATGCCTGAAGTGAGTAGTATGAAAATGACAATCGTGGCATATTTGACTTGAAGAAAGGTACATTTAGCCCAGCTGAATGTAGTGGCGTAAAGAAATTCAGTATATCGTGTTTGTCTCACTAGATCTTGTCGAGTAATAAACCGGGTTAATTCTCTCTTTGAGGTATTTACGGACGATCATATGCTTTAGCGTCTGTCAAACAAGGTGAGCTTTTGACCAACGAGCCTGCCTGACAGTTTAAGGCTCTGTACTTCAATTCCTGTCAACAGGAACCGTATGATAATTGGGATAACTGATGTTAACTGCAGTTGACCTGGTACGAAGTATCCTTTATAACATCAATTTCGGGTTCATACAGGCGTTCCAATGTAGTCATTAGAAATACACGGTGTGTTAGTAACGCGTATGTATGTGTTCCTGTATGTATGTGTCTGACATCCACTCACGGCTAGGACATGTTTCGCTTAATTTTGTTACAGCCTACAGGTATTCCACACTGTGAGTTGCACTGGCATCTTGACGGCATGCAAACCATTGGACCAAAGACATGTAAAAGGGTTTTGCAAATGTTTTATATATAATGAGTGAAAAAGTTCGCTTAATGTGGATCATTCGTTTACCTTATAACTGAAATGGTTCATCTTTTAGGGGTAATTTAAATTTAAAATGTTACCTGTTGATAACATTTTTTACCAGCCAGTAATTGTAAAAATAAAACACATATGATATCATCGCAGGATTTTTCCGTAATTTTAGGGCTAACATAACATAACCCAGTGTTTTTAAAAAGTCTTCTTTTTTCTTGGTCTGAATGTTTTGGAAATTCATATAACGGTATTAGAGAATAACGACGAATGATTGTGCTGCTTTTTCCACTTTTTCTACTCTAGATTTAATTGATAGAATTTCATCTTTAATTAATTTGTTTATTCGACTGGTGTTTTACGCCGTACTCAATAATATTTCACCTATCCGACGACGTCCAACATCATCGTGGCAGGGAAACCGGGCAGAGTCCCGGGGAATACTCGTTGTTAATTGTTTCAGAGTTCCATAAATCAGGTCAACACTACATTAACGTCAAACTGAAAGAGGCTTTCTTTAATTGTATTAAAAATAAATGTTACAGTTCCGCACAAGGAGCTTCCGTGGCCGAGGTGGTTGGCGTGCCAGCACGGCGCAATGACACAGGATCCTCTCAACAGTGTGGTTGTATATACAGCGGAAGTGGGGAAGTGTCACAAAAACCTGCTGACGATCGTGTTGTTTCCCGAACCGTTTTCCTCCTGCCACAATGCTGGGTACAGTGGCATAGGTTAAATATCCTTGAGTACGGAGTAAAACACAAGTCAAAAAAATAAATAAATCAATAAACTGCGCTTATCCTCGGTCTACGAGTTGCATATTGTCTATGTTTATTTCACAAACAATGTGTGTTTATGACCATCTGCAATCAAAGCGCAATGCACCTATATTTGTTTTGACTTTTGAAATTTGAATTGGATGTCATGCCTAGAAAATCTCTGTATCGATGAAAACTCATGACTCATGGCACCGTTGTTTCAACTTGTTGAATAAAACCCTGAGTGAGGAAAGTTGCCAAGAGGCCGGATTTCGGTTCATTTACCTATGACCAGTTATCACATTGCTCTTGTTTTACTCACTATGTTGTATTATCTTCTATATTTACATGTAAACCAAGTATTTATGACCGGGGAGTATATGCTGGTACATAGTGCATTAACTTCATGTTATATTTGTTTAGTCTGTCAGCAACCTGCATATAGTTGTGGGTTTCCCCCGGGTTCTGCCCGGTTTCCTCCCACCATAATCCTGGCCGCCGTTGTATAAGTGAAATATCTTTGAGTAGGGTGTAAAACACCTATCAAATAAATAAATAAATATATTTATTGATGTATATGATTGGAGTTTAACGTCATAATCAGGAATATTTCACTTATTTCACGGGGACCAGCATTGTGATGGGAGGAAACCGGGCAGAGCCCGGGAGAAACCCACCAACATCCGTCTGCCAGACCTTCCCACGTACGACCGGGGAGGAAGCCAGCATGAGCTGGACACTTCATGTTATAAAGCACCAGGCTAGAAAAGAGCAGTGCCGTGGTAATCCCTCCACGTCTACACAGGAATTGATCAATAGGTGTAGGGAGCATGCTATAGCAGCTCAACATACAAACCTTTTTTCTCATCTTAAGATTAGCCGCAAATCTGGAAGATAACCGTGATCCGATCTGCCCGATTAAGAGATGCTTCAAGCTTTTGCCAACGGATGAGCGATGAGCTGTTTATCAGAAGGGACAACACAGCACCTTTAATCATCCATGTGGCACATCTATCACAGGAACTAAACGTCTTGGTGTCCTTAGATAGAGTTTCAAGGTCGGGACGGATAACAGGCTACATGGATCTCATTCTCCGGTTAAGGTTTTCCAGCAGTCTGCGTATGGCTGTGGATTTTCTCTCCGTTTTGCCTGGTTTCCGGTCACCATCATGGTGATGACTTGTTTTTGAGTGCGGCGGAAAACACCAATCAAATCAATCTAATAAATTGAATGAAGCAAGGGAGTCGTCACGAGTTGAACACTGTGAGATATATATGAAACGATAAAATCCTAGTAATTACACATTTAATAAAATGGTAAAGACAAAAGCTGTACGAAGAAACTGAAGTTTGTGCTAGCGAGTATGCGGCACCATTCACTTTTAATTTGTTTGCACACGTTTGTTCATGCCCAGTTTAACAGAGGTAAAGTTGGGCACCGCATAAGACCATCATCGTACCATCTTTCCATTGCCCAGCAATGACACGTAGTGATGGCGCGATGAGCATCGCACTATGGCTACCTGCCATCGTAGTATCGTGCCTTCGCTCCGTGCCAATGTGTCATCGGTTCGTGTCATCGTGCCCTCGCTTCATGCCATCGCCCTGCCAAAAATACTCACGCGCAGTGCATTTTGGTTTTTATTTTACCTTTTCCGCTGCTGATACTTGTCCAAAATCTTTAACTGTTCTTTTTATTTTTCGAGCGTTTATCCTTAAGCGTGTACACACAGGAAGCGGAGCCAATAATGACGTCTCCCGATGCAATGGGTTCTTGAAACCGGACTTAAGGAGTTTAACGTTATGAATTAGAAAAAAGCATTCTAACTGCATTTTCCTTACAATAATATAAACGTACAACATATCAATGTGCAGAGCTGGTGATAATACGAGTCACTGACGAAAGACAATTTTGGTAGCGATTTGGACTGATTTTACAGATAACTGAATATTGACGATTGGTTAAAGAAATACACTTTAGTAATAAGATGTATGGAGAATGTGCACTACGTCACTTATCTTAACGCCGATGGCACGATGATGTGAAACGACTGCACGACGGCACGAAACGATAACACGACTTCACGAAGCCTTGTACCATAGTGCCATCGCTTCGTGCTATCGTTCTATCGTTTCGCATCTTCCTGTCATCGCTTCGTGCCAATGTGTCATCGGTTCGTGTCATCGTGCACTCGCTTCATGCCATTGCCCTGCCAAAAATACTCACGTGACCAGAGCAGTGCATGTCCGGGCGATGGAACGATGGCACGATGGTACTATGATTGCCTTATCTGGTTTCCATAGATAGAGAAGAAAGGATGCATCTCCGGGCCTGGTTTCACGAAAGTTTTTTAGCGTAAACAATATGATATAATACTGTACTTAGACCTAGGTGTTTCAGCATAAGGAATATTATCACGTCACATCATGAAAATTTTATGGAATCTGCCGAAGATTTTGTTCTAAACTCTTCACTTTTATGGGTTAAAAAGTGTTATTCGTCGTAAATCTTTTCGAAAGCTCTGTTAGCCCTGTTAACTAGGGTATCTCTCAAATCATTTTTATATTTCCACCTAGTTTCTCTCAGGACTGAAGTAGCACTAAGTTTTTCCATAAAAATTCCATGTAGGACTTACGCAAAAACACTACCGACTTCAGCAATTTACTTGCAACGAGACACTAACAGGAAATATGACCTTACTTTGTCCGCCCATCGCCTACGATATTTAAAGTTGATCAATTCATACTGATAAAAATCAGTAAAAGGTTAAGGCGATTCAGTGGAACCAGGTGCTAGTGAGGATGAATATCACATTAGCCCAATACAGACAGAGGAAAGAGAAAAGTTTGCAATTACCACGCGATTCCGTGGGTATTATTTCTAACCAAATGTCGTTTTCGCCCAGTGCAAAATTTACCGCTCCAATACAAGAGGCTGACCACTGAATCTTAGTATGACCATTCTCAGAAGCAATTTTGCAATGGAATGAAATTAAATTGTCTAGATATCGTAGTCTAGGGAGTTAAACGTCCCTGTTTAACACTCCGTTACTTATTATCCCGCATTAAAAACCATTTCACAAGACATGGATAATTTTCTCCTTTGTTTTTATGAGGCACGGACTTGCTGGTTAATGCCTCCTCTTGTGGTTGTTCTTCAGAATACCCGGATGGCGTGTACAGAATGTCACCCACTCCGCTTCAAATTCCGCTTACTTCGAGGCTTCGAGTAGCGATATATATTTTTGATTAAGGAGGACTTATAAGCTAGCTTCTGATATGATTTGGAGTCTGATTAAATTCTGACTCCTTTCTAATTGTTTAACTTTTTACGCATTTTTTGTTTATTGGTTGTTGAATCTGGAATGGACCTGGAATGGACCTCGGGTGTCCACATGACTGACGATCAGTATACGAATTTATAACTTTTGCCCCAGCCTAATGTTTTGGTTTGTCTTTGCTGCCTTCTTTGAAACGACGGCGATAATATTTCATTGCATTATCATATCGTGTAGTTAACTCGCATTTTCAAAATTAATAATGCCATCATTGCATTTTTTTAAACCAAATTCTGCTCAGGCCATGGTGTTACGGATGTATATTGTGGATATATTTTATTCTCTATAAAAAATGTGATAAATGTATCTTGCTAGGCTTACCGAATTCATGAGGTAATTGAGTTTTAGCCCTGTTCAACATGTGCGATGAGTTATATAAGAGATGGAAAACAAGCTTTGATATTCACCTACGCCCTTTTGACTAAACATAAAGAACGCGTCGATGTTTCCAAAACAGGTGGTTATGACAATTATAGCATTTAAAATGACAGGTAATCAGTTCAATGCAACAAAAGTTCAGTTAACTGAAGTCCTTGTGGAATAACCTGAAGTGAGAGAGGAATGTGGTTCTTTCTTGTGAGCTCGAGATACACAAATATCAACGGTATTTTGCACCATTTACGCCGAGTGATAGAACTGCTGTAGAGAGCTTTGGATAAGAAATGTTTTTCTTTATGAGATGTAATACGTTTGTACTACAGAAATTCTATATATTTTATATTACATGTTCTAGTGGTAATCCAGTGTCAATAGTGAATGGGGAGGCGGTATTTTTTTAATCCCGTGAGATGACACTAGTGTAAAGCAGGACCTCAAGCCATTGTTTAAGTGCTGTATCGTGCGATTGTATGTTAAAATATAATGACAATACAGTATTAGTAGTGGTTAGAATAGTTAGAATAAAACCCTAACTAATGTAAAATAACAAGCGTCCGGATTTCACTGGTAATATGTGTGACTATTTGCCATGTATCACACTGTGGTTACTACTCGTCTGTTGCCGTCTTTCCTGTAAGTCTTTCATTATTTTGCATCTTGTGGTATATATGATTTCGTAACAATACTCCCAGTCCAGCATATGATTGATCGATATGAGGCGATCCAAGGACACAGACGCCATAGAGCATTTTTTTTCAATGTTGACTCCTCTCGTCGTATAGTGTAGTTAAAAATGTTGTCTAAAAATCAAAAGAGATCTACCTTTACAGTTTTATGATAAAAAAGTTGTGGATATAACCCTAACCACAAAGGCACTTCTGACAAGTCAAAACTTTAAACATCCTCAGAATGCTTAATTCATGGTATTGGAGGTTGAAATTTTGGCACGTGTGTATCAGATAAAATTGATGAGGTGCTCAAAATTTGAATCTCTGTGACCCCAAAATAAGGCACAAAATCGTATTTTAGGTTTTGACTTAAGTCAGAAATGGCTTTGTGGAATCGGACTCAGTACACAAGCCGAGCAACGGTGAGATCCGGTGGGGGAATCTATGTGTAGTGGTCACTAAAAAGGACCGGATTCACACGACGCGATTCGTGGAATGCTAAAATCATTTAAAATACCATTTGTCACTTAATTCTTTGCGACTAATCCAGTTCAATGGGTCAGTATGGCAAATCGCACCGTAAGAAAGAGGATGATGATATGACCCTAAACAAAACTTCTCCGCCTCGTAAATACAAAGGGTGATTCTTCACTTGGCCATGCAAAAGTATGGAAAATTATCTTCTTCCACCGGAACAAACAATATCATTAACTGGACAAACGTACCGTTAAACATTGATTTTGAGACCACAGGCAAACAAAGCTAAACACTATTCCGACTGTTTTTCTTCTGCATCTAAACACGTGGAAAGTAGTTTCTCTTTAAGTCACATTTACAATAGACAGCCTTATGTAAAAGGTGAAAACTATCAGGTTAACTTAAACGGATCAGAACAAATGATCTAACAGTGCTGTATTTGTCATCAGAAAAAATGGCAAACGGGTAATAATGTAATTGCTCAATCATACATGCATGTTAAAATTTGTTTCCAATTATTGACACGCGTTTGCCATTTAGCGGCGTGTTCAGTACAAAAGTGATAAACACCACATCAGTCATATCCGCTAGAGCCTGGAAATTCTATCCCCATATATGTGGTCGTTTTACCTCAGACCTTAACGTCTGCCTAAATATATGTGTCATATGAGAATTTGGAACAGTAAGGTACCAGTATTTACCAAGAGGGCACAGGTGCTGTTTCTTGATTTATGTCAGTATTTGTCTGACTGGTGTTTTATGACGTTTTCAAGAGCAGCTGATGTTTGTCTTCCCATGTTCCTTGAAGTGAGTGTGACTTACAAACGATCAACGCCGTTTTACCATTTGCTTGTTTGCTTGTTACCATTCATACTGCAATGTTGCAGAATAAACATACTGGACATGGATAATACGACTTGCAGTTTAACTTCATATTTCCACCATTCTTTCTCAATATTAACAATGCCTTCTTGAGCATGAATATAGGCTAAACGGTGCGTAACGGTAAAGTGGTCCATGAAAAATCACTGGTACATGACAGCCAGATTTCCCTCACAAATGTGCATGCCGATGAGTTAATACCTTTAAACACCACTGACAACTTACACTGACTCTATAATTAAAGCTACCAGTGTTGCACTGCTTGTGTTTTTCTATAAGGATTGTATTTATTTTATTTGAATTGTATTCATTGTATTTGATTGGTGTTTTACGCCGTACTCATTATTTCATTTATACGTCTATAAGATTTGCAAGATGGAGTGTTCGAGTCTAGCCTTCAATAACCTGGCCTTACTTTCCATCACTCCCTAATTTCGTCGTCCGTTCCACACCCACAAATCAGTTGGACATTGTAACCTAAATATAGACACTGATTTCAGCTTCGGGTTTCAATGTGAGGATTTTTAACATTTGTCCTTTGGGCAATAAACGTTTAGCTCTCCAACGACAGATAGTGTAGATATAATTTCTAAAGATATACTGATGTACATGATGATGTAGATGTACGTAATCAGGGTTGGAACGCCCGGCGATGGCCTTGTGAAACTCAAGGAAATGGAAAAAAATACGAATATGGATTGCTAACAGGGTATTTGATATGACTTTAATGGTGGTATAGAGCCAACCCGTAACCTGTGGAGATAAGGACTGGTAGCCTTTTACTGACTCTCTTTGGATGGAGGTGATCAAAGACGGTAGTTTCATTTCACCAAGGATCAGTGCATCGCTTCGAGCATTTTCTAGTGCTACAGATGCGTGAAACAAGTGATACCGTATCTATTTCAACAGTATAGCATTTCGCAATCACGTTGCCTTATGTAATGACAACGTTTAGGTTTGATCACAAGAGAAGCTTGTTTTGTGCATTATCCATAATGTAATCTAAATGACAAGAGGGGTTATTTGAGTGATTAACGTTAATGATAGCCTCTACCTTTAAATACATCTCCATATTGAGAGATGAGGAGAAAATCAGTCAGCTAAGATTTTCATAGCTTGGGTTGAGTCTCGGTCCTCGAGAGAGTAGACAGTAGACGATGTTCGTGAGATCGTTTGCTTGAGGGCCACATATCCTACAGTACTATGGTGTACGTATATTTACATGGTAACATGTGGCACAGTTGGCTGATAACTTGTCAAAGGTCGCTGCATAACCCGGGGCACCCATGTTTCCAAAACCCATAAAGCTGATTACCATGGCAGTATGACACTGAATCCTACAGTTTTCATTATCGTGTCGAAGAGCAACAAGTGCCCCTTTGTGGTCATCCAAATTAATTATTGGAAATGTTTATTTTTTAATTATGTCAATTTATACCGCACTCTTTCCGTCTTTTGTGAACTCTTTCATTTCTTTCTCCTGCGTTTGGCATTGTGTGTTTTAATAGAATCAGTCAAAGCGGAATAACTGTACGACTGCTTACAACAGTTGGCTCTGGGATATCCTCTTCAATGCATATTTATAAATTTCATCTTCCATAAAATTTGCAAGACATTCTTTGTTCCCTTTCTTTCCCTCTGAATAATGGCGAAGAGAAGAGATAGTCCTACATAAGATGGATGGGTTATAGAAAGTCCGGAATGCCTATGAGGACATTCGGTGACGGATCCGGTGAAATGTAAGATGACGGTTCTCAATGCAGATTTCTTCTCAGTTTATTCATGTAGATTGTAAATACTGCACATATCCCTTATCCTCAAACCGAGATATTTATTGCTATATATTAAAAGTTTACATATGCCAAAGGAGTTTAGAAAACACCATGTGACAGAGAGGTTTTATCTAAGAACAACACCGTAAAGCTCAATAGACTAACCATTTAAGGAAAATGGGAAAGTTTTGTTTAAAGTCAGAATGAGGTTGCCGTAAGATAAATGTACTCATTACTGAGAAGTGCAATTTGACGGATTGTTGGTGATATAATCATCGCTCAGAAGTTCGGTTTTAAAGCTGCGCATTCTAGCATTAATCATTTTCTGGTGAGTGAAAAGATGTGTCTTATACTCCGTGGCCTCCGTGGATTAGTTGGTTAACGCGCTACCAACTAAGCTCATGCTGGCTTCCTATCCGACCGTACGTGCGAAGGTCCTCCAGGCGCCTGAGTATGGTCGTAGGGGCCGCCAGGTTTCTTCCCACCATAATGCTGGCCACCGTCGTGAAATATTCTTGAGTACGGCGTCAAACACTAATCAAATAAATAAATAAAATTATGTGGTTAAATATAGATGTAAAACAATTTGTGATGACGTTAAATGGAGTACTAGAAACACGTGTGTCAAAGAGACTTCAACGAAATCTACCACACTGGTGTGAACAAACCGATCTTGCAGACTTTATTGAGTAAGTAAATTCACTTGACATGAACTCCGTCATATTTTTCCTCTGGTTGGACAAGATTACATTGGAATCGTAGTCATCAGAATCTCCATTTGCGTCACTGACTGGTCGGGAGTAAACCTTAGCCCAGAGGGACCATCCAAGAAGAATTACAGGAATTTGGTTACGGATGAGTTTCACGGGATATATGTTAAATCCCTCTGTGTGGAAAACGAAGAAAAAAAAATACAAGCTAGCCAAAATTTGTTGATTTGCAGAGACTTGTATCGCCATGTAAATAAAGCGATAGTGGCCACTAGGAATCCGGCAAAGCATCCATGACAACTTCTTCATCATAATTAGACTGATGATTTGGTTCAAGCTCTCAACGGTTTCCCTGTTACTTTACGTCAGGAGATTTGATAGTCACTTAGCAAAGATGGCAAACTTCACAGAGCATTGATTGGTTTTCTGTAGCCGCTGTCTTGTGAATGCAATAAAAAATCACATATAAGAAATAAATAATCTAAATTTTGCAATATATCTTGTTAGAACACTTCTCGGTTAGACTGGAGATACACCCAATGTGTGATTAAAAAGAATATATCATGTATACCACTTGGAAATAAACACTAACACAACCATTCACACCAATTTAAGAACCATTATCACACATTTCTTTCAGTGTCATTTAACACGAATTTTTTCCACAATCATTTTCTCCAACTTTCACTCAACCATTGACTTAAATTTCCACACGATCACTGACACCATTTTTGCTATAAGCTTCCAGTGAATAAAGCTGGTTGCAATCAATAGAAGTGCAGTTACATGAGTCAGTTTTATAATTTCTATTTAGTTATAATTGCTAAATGGTTTTAAAATACTACTTGTCAGACAACTTCATGGGCGAGTGAGTGCTGGACACGTGCTCCAGTTTGCTCGGTGACCCGACGAGTGTTCACATCATGTGTCAGCTATTTGACTACACGTGGAGCTTTCCTACATCCACATCTGTGTTGCGATTGTTGCTGCCGTTAAACACAACAGTAGGCTCCCTTTTGTTCAAACACGAACAAAATAATAAATATATTTATTTACCCACAAACACATTGGAGATACAGCAGTAGGGTAACATGTGGAATGGCGGTGATTGGTGGCCGACTTTTAGGCCTCTGTGGCTTTCATCAATGCGATTAGATTTTGTCCTACTTGGACAGTTGTCTCTCTGTCGTTTGTGCTGACATTAGTGGGGTGTGGACGAGAATATGGACCCCAGGGTATACTTTTCTTTTGGCTAATCTAAAACACTTTGTATTATTAATACCCGACGGAGTACGATTGGAGTCATGCTATATTTTATTGATGGAATATGCTCAGAGTAACCCGGGGGAAGAGGGGGGGGGGAAATCTCCATAGGAAACCAAACTTTGACGAAGGCTGTGTGCATCTCAACAGGTAGCTAATTGATACTATAGGTGTCCTCCAGAGATAGATATCTGGGGATTTATCGAGGTTTTCAAACGAGTTAATTATTTATTTAATGCCATACACGATCATCTTAACAGGCTTGCGGCACAGTGTCCCAATCCAAGGTTCTCTATGATTAACGAGTGACGTCCTTGGCACCGTTAAAACCGGTATCATATATGTATCAAATTACATGCCGACTTGTAAACAGTCAGCACTCCTATAAATTCGGATGTCGTCATCTAAGGAAAAGTCTTTCAGTATGGCGTTAAAAACCAATCAAATTAATAAAACAGTGTCTTTCAGAGTCACATCTATGACGGTTATTGAGAAAAGAAAGCCTGCAAGATTGTCTCCTTGAATGCACGTACATGCACGTGCAATAACAGTACTCGCTATGCGTTAACTTTTCTGGCTTGGCAAAAGTAAGTTAGAATTGATATTTAAAAAAAATGCGTTTATCAATTTATTTGTAATTATTTTTCTCTTTCATTAGGGGCCACCGTGGCTTAATTGGTTAGCGCGCTAGCGAAGGGTAATGCAGTCAGTGTAAGTTCAAATCCAGCTAATAGTGGACTTGAAATCACCGGTAAATTCACTATAATGGGGTTCTGTCAAACCTGCGGATGGTCGTGGGTTTCCCCCGGGCACTGCCCGATTTCCTCCCACAATAATGCTGGCCGCCGTCGTATAAGTGAAATATTTTTGAGTACGGCGTAAAACACCAGTCAAATAAATAAATAAATAAAATTAATCTCTTTGATCGTAGTAAGCTGTGCTCAAGAACTTTTAGCTGATGTGACGGTTGTTAGGCTTATATATTGAGAGTAAACGACAAATCCCCAATCTAAGAAGTGGATGTTAGATATGAACACGCGATCATCCTTGTCACAGAATGATACCCAATATAAATGTGAGGTAGTAAAACGAATTTTAAACGCTTGCCTCCCTCAGGACATTTAACCCATTAAAACCTAGCAATGAAAGTTATTTTCAAACAATTGATAAACTTGAAATGACTAAATGATGTATTAACATTTAAAGGTTTTATAGCAGAGAGACAGGACAGACCTTATCCATGTTCATAGTCACACCAATATGTACTCTTGTTATCAGTGAAAAAAGGCGCACAAAACTGCACCCGAATGTTGAAGACCTCGTTTTTTTGAAAATCCTGATAGCTTAAAGATATGTTCCACTTTCCGCTTATATGAACTGAAAACTCAATATACATAGCTGCGTTCAGTAGATACGGCACAAGCTTACTTCTGTAAAATCAGTACGGTAGGGCAATATTGAATTAGACTACTCACTACTCGGCTTCCGCTCTTCAAGAACGAAGCATTCTCCAGGGATTTGGACCGATTATAATCATCTTGCTTTTAAACGGACAAACAAACGTTGTAGTGAAATAATGAAATGATCTCATACTTTGGGGTGCGGATGAGGCGACAAAATTCCTGTTTACAGCACGCTGACAGACCACAATAATTGCACTTAACTTTTAGTCTAAAAGAGTAAATTGGAACCCTAGAGTCTAAAATCGCAGGAAAAGACGAATAACTTTCCTCTCTATAGATGGACCTTCACTTCGTGGCGACAAATTCCAAGGTTTTCTGTGGATCAGTGTTGTGTTTTGTGCCAAGACTTGTTGTGGGCATACATGAAGGTATGGCAAATCAGCTCTCTCTCATCCATTCCATCACACGACTCTAGTTTGATCAATTTCTGTGGATCTTGACGAGCAATCTCAGTTCAGTGGACAAACTTGTGGCCGCCATACTTGGTGACAGTGTTTAGATGGCATACAATCTTCAGTGAGGCTCTCTACGGGCTTTCTCGCGTAGCTTGCAATAACCGGAATATACTACATATGGCTGATACTGCTACGTGTTCGGCTGAAATTGACAATGACTCCAATACTGACTCCAATTCTGTGGATGTTCAGGCCGATTATCGTTCCCAGCCTATAATTAACGAGCTACTATGCTACTTGTCGGATAAGCTGGATGTCTTACCAATTGACATGCTGGTGAAGTTATGTGACGATGTGTATAGTGATACTGAAATTCAAAATGCAAAGGATATCTTGTATAAGTGCTGCGGAAACCTTGTGACAAATAAAATTCGCAAGAGATCAGGTCCGAACAGAAAGGTGAACTCTCTTCAGGATATATGCAAAATGCTTCACGAATTGGAACCCAGTGATATTCCATGCTTTGTGGCTCGGCAACTGAGCAAGTTACCTCCCGTGTCAACAAATCATATTGATGTTTCCTCTCTCTTACGTGAATTGGCAGGAGTTAAGCTCCAGATGAATGACATTGTTAGCAAAATGGATGATCTAAACTCAACACAGATCAATGTTCAAAAAAAGTTGGACCGCTAGAGAAATCTATTACCAGTGTCGGTGAGTGCGCCTCCTCTAAGGATGATACTGAATTATCTCAGTCTACTCGCATCAACGAGTGCAATGTTGTTGGTGACAGTCCGTTTGCTAATAAAAGCAAAACAGTCCCTTTGTCAGATATAACTAACAACACTGCTCCAAATGAGGCTTCATGTGTAGACCAATCAATGGATAAATCTTACGCTGCTGTGCTATCAACTGAAGGATCACATCCTAGCCGTACAACTCTGGAGTATGCTGGAAACGATTTCACAACAGTGATTAGAAACAAACCCCGACCAAACAAAAAACATGAATTGCGAGGTTTGCGAACCTATCCCCCTGTGGAAATCTTTATTACCAGATTGGAGCCAACAACCACTTCTAATGACGTAATCCAATTTGTTAAGGATAACTCAGGTGTTATCGTTGAATGTAAGAGGTTGGATACTAAATATGACACATATGCATCGTTTTGGATACGAGTAACGGGTAAAGTTTCGAATATGTTATTACGTTATGTTATTATTATTATTATTTTTTTTTTTTGTGTGTGTTTATCTTTTTTTTTATTTTTTTATATGGACAATTCAGTCTGAAATAAAGCTCTATCTATCTATCTATCTATCTATAGAAAGCAAGTTTGGTGAGACAAATAGAGCAGACAAATAGAACATTTTACTACATTTTTGCCATGTGTTCCTTAGCCCCTGAAAAAACACTGTTTAAAATGTCAGTCTGTGTTATAAGTACACCACTTATATACTTTATGAGGCGAGAAAATTCCTGTTTACAGCAGTTACAGTTAAAGTTAATCTGGTCAATATTATCTTAAATGTGCCGAAATTCAATTTCCAGTACCAATCTGTAAGCATGGTGAAGAAGTTTATATTTTTTTACTTAAGTCAGGAATAGCTTTGTGGAATCGGCCCCAGAAAAAAAGAAGACATCAAGAACAACTTGTTAATCATAATAGTGGGGATATGGTTTGTCTTATAATTCTTTTCCCAGAACAATTAGCAGCAATTTCTAACAGACGCATTAGCACCAATCTCCACACAAGCATCATGATTAACATCATAATTAAGACAATTTAGTACACCCTAAAAAAAGATGCATTTTCCTAATACCCTGTAATGTATTAAAGTGACATGGTAAAAACAAATTGTACAGTTTGTCAAGTCCGGTCCCGAGTTTATAAATGCTGTCCTCAAGTTTAAAACATGGGGCTCTCAGCTTAAAAGGCCCCGACTTAACTGACCAATCGCAATTGCAATGGCAGGGGTTACGCTAGTCAATTCTATGTAGGAGGTTACTGCCAGTCTGGTGGACAATGCCATTATGCCTGTGGTCGTCAATGCCATTATGCCTGTGGTCGACAATGTCATAATGCCTGTGGTCGACAATGTCATTATACCTGTGGTCGTCAATGCCATTATGCCTGTGGTCGACAATGTCATTATGCCTGTGGTCGTCAATGCCATTATGCCTCGACAACTGCTGTAGCTCGTGAACTATTATGTTCTGTGCTGATAAACAATGTGGCGCTGACGGGAAAATTATCCCCTAGTTGCAATTTTCTTCGGTTAAGCTAAACTTTTTGTATTATTAATACACAATAGACTGATGCAGTACGACTGGGTCAAGCAATGTTTTAGTGATGAAGTATGTTCAGATTATCCCAGGAGTGGTTCTCCATAGGAAATCTCCAAATTTTGACGAAGGCAGTGTGTGTGTGTGTCAACGAATTGCTAATTAGTACTGTAGGTGAACTCCAGAGATAGTTTATCTAGGTTTCATGTGAGTTAATTATTTACTTGACGCCTGACGTGATCATCTGAACAGGCTTGTTTGTCAAACGGAATAATGCATCCCTTCCCACCCCTTTTCTGAAGGGCACGCTTGTTTCTGTATGACATCCTAGACATCAGTATCGGTATATCAGTATACAGTTAGCGCTCATTCAAGTTTGAACTTAGTTATACAAGTGAAAAATTGTATGCTAAGGAGTTAAAGGAAAAAACCGAAAAAATCGAAGTAAGCATCATTAAATAGACACTTAAAACTATGCATAAATATACGTTCATATGTTGTTTTTTTTCAGCTTTTTGTGAACAGAGTTAAAGGAGTTCAAATATTTAAATTCAAAAGTGTGCTTTACTGACAATACCATCAGAGTTTAGGAACTCTGACGCCACAGGAAGTTTTTCTAACTCTAATCACGACAATGGATATGGAAATAACTCTTTTTCACCATGAATGAAAGATTACTGAAACAATGTTCCGAAAATTCCTTCCCTCTGGAGAACATCGGGGGAAAATATGTGATGTGACATCAGAGTTCCTAGATACCGTCATTATGGCTCATAAACCCGCCATAGTTTTCAAATATTTAAATGCCTTTTAACACTGTTAAAAATCTGAAAAAATAAATAAAAGTATTTTTACGCACAGTGTTCAGTTGCCTGTATGATGAACTTTACTTCATATTTTAGTTTTCTTTTAAGTTAAGGGCCAATACAGTGGGTCAAAGACCTTTACACATCGCGTATCGACATCTAGCTATCCCGGCTGTACCGAAAAGGTCAAAACTTGCAGCATAGTCTCTTTGAATGCACTCACATATGAGTTGCTTACATGCTGGTGGTCATCCAGGTGGAGGAAAACGCCAATCAAATAAATAAATAAACGCCCAAATCCTGGAATAGTTTAGTAGTGTAAGCTCGGTTCGATTCATTGGTTATGGGTCGGTCGTTTGAAGCAAAGAAGTCGTAAAACGATTCTCAACTCACCTTTCTTGTTTAAATAAATATAAACCTTTTTCCCTTGAGGAGAATAAGTCTTTTCTTATGAGGTGATGTAATATATAAATTAAGGTGAAACTGATGAGATATTGCTAATTGTTGAACGACAAGACACCTTTTTGCGCTGTCATGCCGTGGTGCCATCGTTTCGCTCCATTTCTTCATATCAACGTTTCATCATTTCGTTTACCATCGGGTCATTGCTTCTTGCCAGCATGCGAGACCCTCCGATCACGCAAGAACATTTCAGCCCCAAGATGTCACGAAGATACGAAACAGTGGCACGCCACTACGATACAACTAATCCATCATTTCGCAATATAATGTGATCGCTTCGTGTCTTGTTCTGTGATAGGGATCAACCTCAAATTTAGCCATGTGTCCATAGATTTTTTCTCTGGGTTACGTAAACGGCCATATATAATCCAGTCACTATCGGATCCTGTGGGTAAATATCCATTCTTCCAGGTAAGCCTTCTCACTCGGTGACAGTTGCCCTTAGGTATACACAGATAAAGATACTTAGTAAACCGCTCACTAACGAACAGTTCGTATACTTGTCGATCAACATGTGTAGAACTCTGCTTGAAACGGTTTGAAAACACTTCCTATCAAAAGGCGCGGGGAGGGGGGGATTCAACACCTATTTCAATAAAATGTAAACAAAAATCAAATACATAAATAAAATATCAGCTTAATAAAACTGTTAAAAACTCGCGATGGCTGGTGGTTTGAAAAGGCGGCACGGTTCATGAAATGCTGAATTTCAGTAATTACGACCACGCGTCACAGGTCCGTCACTTCAATATAATTACGGATGGACCATCTCGGACTGGACAGATTTTACGTAGTTACTATACTTGGCTTCTCTTCGACATGAACCACATATCCCCGTCATGTCTTGGCTAGATTCATATAGCACATTGAGTTTAAACATACAAGTTTTTTTAACGCAAATCACTGTTGCAAAAGCAAAAGCTACACTCTGTTTGGCAAAATTAATCAGGATTAACTCTATTTACTAATGCTTCCCGGTGCGGTCATGGGAAAAAATCCTACTAACTGCACATTAACAAACCACAACAATTTCACTTGCTTTTGACTTGTAAGTATTAGTTTTAGGTTCCAGAATTGCACTAAATATGTTCCTCTTCCTCTGGGACAACTTCGTACCAAAGGGGATAATTCGTAGTGGATGTTTGCCAAAGTGTTGCTTGCTCTGTTGTGAAAGGTTTTGATTAAACATAGCGGACATAAGTGATAAAATCTCGGAAAAGAGTAACGTGTAGGCCTACAAGAAGTCAATTTCGATCTAGAACTAGAACCAACATCCTAGAACTAGCGCCTTTGGGCGCTTATTATCAACAAGGCCTCCACAATCAGTGACAGTAATGGCCTTTGAACTGTCCCCTTGTTTCCCTACATTCGCTTTTATTGGTTTTTATTGGTTTTTATGAAACTGCTGACACACACCATTGGTTGAAAAACATACCACGAACAAAACCTGATATGACTAGATGCGATTAGAGAGGAGATTCTCCGACGCCTTTATTTTTTCACAATAAATGTCCCCTAGACGTAATATGTATGCTATGTTTTGGTCTATATTTTATTTATTTATTTCATTAATGAGAATATTTCACTTATACGACGACGGCCAGCATTAGTGTGGGAGGAAACTGGGTAGAGCCGGGGAAAAACCCACGATCATCCACAGGTTGCTGGTAGACCTTCCCGGAGAGGAAGCCAGCATGGGCTGGACTTGAACTCACAGTGACCGCATTGGGGAGGGGCTCGTGTGTCATTGTACCGCGCTGGCACGCTAACCACCTCGCTCACGGTTTTACTGGATTTAAAACTATTATATTAACTAGTACCACTTAAAAACCCCAATTAAAACTGGACCCTCTTCCTATGTTAGTTTAACATGAAGGGGATAGTGCAGCGACAGGGTGACCCGTATCAGTAAAATGGCTCGGGCAGGCGGCTTACATGCCTTCGGTAAGGCATCTCAGTGAAGCAGCACTAGATAAAAGAGCGGTGGAAATCCGTCCTGCAACAAGGAGGCACATTACACGCACTCTAAGGATTCCTTCGTCGTCATGTGACTGAAAAATTGTTGAACACCAAGCACTCACTGACTCTTCCCATGTTAGAGCCCTAGCCGAGTGAGGTCATTCCATGAAGATCTGTCGGGATTATGTGCAGGGAGAAGCTCTCCAAAGCATTGGCAAATTCATTATCCACTGTGTGCTTTGCCAGAAGCCATGGTGTGAATTAGTCTATAATTATCCCGACATCTCTTCGTTAGAACCTTGAAAATCATAAGTAAAAGAGTTTTACAACAAATATTTTGACAGATAACGGAGTTGCATTAGATTCTTGAAGAGTGTGTACGGCATATAGCGACTAGGCGATACGATGACAGATTTTACCTTACGTACCGGCCTTCGTAGATAACACAAGCGTGCTCCCGTCTGGTCTGTGTGACACGAACGAGACATCCATGGAATGATGGTAGTACCCATGGAGAATTTGGTACGGTTTCGCAGTCCACAGACTGTAAATTTTTATAGCACAGTCGAGTGATACCAGGTGCGAAAGCATGAGGGGTCAGCGGATTGTGAGTTGCAATGATGAGAACAGTCCGTCGCTGAACACCAGTGAATATGGTAGCCGAGTTAATCTTTCATGTTTTATAAAATAGTATCATCGGTAAAAATAAACAAGTCTTAAACAGCGATTGATAACTCACGGAAATGTCACCGGCTCCGAGGTAGAGGAGAGGCCAGGGTCTAGTTTTACAAAGATGTCGTACATGATAATGATAATCGCGCAATGGCACGGTAATAGTGATGTACAAAATATTGCACGACAAATGTGAGATAAAAAAAATGATCGTCCGCCGCTTTGCGAAAGTGGGCCTAGGTGTGAACTGACCTGGCCTGTACCGCCCGTACTCCCCGTGGCTGTTGCAGGCCAGCGGCTCCCTTCTTGCCTGCTGTAACAACTCCGGCATGCCAGGAGTGAAATTCTAGACTTTCTTTTTCATTTAGCTGTTTTGGGATGCCTCGTCGTTTGGTATTTGCCTGTAGTATCTAGGGCTGATTGAGTTATCAAGTCTCACACGATAACGATCGAGTCTTCGAAGGTGTTTTCGATGAGATCTGGGCACAGTTTCACAAAGATATCGTACATGTACGATAATTGTACATGTAGGACAGTGGCACGGTAATAGTGACGTACAAAATATGGTACGACTAATGTACGATAATAAAATGTCGTACTCCATTTCGTGAAACTTGGCCCTGGTCCATATTTTCTAAATCCACAGAGTTTTTAGGTCATATGTGTAACTTTGCAGCACCCTGCGTTGTGGTACTGCAGCCGCTAGCATTATACGGGCACGGAACAATCTCGAAATTAGTTGTAAAAGTATAGCAATTGTCTCCTGTGGTCTGTGTTGTACACATAGAGAAGCCTCACATGCCTGCCGGGAATGTTCTCGAACTAAGTGGTTTAGATTTTCTGATGTTTGATACCCAGATTAAATAGTGACGTACAGTAACTCCATTTAGGGGACATTAAACCATGTATCTGCAGTTTGAAAGGCCCAGCCCTGGGGATTTACTTAAATGAATAACGAGTAAGGCAATCATTGTTATTACAGCCTCACATCATATTTCACGTTTTCCTATATTGCAGCATTCGATGTACCAACGTGACTGCAGTATGTATGTACTCAGTGTGCTGCAGTAACAAAGTGTTATTGTTTTAGCATTTTGTCAATAAACATTAACAATTGATGAAAGGGAGCGTGTCATCACGCAATACCATCTGTGTATTTAGCAAAGTAACATGATTCTCTCATGAGCCCGTGGGTTATGATGAAAATCCGGCGTATATGTTCCGCCGGGGTCAACGGATGTATCAGTTACACTGTTACGTAACGGTTACTGGCGCTTTATTGTCGTAGGGAGCTTTTACATAACAAAACAAGTGGCATAAAAACTCAGCAAGAGGAATATTGAAGAGTCACAAGATTTTGAAGTATTCGTTCTCTCTAGACATTTCTAATTTACCCTGATGTCAGACTTGAAGATTGTGTTTTATACCAAAATTTACCGATGTCGTTGATATAACAAGAGTGAGACGAATTTCAGTATACCTATAAAAATAATCAGATCTGTTGACAGATGACCTGAACTTTCAGTGACAAGCTTATAAAAAAAAGTACAGCTACACGCCAAACTACTTTTACCACAATTAACTGTTACCAGGAACAAAGCTACTCTATTGTTTATGACTGTAATTACATCTAGTGTATTCTATTTACCACCAAAAATGGCCATTGTGGATCCACAATGGCCTTTTCATTTAACATCCACGTCCGCCATTACAAAAGAAAGTCCAAGAAGAAACGAAAGATCAGGCCTACAGAAACATCGCGTACTCATTAGTGTAAAGGCTGTGTATATTGAAAAATGAGTGTGTCCACCCACACTGCGCAGTGCACTGTTACAAAATAAAAGACGTGTGACGAAAGCCTTGATTTTTGTGTTTTACCATGAAGGCAAACTTGAAGAGTAAGTTTCATTTCCCTGATCAATAAACATTGAGTTTGACGTCCGATTACGTGTTATTACGCAGTGTTATCCGTGTATTTAGCTAGGTAACATGATCCATTCATCGACCCATGGTTTATGATGCGAAACAGATGTACTTGTTCCGCAAGGATTAACGGTTGTATCAGTTACACTGTGGTGTAACGGTTGTGGATGGAAATTCGTTGTGGCCACACAAATTTTCACAGAGAAGGGAGAGGCAAAATAAACCAGGCTAGGTTTAGTTTGCTTTATGAATATCGGTCTTTGTCAGCAGGCCAAAAACTGCAGATGTACACTGCTTTCGGTGTACATCACTGCACTGTCAGGATTTCTGGTAAACTTTCGGCGATTACTGTACATGTTTTACACATACTCTGTAAATGTTTATCTTTCACTGTAAACATTCCAGATTCATTCATTCCAGATTAACCCATTTTCCATTTTTTTAAACTATGTGTATTAAATCACTTCTTTCCTAAAGGAAACGGGCTGATCGCAGCATTCATGGATGAGGGCTACAAATCTAGGCTCCATCTTTTTTAACTAAATATTCCAGTTAAGGCTTACTGATGACCGCTAAAAGTTTACCGAGATAAATGTTAACCTTCACATTACAACAGTAAATGTATACTTATATAGAAATCGAAGAATGTCTCCCATTGTTGGACGGAGATTGCGTTACATCTCCCGTTATAAACTGTCAATCATCGACAGGCCTCAAACTGAAAAGTGTGTACGTGTAAGGGTATGGGGATCATAGAGACCATCTATCCGAGCACGAACTCACGACTTCACGTCCTCACGCCAAGGAAAAGGATTGAACTGTGTGGATATATGTTGACTAACCATTTGCTACATTACTAACGTCATAGTGTCAAAAAGTTGTAGCAAAAACAAAGGACAAAGTTATTGTTATGAAGTAAAAAGAGGTCTTTTGAGCAAATGTTACAAGTGTTGAGATACAAGTCCTCAGCAAAAGGCGTGACATCGTACATATGATGAAAAGCAAAAGTGACGTTCTAAATTATCCCCTCAAAATAACACGATTTACTTTCTTCTGAAGTTCTACTTACTTCAAGACAAGGGTGAGTGAGTGATTGGGGTTTAACGTCGTACTTAACAATTTTTCAGTCATATGACGACGAAGAAATCCTTAGGGTGCATGGAATGTGCCTCCTTGTTGCAGGACGGATTTTCAGCGCTCTTTTATCTAGTGCTGCTTCACTGAGACGGCTAGCCGAAGGCAAGTAAGACGCCCCGCCCGAGCCATTATACTGATACGAGGGCCTCCTTGGCTCAGTTGGTTTGCGCGCTAGCGCAGCATAATGACCCAGGAGTCTCTCAAGTCCAAGTCCAGCCCATGCTGGCTTCCTCTCCGGCCGTATGTGGGAAGGTCTGCCAGCAGCATGCGGATGGTCGTGTGTTTTCCCAGGGCTCTGCCCGGTTTGCTCCCACCATAACGCAAGACAACGAAAACTCCATGCATCGTATGTAGCACCGCCTACGATCAAGATTTCCAGCTGGAAGAAAAGGTGAGTGAAAATGGATTCATTCCAAAGACCAAATGTCAAAAAAAAATTAGATCTTAGATAGGATGTTGGGTCGATGGGTACACGTAGCACCAGTGTGAAATCTGGATCTGGATCTAATTACGCACGGATCGGTGTAAATAGTACACACCAACAGTGACGTTATAATGGAAACAATGACATCATGTAAACAATGACCTTATTATGTAATCAGTGTGTTGGCAGGATGACTTTTCGAGTTAGATGAAAACGGTTCACTGTTTTATCTGGGAGGTAGCTATGGCTTTCGCAAATGAAAGTGTAAGAAAAGAAAAAAAGACCCCCCCCCCCCCCAAAAAAAAAAAAGTCAGCGCCAACTCAAGAGTGTTAAAAGTGGGCATACGCACATATTATCTGACAGAACTGAGTTTTGTACATTTTTTACCTTCTCTTCTGAGATGTTTTGATTCTTGCTGATTACTATTTATTTATTTATTTTATCGGTGTTTTACGCCGTACTCAAGAATATTTCACTTACATGACGGCGGCCAGCATTATAGTGGGAGGAAACCGGGCATAGCCTGACCTTCCCACGTACGGCCGGAAAGGAAGCCAGCATGAGCTGGACTTGAACTCACAGAGACCGCATCCACCAGTATGATGTGAATATCTCAGAGTCACGGGTGGAAAGTTATGGTGGGTGGAAACCCACGACTATCCGCAGGTTGAGGGCAGACCCTCTCACTTACATGCTGATTACTCTTTGGTCTAGAAACTCAATGCACTCAGTATACAATTACTGGTGTCGTTCGCTGACAGTTTCTTGTCGAGGTAAATGTCACTTACAGCTGTCTGGTTTTCTATTACAGACGTCGCATCAGCCAGATGCGTCTTTTAAATAAATAGCTTTGGCGGCCAGAATGGCGTAGATCTGTTGCACAGACATGACAGGCGAGATCTTTTACCTCAGCTGTGTTTTTAATCGTTTATCTTTTCTAGTACCTAAGCAGTGCCTTTCAAGCTAAGGATACCAATAAAATACATGAACCGTACTCGCATCGTGCATCCAGCTTGGTGAGGCAGTCACAAAGGCTTGTATATTTTATTTATTTATTTGATTTGATTGGTGTTTTACGCCGTACTCAAGAATTTTTCACTTATACGACGGCGGCCAGCATTATGGTGAGAGGAAACCGGGCAGAGCCCGGGGAAAACCCGCGACCATCCACACGTTCCCACTTACGGCTGGAGAGGAAACCAGCATGAGCTGGACGAACTCACATCGACCGCATTGGTGAGAGGCTCCTGGGTCATTACTCTGCGTAGCGCGCTAACCTACTGAGCCACGGAGGCCACCGAACATTAAAATGGTCGAACCGTAACATACCTGTAGTTGTAGGAAGGTGTCTAAGGTATGCAGTGCCAAGTCCTCTCTCTCCAATGGCCTCTTTACAGAAGCAATCGTGATTCATTACCGGGCAGACACAAGAATCCGAGAAAATGGTTGTTCTGAAAA
This sequence comes from Liolophura sinensis, assembly GCF_032854445.1. Classification (NCBI taxonomy): domain Eukaryota; kingdom Metazoa; phylum Mollusca; class Polyplacophora; order Chitonida; family Chitonidae; genus Liolophura; species Liolophura sinensis. The sequence continues at coordinate 9,715,826 of NC_088301.1, forward strand.
TGGGTAAGTTATTAAGTTTCAGTGCACAAAATGAAAGTGCGTATAGTGTAATTCAAATGTCCATAAATATAAAATAATCATTTTACTTCCAGAGGGTGCTGATGAAAGACTGAATAGGGATCATTAATTCACACCCTCTACAGGAGCCTTAGTGAAAGATAGCAGGGGGAAAGAATCTGTATAGGATATAATTTACAAAGGTATTGGTTTATAAAGGGGCTGAATTGCAAAGCCACGTTCTTTTTTTATATAGTTGCGCTTGTACATGGTACAATTAAAGGCCTACAGCATCGAGAGTAAAACCATAGCAGCTACGACAGTGAAATAGCTGGTAAATGGTCACACATAGACCGTGAAACACGGCCGCTTGTCAATTTACCTCAAAGAGGGGTTTATTATAACTGTTCATGAGAAAGCATAAATAGTTGCAATTTACACGCCCCGTAGCACCATGGCTTAAGCAAAATTAGGTAAAAGAAATGCAGTGATGTTAATTGCAGTTTATAAGACGTCACTGGTCTAGGATTACACAAAATGCTGTGCTGTCATCACATTTAAAATACGATGATATTAAAACAATGCTAATGGACCGGATCTCGGGAACGCTTAGTCCACCGGCAGAATCCTAGTTTATGCAGGAATACAATACGAGCCATTTGTTTGATTTTAGACAGTCAAAAATAATATAAATATTGTGAAAAATAAAATCCCAGTGTAATACATGTATGTAAGTGTTCTTTTATTTCAGTGTTTCTCTGCATGAAATGTTTACTTGTTGTTTTGTTACTTCTATATTGCAAGCAAAACATGTTAAAGTAGTAATCAAACAACAAAATATAGACGCCCAAACTACTTCACTCTGTGACTCACCTTTCAAAGAATGGCCTTGTTTGATTACAGGATTAGCCTAAGGCTAAGATTTGGCTATAGGTTTTGGTGCAACACTATACAGGGTAGATGACCCAGACAGTTCTAGAAGCCAGTATTGTTAACAAGTCGGAAGCAAAGGATGGCTTCGTCGCTCAATAGAACTCTTCTAACTATAGATAAAAAGACTTTTATTTATATCTTTATTTGATGGCTTTTTCCCACCGTACTCAAGGATATTTCCCTTATTCGACGGCGGAGCCAGCAGGTAAACCCATGACCATCCACAAGTAGCTGGCAGATCTTCCCACGAGAGGAGAAGAAGCCAGGACTTGAACTCACAACGACTTTATTGGTAAGAGGCTTCTGGATCATTGCACCGCGCTGGCGTGCTAACACCTTCGGCAACGAAGCAAGCCCACCCCCCTCCCCCATACCTCCAACTCTCAAAAAATCTTTTGGGCTGACTTGTCATGGGCGGTACTCTAGAGACACATTCATAGATTGCCATCTTTAAGGTTTAAGCGATATTTTTTAAAACACGGTGCATAATGAACATGTGTTACATGTTACAATTATGACTACGCTACATCGGTGTGAATTGCTCTCATTTCCTGTTTTTATTTATTTTCATGTCTTGCCGTTGTTCTATGCCTTATTCAGTAATTTTTCTCTTAGCATCGGTGTTGTTTGATACTAAAATTTGGACGATAGAAACACCTGTGTAACAACCTAAATAGGATTTTTGTCTGTTAAAAACCAATGTTAATCAATTTATTGGTACACGAAACTGTCATGGGCCAAGCACACATCTCAGCGAAACTATAGAACACAAGTTATTTGTTTGTTTAATTTGTTTGTTTGCTTGGAAGTTTAACACCGCTTTAGGGCGTTAAACGTCAATCAAATAAATAACTAAAACCGTTCGCCGTCCTTAAGCGGTTATTTTACATAACAGCCTTGCTCAACACCATTTAACAACGCAACAATGACTGGATAGACAAAATAGATTGAAGTTTGCGGGGTGTTAGCTTTCCTAATAAATGTTACCGCCGATTTCTCTTTTCGCGAGTGGCTGTTTTCCACGCAATAAAACATCAAATATATATAGACCACAGGATTATTTCCAGTAAACAAAGGCTTTCCGGCTCATTTCTTCATCTGCAATGGGTGAGAACCCTTAATAATGAATTGACAGTTATTTCCCTCACATGCATTACATTCCCTCGAGATCAGGTTTAGAGGCAAATTGCACTCAATTCCATACGCTCATCTCATCGTTTTACCGATCCAAGGCTATCCAAGATTAATGGGACATACTAATGCTTGGTTACCTTGCATTTGGTCATTTAACGCTTGATTGTATGTTGCTAAAATTCGAATATGGTTCACGACAAACAGGCCAATGTGCCCCTGTCTCGCTTGGCGTTATTTATCCATCATGTAAACACTCATTTACAAACAATGCAAACACTTTTTCTATCCTATCATCGTTATCGTCAAAATCAATCCTTTGTTCAGACGTAGACATAGTTTGATGGTAGTTCGATAAAATGTAATATTTATGTAGATAACTACAAGGCAATATCCGAACGAATTGTGACCTTGTAATACCTCCTACTTAGGCACTTATAAATATTCAGCCGTGAGCTGGGTATCGAGGTTGTTTGATACTAATGATGAATACACTTACGTTTGAGAGCATGGTGTAAACTGTCTGTAAAATACTGTCAAATAAACTAAAAGATTTATAAAATCGCTCAAAAAGTTGTTGTCATTTTAAATACATTTACCTTGTCGTAAAAAATATAATTCTTGCTGGCCTCATAATAAGTACATGTATTCACTGGCCACCATCAGACATGAACAGAATATCTAACCTTTGCTACTCGGTTCCTTACAAGAGCACATTTGTGGAAGGAAAGCTATTCATGGGCAAGCAGTTAAAGGCCACCGCCTATGGTTGTCTTTAACATGGTGAGGTTCACTCCCGATCTTGATTCCCTTGCTCTCAGGGTTCTGAGACTTTGATGGCTTTAAGTGAAAAAAAAACTGCCATGAAAACGGACTCTAAAGGATTTCTTGTACCACTGACTGGCCCGGATAGCACAGTTGGTAGAGCGTCCGCTTCGGGACCGGTAGATCCAGGATCAATCCTTGGTCGAGTCACACCTAAGACTTTAAAAGAGGAAGTTGTAACTTCCTCGCTTGGCGTTCAGCATGAAGGGGATAGTGCAACGACTGGTTGACCCGTATCAGTATAATGGCTCGGGCGGGGCGGCTTACTTGCCTTCGGTAAGTCGTCTCAGTGATGCAGCACTAAATAAAAGAGCGGTGGAAATCCGTCCTGTAACAAGGAGGCACATTACACGTGCATGCACCCTAATGATTCCTTCGTCGTCATATGACTGAAAAATTGTTGAGTACGACGTTAAACCCCAAGCACTCACTCACTCACTCTTGTACCACTGAGTTGCAAAAAGTGGTTAAAGTTCGACAAGCCCAAGAAGTTAATAGTCTTGATAGGATTGATATCGTGGGCAACAAAGCTCGATGTCATATGAAAACACAATCCCTCAATATAGGAGTTGCGGACATTTTTTAAAAAAAATTTGCATGATGAAGCAATGTGTCCTCTTGGATGATGTAATGTTAAAGAATCATAACGTCTTAGGCTAGAGGGCAATTGTGCTCCATGGCTAAACTTATAAACCCTGCAAATGTATTGTTGATGGCAGTATTCTCTGATTAATTTCCAAGGATAAATCTTCGAAAAGCAATGTTTTCGAAAAGCAATAATTCATGGATAACAGAGAAGTGTTTTATTATTATTATTATTTACGACTGTAGGGTGCTGAACCATAAAACTATGGCAAGAGATGACAAATTTAGATCATGCAAAGCAGTAGCGATAGTATTTCCTGTCAATGAGAAGAGATTCCACCACTTCCATAGCACGGCACATTGATAGCCTAGTGACCCTTTGAGTCTCATTAATACGGACTAATGTCACGTACCACTCAATCATTATTTGTAAATGGAGAGTAGTCTGGGGACATTTCATCCACAGCTCCACCATCAGAAAGTCATCAGAATGCCATTCGACACACAGGGTCAAGGAAACTCAGGTTAAGCATCGCGAAACCGGAATAGCCTACGAACGATATTAACGTGCTTTATAAATTGTCTGTAAAAATGCGAGGTAATCTTTTGATTTCGGTGAGGATTGGACTTGTGTTTTTGGGTGTGTGCTCTTAAAAGTTTATTTTCCTGGAGACGGGAATGACAGAGTAATGTCACGTCGACGATGATAATGGGTGTTCCTACAAGTTTCTAAGATATGTAACATGACTTTGTTCATTTCTCGCGTTCGTGTTTGTGATTGTTCAGTGAGAACAGTCAGTGTTATTTTATGCCAAACATAGGTGTATCTTTCTTTGTCTTTTTATAAGATATCATATCTTTTCCATATGAAGAATTTTGTCTTCATTATACTAATACAACTGCATCCTCGTTAAAGATTAAACATTTTAATACAATTTTAGGGTGCCTCCGTGGCTCAGTCGGTTAGCGCGATAGCGCAGCGTAATGACCCAGGAGCCTCTCACCAATGCGGTCGTTGTGAGCTCAACTCCAACTCATGCTGACTTCCTCTCCGGCCGTAAGTGGGAAGGCCTTGCAGCAACCTGTGGATGGTCGTGGGTTTCCCCTGTTTCCTCCCACCATAATGCTGGACGCAGTCGTATAAGTCAAATATTCTTGAGGACGGCGTAAAACACCAATCAAATAAATAAATAAATACATACAATTTTAATTACCAACAACAGGTAAAAGTCATTAGTTGAATGAACGGGATATACACAGTGTACTAAAAATTTAAAATTATTTTAACAATGAAAACTTACAATAAGTGTAAGAAGGAAAAACTAATGTAAGTTTGACGATGAAAAGCTAACCTGTACTTTGTCCGGATTTCAGTATTCATTGATGCGAAAGTCATTTTGGCGATACACTCTGCAAACAGTTTTTAACACAGGTAAGGAACATCAGTTTTATCTAGAGCAGAGAAACGACGACAGTCTTCCTTACAACGCATATTCCATCATTTCTAAAATATGGTACACGAATAGCCTGGGGTTGTTTTGACTATTTTTAAACTGATCGTCACCCTGTATCTCCTTATTACGGGCTAATATCAATGATTTCAAATGAAAGAGAATCTTCTGGGAACACTTCATCCACAATTTCCACCATCAGTAATAACACGCTGGTGAACCCAAACACAAGGTCAAAGACACTCGCCTTGTGTATCGCAAAAGAGGAATAGCCTAAGGACGAAACAATTGACTTTATAAATTGTCTGTCAAAGTCCAAGCAGGCTTTAGAAATCTAAGGTCAATATAAAAGACTACAGCATTAAGAAAACCATGGGCGCGACGAAAGTGTGGTCTTTGGCAAACAGTCACACGTAATCGATGAAGTCGACATTCGTATATCACGTATGAACCGTTAATGATCGCTTTAAGTAGATAATTGATACGCGTTTACATGTTTATCGGTTTTTTTTACACTGAATGTAATCACAGCCATGCGTTATGTACTATTTGTGTTACAATATATATATATTTTTTTTACAAATACCAGTACGCGTTCGTGAACTGTAACAGAAATATACTTCAAATCGAAACACTTATTTTCAGCGTGACTGGCGTCTATGGAACCTATCACCAGAGGTCTTGAAGGCTTTGTCCACATTTGGCAACAAGAGTGTGTTTTCTAACTGTAGAACTCAAGATATTTAAAGTGAAGAGTAAATAAATATGACACATGCATTCAGATAAGATCTAAGGTCTACAAGGCCAGGCATGTTGGCGCCATATTCAGGACAGGTATACAGGTACACTACATGTGTCGAAAATTGAATTATTCCTTCTTTCGTGGCTAGAGCGGAGACCTTGGTCTAGCTTGATTAGCTATATGTTGAGTGAAAATTTAAGCCGCAGTATATGCGAAAGTTAAATTCCACGTCTCCTATGTTAAACCCTTGCTAGGGACGTGCATGTAGGAGGCTATAAGGCATTTGAAGGCGTTTATCTGTGGAGTGTGTATGGTAACTGGGGTCAGTTTTTTGAAGAAACACATTTTTCCATATCAATAAACTCGCTTAAATCTGATTCTACGAACACAAACATTTCTGAACTGGATTAAATCGACCTTGACCACATGGTCGTGCGAACACACGTGTTTTCTCAGCTGGTTTTGATTTAAACCGGTTTAGATTTGATCACCTCATATACACTGGCCGAATTTTGCGAAAGTCTCGAATTGCTTCCTTTTCAAAGATTCAATAGGGTTATGTCCACATTATTTTAATTAAAGGAATACGTTTTTGCTCATCTGTACTCCAAAATGTATGTGGAAATTATGGGTAAGCACAGTATGATCGTTTCCCACTGATTCTATCTTGGCAGACTCATGCTAATATTACACTTTCGATCGTTTCCTGTAGCTCGCATTATCTAACATTTTGCTGGATTGATAAAAAAACATGAGAATACCTAAGGTAATTTCTTTGCTCTTCGACATATATACCTCTGGGGTCGTGCAGATATGATCAAAGACTCTCTGTAGAGATCGTTATTAAAGCTTAGCTGATTCTAATGTTATCTGAAGCGTAAGGATTCAGCAAAACATGGTGAGACTTCAAAACGACAGATACAGGTATACGCGAGTGTTGGGTACATCGTGTTACTTATTATGGATATATTTTATTATCATCGGTATGGGTCACCGATGGCGTTTTCGCCCCCGAGATAGACGCGCATTTGTTAGACTTTTCATTACTCTGCTATAGGTTCCATTGTGTACGACCGCCGTGAGAAAGCATCTCTTAAAGCGAGTCTCAAAACCTGAATAATCGCAAGGTTATATCACAGCCGCTAAGTCGGAGCTGTAAGGGCTGTCGTGATATAGTAATAAGAATAAACAAAGCTCAACGGCATGACATCACCACACTAGTTTAGACAACAATCCTATGACACGCAATATAAATAATAAATAGAATATTGCACAATAAAGATTGAATATCATACATATTTTCCGAATGAGGTGTGGAAGCGTTTCATATGTTATAATTTCCATATTTCATGAGAAACATATTTGTGGTATCCATCCTTCAATGTGCAATATTCTATTTATTATTTATATTGCGTAGCATAGGAATGTTAAAGCTGACTGAACTTGCGTTATAAATGTCAGCTAGTTGAGCACAAATTGGAGCGTCATAAAGAACAAAATGTTTTTTTTTTCTTTTTAGTTGTTAGATATTAAAATGTAATGACACAGTTAATATCTAACATGTGAAAAGACACGTTTTATCAGTGATAAAAAGAATAAATTAAAATGATAAAAAAAGAAATAAAATAAGAAAAAAAATAATAATCCGCACGATTTCAACAGGTGTCCTACTAGGATAACGTGGGCCCCTAACAATAACAATGATAATTCATTGTTTCAGACACAAAGGTTCATATCGGTTACATTATGGACAAGGTGTAGGCAGCTGCCTATAGTGATAGGTATTCTACAAGTTAATATAGTTATATATAGCCAAATACAAACTGACAATCAAGAATGACTAAAACACATAGCGGAAGCGAGATTTCCAGTAAACAAGCAAACTGTGAGGAAGCGATGTGTGTGTTTCTTATAGATTAAACTATAGATTTTCCAAACGGGTTTCACGTTTTATCTTTCAGATCCTGGTGAATATGTCAATGGATGTGTGTTCATTTGAAGCACATGTACAACCGGATAACTAACATTAATTAATTGCAGGATCCATTAATGCTCTCACACACGTTTTGTCGTGATCCTTTGTATACACGATGTATGTACCTCGTGCTGCGTGGTAAGATTAACCGATCGCCGTTTCAGGGAAAGATGAAGGATGACATATCTCCTTTAGCCATGGACACAGAACTGTGATAACTGGTCTTCTCCAGGAGCAGGTCGTGACCGAGTGGCTATAAGATACCATTCATTCACAGTAGGGCACATGTTGATAGTTCAGACCCTAGCTTTGACGGGTAATTTGAAGACTCTTCGGCCCTTACTGCTTCTGGTTCCTTGCTTTGCGAGCATTTGTCTTGCACTAATATGGTGCACACACCTGCACGTTACACGTAGGAAAGTAACTTGCCAAAGGGCGATAGTTTACTCCAGTCCTTCTGATTTTCTTTAAAAACACACAGATGGGGGTAAGGGCTCAACATACCAGTGCTCAATAGACCAATTAGGGTATCAGGTGATTAGGATAGGCACTACTCCAACCAAACACTCACTAGTACCAGATGGCTGAACTTCAGCAGCTGTTAAACGACAGTTAACGTGCACAATTTCAATCATTGTAACCGAGAAGACCAGAAGAAAGGCTTTGCGAAAAACAAGAGGTAAACAGAACAGTAGAGACATTTATAGTATTAAAGGTGAAGAAAACATAAAAATGACATAAAGCTCAGATGAAAGAGTGCGAAAAGGTATTCCTAAATGTGGTCTTCAATACTTTTTTCGATTTTTCCTTAAAGAGAAAAAGACACTTGAAAATAATTTTTGCGAGGTGGGTATTTGGGATCACCTTTTGGTATTTATAATCTTTGTTTAATAATGTCCTAAACGAGGACGTAACACAGGTTTAATAAATATTTTTGCACTAGAATTTGTTCTTTTTCAGGTAACAAATGTATTAAACACATACAAATACATTAAATGTATTTGGCACATGTTTCTTTTAACCTTCTTACGTCAGTGTATGTCGTCATATAATTTAATCTAATCAGCTAGGTGAAGTTAGCACAACAATACTCTAAATCGGTGTGTAGAGAAATATCAAGTATTCAATGGCTTAACACCATGGCGTGTGATGTAATTTGACTCGGTGAAGTTAGCACAACAATACTCTAAATCGGTGTGTAGAGAAAAATCAAGCATTCAATGCCTTAACACCATGGCGTGTGATGTAATATGACTCGGTGAGTTGGCACAACAATACTCTAAATCAGTGTGTAGAGAAATATCAAGCATTCAATGGCTTAACACCATGGTGTGTGATGTAATATGACTCGGTGAGTTGGCACAACAATACTCTAAATCGGTGTGTAGAGAAAAATCAAGTATTCACTGGCTTAACACCATGGCGTGTGATGTAATATGACTCGGTGAAGTTAGCTCAACAATACTCTAAATCAGTGTGTAGAGAAATATCAAGTATTCACTGGCTAAACACCATGGTGTGTGATGTAATATGACATGAAATATAACATGTTCATACATGTACATACCGAAAATAGGGTCCGGAATGTACTGAGAAGAGAAATACTTGAAACAGTAGAAGTATTTCTAAAACCACATTCATGTCTGAGTGACAGCGGTATGTGGTGATGACGATGGATTGTTCAATATTTAAGCAGCTCATTGCTGTTATCACACCGACAACCGAAACTTATTATTAATGTGACTATTTTAAGTTTCCTTTATACTTCCACTTGTCACAGTAATTTTTTTTTTGACACAAACGAACCTTTATAGGGAATGTCTTTTTCATTACATTGTATACAAGTGTCTTTTTCTCTTTAAGGAAAATTGTACACTGATTTAGTTTTATTAAGCCAGTGGATACATAGCTGTATTCCCACAAGGTACCGGAACTTGCAAAGACCATGAAAAATGAAACTGAACTTTAGGGAGCTCTGTACAACGGCTAAATTTATTAAATGGAGGTAAGAACATAACACAAAGCATCACGGGATTCATACTGGTATTCACAATGCCTACAGACATCTAACTCTAGCTGCCGAACGGTTGACCTATGCATGCATGGTGCCTTCAGTCTAGGTGCATATGCATCAAACATCGTTAATACAGGCATGCGGAGGTAAGTTGGGGCTCAAAATGGTTCTGAAGGTGAATCCACTGCGATGGCCATAAACAAAGAACATAAGACAGAACAAAAAAACACATATGCGAAACCTTTCGATGGATTTGGCAGACCAGTATTATATACATATTTCCAAATATTAAACTTCTTGCCTTGGCAGTTGGAGACTACCTCTTGTCATAAGTACAGGGGACCTTTGTGCCCGAGTGCTTAGCACCAATGGTGTGGCTGTGAGTCATAGTCCATCCCAGGCTGGCTATAAGTCGTACGTGGGAAAAGTCTGCCAGCAGCCTGTGGATAGTCGTAGGTTCAACCCGGGTTCTGCCTGATGTCCTCACACCATAATGTTGGCAGCCAATTTTCCCCATTTCATCTTGATTATTTTCTGATTATGGTTGAGGAAAGCCTGCCCTTTCTTTTTACGGCCTGAGTGAACAATTACTTGTGGAATCTTCATCTGTTCCGGTAAAGTGTAAAAAAAAAAAACTGTCAAAATAAAAAAGGATCGTTCTAAATCGCTGTATATAAGTAGAATTCCTGACATGTATGATGAAATTTTCATTATGAACATCGATTAAGTGTATCTTCAATGTCATCATCAAAATATTTTCATCACAACATCGGAATTAATTGAGAAAGAACAACCTATTTGTAGAAATTTTTACTTGTGACATTGCAGCAAGTACTGAGGAAAAAGCTTTTGGTTATTCCCTCCATGTGATGTAGAAAATCTTCCTAAGATAGACAAAAAAATTCTGAAGTTTTAGAACAACACAATACAGACGGCCGTTGATCAAGCTCCGACTTGGTATAGCCAAACAAACTGTAAAGGCTGACTGACATGACAACTCCCCTTGTGGAGCACATCTGCATATTTAGATTTATGTGCTTTTGGCGTGTTGCAATCCTCTAAACAAAAATATGTTGCTGAAGTCTTCAGAGGTGGTCGGAGCAGTCGGAGCAAAAAACTATCCTCCAAGCACTGATCCATTTTAATCTCATCGAATAAACAGAAAAAGACTGGATAGAAAACTGAATTACACACCCGTCTTATTGTAACATAAGAAGGGTATTGTGGCCGTAGCATTCACATAAGCCCGAGCCATCGGTTAATATCATCTCTGAAATCTATTTTTGGAATTCTAAACCAGAAGACACTTGAATAAGTTCATTATATAGTTGAACAAATTATGCAAATAATACAACTGACAACAATATACAAAACAATACAAAGAACTACAAAAATATATCGTGTGTTTCTGATGACAGCGTCCAAATGGAATATTCCGGCTTCCAAATGCGAGTTAGTAGAAATTCCCCAATCGAAGGATGACAGTCCGATAAGTGACAAGCTGTAGTGGGCACTGCACGCTGACGATGGTTGATCACCAACTGCCTGTGAAGGTGTAACTTCTCGGGGCGGAGGGGTTGACAGTAGCGTCCTTGATCCCGATCTGGTTTCACTCCTCGGAAATATACACAAAGTCACTTTCAGGGTAAACTGGGATGAAATGTACGTAATCGCACAAAGAGAAAATGAGCGGTACAATCTCCAAAATAATGTCTCAAAAATTAGCAAGTGGCGAAACACAAGCTCTCAAAGTGCTACGTACATGTACAGAAAATGGAATACAAATGACTAATATCGAATTGCGTGAAAACAATACCTCCAAACCCGGTAAAATCCTTCACAGTGGATAATAGTAGATATGATTGCTCTCAAGTGGGCATGAGTAAATGATTGCGAGCTACACAACTCCGTTGCTCATATTTATAAACTAATGTAAAGAAAATTCTAGATGGTTTGATCGTAAATATGTTCACAACACCGATACATATTTCCAGAATGTGTACTCTATGTTCAAAGACACGAAACTCATAAACACCGAAACACCGAGAAGGCACGACTGAATTACAGCTATAACGTACACAGAGGAGAAAATGTGGATCAGACACTGATCAGTTAGCTCAAGAACAAATAAAAAAATATAATACAATGTTTAAAGACGGGATTCGTAACATTACATATCACTTCATCCATTCAAAATAAGAAAGCCTAGGATATTGACCGATTGTTGTTTATAGCTTTGGAGAACAGGTCGATCTCTGAAAACTTTACGTAGTATTAGTATGCCGGTCGTTATTTGATTGTAGGCTACAGATGTCTCGAGCGCTCGGATTTTCCTTATTATTATAGTAGTGAATTTTTCATCTTCAAAAATATATATCCCCAGACTTTCGCGTGGTAGCATATCATACCACCACATGTAGCTTGCACTTTTCTCTACAACATATAAAAAATCAACTTGGCCTGACCACCATTAGTTGAGCTGCGGTTGCTGGAAGTGAAGTCATAACATTTTGTACCTTGGTAACCTCCAGGGGTGGAGTGTAGTAATACTGGGCAAAAAGTTTTATGTCCTATTCAAAACAGACAAAATTCTGATATATTTTAACTACGTGCAAATATAGCAGCACAGAATTTAATAGTGCCTATAAAAGAGCCTATAATATCCATGTAGCAGTCTTCTCCATTCAGAGTTTCTTCACTCTTCATATCGGAGGCAAAACTTGGACTCAGTTGCCCGAATTGCGCTTGTAAAACCTGTAAGAGGAGAAAGCTCTTTAATTTTTCCTCAGTATTATCTTTATATTATGCTGGCACTTGAATCAAAATATTACATGGCTCAGGGAAAAATCAAAATTTCAGGGCTGTAGGTAGGCGCCAACCCAGGTTGATACTCGAAGTATCTGGAAAATGATTCTTTGTGGAGAAGGGGGTTTAAATTTTTTTGCTGTAAGAATAAAGTCCGCGGGAATGACAATTTACCCTGCCTTTCCTTAAAATGCAACATTTGTTTTCATTAGAAACCAAAATTTGACCAACTCTCCTCAGATCCACTGAAGTTATTTAAGAATTGCTAGCCAAATTCCAATTTGATCCTGTGCGAAATGAATTTGTCCAAAAACTGACCATTTTTTTTACTATCACTGCACAAAGACAACACATTTAACCAAATTTCATTAAACATAGGAAGCAGAACAACTTTCATATCTATTTTCAATGATACCATTAGCATATTTAATGTTTTTTGTCAGTCACTTTCCGTGCAACATAATGTAAATGCGTAATTGTGGATATGTCTCGTATGTATAGGTTTCAGAATATTGAGATATGAACAACTTGCTACCCCCATCTGCATACATTCTAAAACCGTTCTTGTCAAATAAATACAATGTTACAATTACCTGTATAAATGGGAGATTGATTTGGGGGTGGGGTGGGGGTGGTGGCAGCGTATTTGCTTGTCTCCGGAAAGCTTGACCCAGACCAAGACTGATGATTAGAATGCAAAAGACGGAGAACACGGAGAATGAAGCAGCGACGACAGTGGGATAATTGGTAAATAATCACAAATAACCGGTGAAATCCGGCCTCTTGTCAGTTTTTCTCAGCTATAGAATTTTATTCCAACCTAACTCACGATAAAAACCGATGCACAGTATATACCACAATTAGTCTTTTGAATATTAAATTTTCTTCTTCATTACCTCTCGCCCTTGGGGGGGGTATAAATGGTCTAATGTAATGGGCACAAAGTTGGGTTAGATTTTCCCGCGCAATGGCGCCTTGAGATCCAAGTCACAATAACCATTTACTTCTTGTAATCTATGAGTACTACGTGACCATGTTGTCCAGACATCCTCATCGAGAGAGCAGGAATGGGCAATAGAGTAAAGTGCTTGGGTTCGATTTACTTTAGGAGGGAAAGGTTCCCCTATTAGCCCCAGAAAACGCTGAGGTATTATAACAATACGTGGGTGTCTGGAAGAAGTCGAACGGTGGTAGCTTCCACACTAATTGGGCTCCAGTCACCTAAACCCTATCGGCTGCATGACAGCTAAGGTCACATTTCACGGTCGAAAATAAGACGTTGGTAATTTGCACAACTTCATTTATTGCCTTTGTTGATCCCGCTCGAAACAATATTTCTGTGTAACTTAGCAACTGTTGTCTTTTGATTAAACTTATTTCCATTCTTGATTGATGTGAACAGATTCCAGCCTGAACTCCTATTAATTCATTTTGACAGATGCGCCGTGAAAACCCACTTTCAAGCCAACATTCATGGCGTCCAAAAACTTTACAGTAAATGACTAGAAGTACACTTATAATGATTTCATGACATTTGAGTAGACCTACGATTACAATGATTTCATGACATTTGAGTAGATGTACAATTGTAGTGATATCATGACATTTGACTAGACGTACAATTATAATCATATCACGACATTTGATTACACGTACACTTATAATGATATCATGACATTTTTACATTCTATTAAATAAAAATACTCAAATTAAAGGCTTTATAGCCCTTACAATTTATGTTTTTAAAAGTCACCTCTGCAGCAGGATTAAGAGTTTGACTCCACCTTGGCGGTAAAAGTGAAACAAGTGGTTTATTTCATACTGCCGTTTTCTTTTCTAATTCCCAATCAATGGTAATTTTAAGCTACTGCAGTTTACCTAGTTTTTTTACCAACTGATTCAGCATTCAGCTAAAGGTAACAAATTTTGCTACTGTTTCTAAGTTCATTCAGGGCACATAAATCAGTAAATCTACAAACGAAATACAAGTCCGCCAATTACACAAGTCCCTAGGCCTTTTATTTCCATAAAAAATTCCTGAATGACAAATTGAAGCATTTTATTCAGGAAGACTTGTGTGACAGTCTACATGCTGCTTGAAAGGTCATTTCTATTTAATACGCATTCTGGCACACGTCCGTTCAAGATCTAAAACCTATTTGCGTCAGATATATTGGAGACTTAGTCTTTGACCTGAATATTCCACTTATCACTAACTAAGGAATTCGTGTCAGTTCTTCATGAACATCGTGTACCGGCACATATCTCAGCTTCCAGGCTTTGGTGACGTAGTGATCACATGTGGGGAAATCGGTTAATACACACCGTAGTTATCCCAAAAAGCGACGGTCTTGAAAATTAATTGGTTTGTCTGAGTGTTTTGGTTTACTTTACAGGAAGGATATAGAGCGTCACCTACATGTGAGTGCGCTTAACCCTCACTCAGATCTTTGAGTATTGTTGTGGTGAAGATTCTAAAGGTCTCCTTCACGTGTAGTTACACCTTCAAAAGCAGATATGATTTGCTGCACAGTAGACATAACGCTTTGTTCGAGCTTAAGCCCTACCCATGCAGAGAGATCGTATATTCGGTAGTGTATTACGTTTTTGTATTGTTAATGGCAACCCTTTCACCATGATGCTGGCCATCATGGTACAAGTGAAATATTCTTCGGTACGGAGTAAAACTCCAGTCAACTAAATACAGTAATGACAGCGTCTTTCATTTCATTGTGATAAGTGTTGTGTGCAAAGTTATAATCTTTGTTCTTTTTTCTAGCAAATAACAGTGAAAAGGTGTCAAATATTGGGTTAAATAGCGCTTGGCCCAAGGTGCCGCTGGTTTGAATCGAGCCATTCAACCAGTCCTTATATCCGCGCGCTGTCAACTTAGATCAAAAATATTTTAATATGAAAAGCAACTATATGGCGCAGAGAACAAGGGATTATTTTTAACTGTTTTGTTATTCTCGATCATGTCGAACAACAAAGACCAACGGAAAAATCATTATCGCTTAAATTAAGTAGCTATTATCGCTATGCGGCGCTACTTATGGAAATATTTATTTATTGACTACCAGCTTCAAAAATAAAAACGAGGCATTGTCTTTATTAGTGTAAAAACTACTTTTGGAAAAGAAATGACAAATGGAATACACACTGCCGACCTTTTCCAAATGTTATAGGCAAATAATAAGCTATGAGCGATGTGGCCCATGCCCAATGAAGCATATTTAAGCTATTTTGTGGAATGCATTTCCCTTCACGTGACAGTTACAGTGCAATAAAAACGCTCCATTCTTAATTTTACAGAAGAATTTAAAATGTAAGCCTTTGTTTTGCATTTGAAATTTGAGTTTTAATGACTTGCATCGGGTCGTTGCTAGAGCCTCTGTGACGGACTTATCTGAATAAAGGCTTTGGAGTGCACAGTTACACTTCTGTGGGGCACCGGATTTCAAACCAGGAATAGGCAAAGCTAAACTGACCTCTTGGCAAAGCCAAACTGACCTCTTCAGTGCCAAGGTGCACCAAGGATTAAATTTATATGTGGCCCAAAGAGCTTCAGTGTCATTTTTTTAGCCGGGATCTGAGTTATTTTGAGATTTTTACACAAACGTTTCCACTAACCTGTGATTTTGTACGAACGTCTGGGCCAGCTGTAATTTCTAGATACGACCATATGAGCTAACTTGTGATTTTCGCACAGTTTTAGAGGCCAGAAGACAAGCGCAACTTTCCCGTTCAAACGTTCAACAATATTCTTCCAGGAACAATTTGCCATTTTATAGCCGTTCAGGATCAGGACCGTTTGATTCAGCCATGATGGTAGGAAAGGAAAGAAAAAATAAAATATAAAAAGTATCTGTATTCTGTTGTTAAATGTCCATCATAAACCTCTTCAGGGCTACTGAATGTCATAAGGCACGGCAGACATTAAATATTTCTTGGTTTTCGAAGAAAGATGATACGAAGTTTATGGTTTTTATGCTAGGCTCACGTAACATATAACCCACATAATTGCCTCGCTGTCCTTTACAACAGTTTTGCCGTTCAAATTAATGTCTTCCCTGTCCGCTGTGAACAGTAAGTCCCTGTTTTATCGACTGATTCTTGCATAACGGTATTCGGTTAAGTGATATTTGGTACTTCGATCGCATAGACAAAGCTTAATGTCTCTGTTCATCCCTTCAGAGTCTCATCCTGAAAACGTTAACAAATTCGATGTCTATAGCTGTTGGGATTGATCATGTTTAGGATAACATTTTAACTCAGGCTCGTACTGATAGAATGTATAAATTTTGGCCAAACGTAAGTATCTTATTATGTAAAGCATGCATCACACTGGTAAAGCAAAACTGAGTCCCCCCCCCCACCCAAAGGAAATCAGGTCACCCTGCACATAATCTCAGCCTAATTTCAATTCAAACTTGTACTTGTGTTCACTCAGTTTAAAGAATTCTCCACGAGGAGAGACTTCAATACTAATCGTCTTGCTACAACACTAAAACAAAACTTATCTGTTAATAGCCCTTCATTTTTATGCATATTTTCGGAAATGGCGCATCAATGTGCATTATACTCGTAACGTGAGACCACCTTGTCATCCCCATTCTGAGTTTAATTGAACGATCTGACCAGTGAGCCCTTAGGAAAGCCCTCAGTGAGCCCATCAGCAGGAGTTTGAGTGTTTCACACGGTATTCAAGGATTATTTTCAGTTATACGACAGCGGCCAGCAATACGGTGGGAGAAAACTGTTCAGAGCCCAGGGGAAACACACGACCATCCGCAACTTGGTGCAAGACCTTCAGACGTACGGCCGACCAGGAAGACAGTATGAGCTGGACTTCAACTCAGGGGAATCGCATTAGTCAGAGGCTACTGAGAAACGGAACCTCCGATGGTTGCTGTTTAACACCATACTGAAGAATTTGCCATCCATATCAAGGCAAGAGCCTCCCACCAGTGCGGTCGCTGTGAGTTCAAGACCATCTCATGTTGTGTTGGTCTACCAGCAACCTGAGGATGGTCGTGGGTTTTCCCCGGACATTGCCTGGTTTTTCTCCCACCATAATGCTGGCCGCCGTCGTATAAATGAGATATTCTTGAGTTCAGCAATGAAATAAATAAATACATCAAACAAATCGTATAAAAGTGTTCACCTTGACGGTTAGAGGAAACATGGAGTGCCTGGAGTAAACCACTCGCCTTCAGCAAATTTCAAGCAAACCTTCTGACCTAAAGCTGCTGCCAAAGCAGCGAGAAGTGGATTACGTGACTTCACTTTTCAACCTCATGGCCTAAAATATGACGATGCACAACAATTCTAACTTCGTGCGACCTTTAACACATGACCCATTTTCCTAACAACATATATGTTTACCTATAATTTACAGATAAAAATCGCCGTATAAAGTTTTGTCATTGCCATTTTTCCATGACTGAACTTCAGCTAAAAGTGTCCTTGGATTTTCTGAATGTCATTCGTCTTCTGTGCAACTGCGCTTTTTCAAGTGTATGTGGGGATAAATCGGAACAAAAAATGAGCTTCCTTGATTGTTATGTCCTCGATGTAGTTTTACGTATCCGGTCGTACCCAACTACCGGGCCAATTACCGTGTGAAAAAAATTCTCATTACCTGGTTTCGCTCAGTTTAGTCACCCAGAAAACATAAGGTTCGTTTCGTATTAGACATGTTGACAAGAAATCTTTTTACCGACATTTCTTCTTCCTGATAGTTTTCTTCGTGCCTCTCCTGTACGATGGTGTGTGAAGGTAAATGGTAAATATTCGCCCCACCATAATGCTTCGCATACGTGATATATTCTTTAGTACGGCACAAAACACCAAATAAATAGATAAATGAATACCTTCAAATCGGTTGAAATGAACAACTTTGGTGCCAATTATCTGAGGTGAGAAAGGTTTACCGCTGCATTCAATTATGGTTTTCCAGCTATGTAACGTTTACGCCGGTAAAACACGTACGGCAGTGTTGAACTGAAACTAGGCCTACAACACGTAAATTACAAACGCCAATAGGGCTATATATAGTAGCTGACGATGTCATGGAAACAAGGCTGTTTTTACTGTTGATGGTCTGGCGTCTCAGCAATTATCATCTGGGCTAAGGTCCGTAAAGGCGATAACCTGTCACAGACCATCCTTCCTTTATTCACTTCAGCATAAACTCTCAATAATATTGAAGTTCAGCGGCAAAAGTTCTCTCCAGTAAATATTCTCATCAGGTCTTAATGTTCCTTCGATTCGCTTTCAGAACAGAAGTGAATCAGTACGTAGTTACCCCTTCAGTGTTGTATTGTAAAAGTCAAGTCCGATTCACTCATGAAAAGTGTAAAGTGAAAATTTTGATTTTATTTTATGGAGTAATATTTGTGAACTCTTCTCATTATTCACCAGCGTCGCCAGTGGCAATCAGCAAGACTACCTGCTTGATTTTGCGGCATCAAAATGAAATAACGAGGAATTACCGAGACTCCTTCTTTCAGTTCGAATGTGCCAGTAAACCCTGAGACTAAAGGCGTCGCGTGTTACTTCCTCAGCTGAGTGGGGAAATTCTTACACAAGAATAGAGACGCCGTTCATAGCTAAACGAGTTTTAGTTATTGGTTCATTCAGTGGTTTACAGTGTCATACAAGGGGCTAGTTATACTATCACGCGCAAGTCTACTTGGACGAACACGTTATGATTTTTGGTGTTGCTTTTATTTTTAATTGCACCCTGAAGTAATGACGCAGATTTATGTCAACAAACCAAATTTTATTGAATAATTGCACGTCTTTTTCAATGATTTTTGGCATTTGCTAGCGACAAATCTGAACTGTATACTTTTCTAAGCCATCTATTACTTATAATTTGCTTGTAATTACTACAATTCAATAAATTATTATTAGAACTGAATGCGGTTTCACGGCTTCCATGTAGTCATGACATCCAGTTTTGGCTTCTGTTTCAGCACAGATTAGTTTCAGTCCTGAACAACATTTGGAGCTGACAACAGGAGCGCAGCGAATTGATATTTTTAAGAATTACCATCCTGTAAGTCTTGTCTGTTTGAAGGCCATAGAATACTTTGGACAAATTCTATTTCTCTTTGCCTTTAGATACTCTTATTCACATGCGACAAAAAATTTACTACACCCTAGCCAAAGAAGTTTTAAATCTTACAGAATGAAGGCATGCAGACCGTGTGATATACCAGCAATTTGCAACAAAAAACATCGCGTGATCCTTCGGGGTCTTGCATCCAATTAACTTGATTTGATGTTTTACGCCATACTCAAAAATATTTCACTCAAATATGACGGCGGCCAGCAGTATGGTGGGAAAAAACCGGATAGAGCCGGACAATGAAATTGAATCCACCTGACACCACATATGTGTATATAGTGTAGATTATAGTTGTCATTTTGTTATCTTCAAACCACTATTTGTTCAGATCTTTCTTTTCAGAGTTGTACTTTTTTCAATTGCATATAAGACCACACACTTTATTTTGACCCGCTGTACATGTTTTTCTCAATGCAAGAGGTACCAAATTCCCCCGGTATAATAACATTACATATACTACATGCGATTAATATATAGTTTTTCTAGAAAAAAGTTTTTCAGTGATATAACCCTTTAAACCCATTTTTAACCTAAACTTGTACGGTAACTTGATAATTTAACGCTCTTGAGTGCGCATTTGTTCTAATACACTAATAGACTAACTTCCCTTCAGTTCGGAGGTACACGGCGCTCGTATACAGGTCTAGAAATGCCTTTTAGTGCAACAATAGAAGCGTGGACTGGAAACCCAGAGATCCGTGGTGGAAATCCTCGTCTTTGAATTATGTATTTGTTCCAAAATCAGACTAAACATGTCAATCTTCACTAGGCAAAGTGCACATAAAATTGCTTAATCATCTACTTGGAGAGATGCTTTTAGGGGATTTCGTCAAGGATATTTTATGTACTGAAGTAAATTTATTTGAGAGCCGTTTAGCGGAAATGTTCTAAAAGGTGGCTGTGAGTTTAAAAAATCACAATGAGTTATCTTCTCGTATCCATCGTGTCAGCCCAATTTAGGACTTCCGGGTGACGATCTTGGGACATATTAAGATAGTAATGCTCTACAGCAATGTTTGTGTGGAGGGAGGGAGGGTGGGGTGATGTGGTGATGAAAAGGAGCCAGCTGCCTGTGTTTGAATTCCTCGGACACGGAAGATATGTAGGTAAACTTACAAGAGGCCGTAGTTCATCCTTTACCTGTGACCATTTGCCAACTGTCAAACTGCCCCTGGTTTTACTCTCGATGCCGGCCGTAAATGGGAAGGTCTGTCAGCAACCTGCGGATGGTCGTGTTTTTCCCCTGGGCTTTGCCCGGTTTCTTCCCACCATAATGCTGGCCGCCGTCGTATAAGTGAAATATTCTTGAGTAAAGTGTAAAACACCAATCAAATAAATAAATAAATAAATGAATACTCTCTGTGCTGTTGTTTTTTATGTTTTTAGCCTCAGTCACAGACAAGGGTTTACATGTTTATTTATTTATTTGTTTGATTGGTGTTTTACGCCCTACTGAAGAATATTTCACTTATACAACAGCGGCAAGCGTTGCGTTGGGAGGAAATCGGGTGGAGCCCGTGGGAAATGGTTTTACATAGATTTTGGGCTCCACTGTTACAGGAACCTTGATGAGAACTGGCGATCTCTGTGGTACACTATTATGTAAATGACTTGTGCTGGGGTCACTTGCCAGAAACAAAAGATAGCGAGAGCGTTGAACCTCACGCTTGTCTCACGTATGCAAAAAACATTTATTTATTTTATTTTCAAAAGCACCAGTTCCCAAAAGAATATGTAAGAACAATATCTAAATACTTAATAAAACTGAAGGCATTTAAGAAAGAAGCATTATTGATTCATGAAGATTGTTCATGAAAGCCCCATATTGATCTAATCAAAATGAATGCCTAAACATCCTCCCGATAAGTAGAATTAGAAACAACTAGATGTGAAACATCCCATAGCGTCCACCGTGTATCTAAAAACCTGTATGACGAGCTTCGGAGAATGAAAACAAGGACATCGTCTATCTCAAATTATAGAATTTTGTACTATTGATGCGAAAGGACTTTTAGTGTATATAAGCAGACACATCTCCCAGTATCGACTGAGAGTGTGTTGTTTTGAATAATTAACTAAACTGATATTTTGTTGAGATTTTCATGTAAAAGCTTATTAACAAACAAAGGTCCATACCTGCATTGTTATTTTAGACTCGTCTGTTTCGACGCATAGATTCACATATGGAATATTTCAATGTTAGCGGGGGCCTCCGTGGCCAAGGTCGTTAGCACGCCAGCGTGGTGCAATGACCCTGAAGCCTCTCAACAATGCGGTGGCTATGAGTTCAGCTCTGTTAACAGCTTGCAGATGTTGGTGGATTTCTCCAGGCTCTGCCCTTCTTTCTCCCAGCACAATGCTAGCCGCCGTCGTATAAGTGAAATATTCTTCAATACGACGTAAAACACCAATCAAATAAATAAATAAATCCTCTGTTAGCTTGGTTGATAAATGACTTTCTCTACCCTGCTTTGTAGCTGTCATTCACAGTACATGCATGGAAACTCTGCCATTCATGATACATTTTTCCTTACTACTTACTGACTTCCAACTAATGCATATTTGGTTTGTGTATTTGAGCTACAAGAAGATTTTAATCATAATACTAAATGACGTTTTTTGAAACCATTGCATCTGCCCCGTTAAGTTTTACAATTTCAGTTGTACAAAACCAGTTGCATGACAACAACAGTAATTCTGATGATAATTTTCTCATCTACATGGACAGAATAAAATTTAGCGTTCAGGAGTTGTGTTGGCACAAATTACCTAGAGTGCCTTTACGGAACTGTATTGGTACAAATTACCCATGGTGCCGTTACGGAGTTGTGTTGGTACAAATTACCTAGAGTGCCGTTACGGAATTGTATTGGTACAAATTACCTATAGTGACGTTACGGAATTTTAATGGTACAAATTACCCATGGTGCCGTTACGGAGTTGTGTTGGGATAAATTACCTGTAGTGCCGTTACGGAATTGTGTTGGTACAAATTATGTATAATGCCGTTACGGAGTTGTGTTGGCGCGAATTACCTATAGTGCATCAGACATTTTTCCAGATCTGGAAGTATGAAAAGTGTTTGACTACTGTGTTCGTGAATGTACATTTATTTTACCTAAGTTTGCTTAAGCCATGGCGCTTAGGGTCGTGTAATTTGGCACTTCCACCAATATATTTTATTTCTTTATTTGATTGGTGTTTTACGCCGTACTCAAGGATATTTCACTTACATGACGGCGACCAGCATTATAGTGGGAGGAAACCGGGCACAGCCCGGGGGAAACCCACAACCATCCGAATTTCCAAAATTGGCTGGTTCACCTCGAGCAATCCGGTTTCTTCTGCCAATAAAACTGATTGCTATCGGTTGTTAAGCGAAAAACAATGATCAAATCGATTAACAGACTGAACTCCATACACGATGGATTAACAATGATCAAATCAATAAATATATTGAATTTCATACACGATGGATTAACAATGATCAAATCAATAAACAGACTGAACTCCATACACGATGGATTAACAATGATCAAATCAATAAATAGACTGAACTTCATACACGATGGATTAACATTGATCAAATAAATAAATAAATTGAATTTCATACACGATGGATTAACAATGTTCAAATCAATAAATAAATTGAATTTCATACACGATGGATTAACTATGTTCAAATCAATAAATAGACTGAACTCCATACACGATGGATTAACAATGATCACATCAATAAACAGACTGAACTCCATACACCATGGATTATTTCACTTATGAATGAGATTATATTTTAACGTTATACTTCGGCGATGCTACAGCCATAATATGCCTCTATATCTCTATCAAAATTCCTTCAATCACAGCACAATATGTAGATCACCTTACAACAAACACGAATGAAACAATTGAAGGGAACGCCATACAATCGACTGGAACACCATACAACCGACCAGAACACCCGATTGGAACATCACACAACCGATTGAAACACCTTACAACCGACCGAAACACTATACAACCGACCGGATCACAATACAGCTGACCGGATCAACCGACGGGAACACCATACAACTAAAGTTTTTAAAGTTTCACCACTGACCTACAGGGATATTTCAGTTCTAATCCCATCCAAAACCACCAAAAAACTAAGAAAGTATATAACGTAAGTCATACAAAAGTATAACAATTACATGAATAAATTTATATAGCAGCTTAACATATAACCCCATTTTTGTTGCTATCCTGCATTTCTCACCATCACTATTCACTGACTTTTGAGAAAGGTTTACTTTTTTCCAGTAAAGTGCCTGAGATGTACAATATATGACGGAAGAGCGGAGCTAGCCTCTACTGGGGGATTAGACCGCGCTCAGAGTCCATAAACAGTGAGCGCGGACCTAACCACTGTTGAGGGATTAGGCCCCACACACAGTCCTCAGACAGTGAGAACTGACTGTTGAGGGTCCTCATACAGTGAACACGTCCGTTTTTCCGTCAAATATCTCAGGCATTTTATCCCCCAAGGCAAACCCTTATTTCAGTTGTAAAACCACAAAATTTCATGAACATGTTCATAAAATCTTGCAATTTTGTGAGTTACTTTCCAAACTCACATAAGTATAGCCAAAGAAGTTCGTAGTGCACGATTCTGATGTAAAGGTGACTGGTGAAAGAAGCTTTTGACCGTAAATATATAAATTATTTAAATATCTCAACTATGCTTATCTATTAAACGTAACATAATCTTGTCCTGCTATCATGGTATCTATTTTGAGCACTGCCTGTGAGTTGTTTATAGTTCGACATGCATAAAATGGCATGTTAAATGGTGTTTCTCCATCCTTGGTCTATATTTCATTATTTTTAAATGGTGTAGAATGGTGACTTAAAATCATTTGGCTTCACCTGATCGCTTTCATCAGATTTACCACTGTACACATAACTCTCGGAGCTCCCTAACGGACCTATAGGAATATTTCAGTTCCAATCCTATCTCAAACCAATGAAGAACGACGAAAGTATATAAAGTAAGTCATACAAAAGTAAAGCAATTACATGAATATATTTATATAGCAGCTTAACATATAAGCCCACTTGTTTTTGCTATCCTGCGTTTATCTCCTTATCAATATTTTCCAGTAAAGTGCCTGGGATGTACAATATATAACGGAAGAGCGGACCTATCCTCTGCTGGGGGAATAGGCCGCGCACACCGTCCTCAAACAGTGAGCGCGGACCTAACCACTGCTGGGGGGATTAGGCCGCCCACAGTCCTCAAACAGTGAGCGCCGACCTAACCATCGCTAAGGGATTAGGCCGCGCTCACAGTCCTCAAACAGTGTGATAGAGAAATGCCGGTTTTCTGTCCGGTCGTACGTGGGAAGATCTGGCAGCAACCTGTGGATGGTCGTGGGATTCCCATCGGCTCTGCCCTGTTTCCTCCCCTCACATAATTTTGGCCACTGAGGTATAAGTGAACTACTCTTGAGTACAACGTAAAATACCATTCAAATAAATAAATAAAGGCTTTGTACTCACTATGGGCAATATAGCTGTAGCCCTGGGTTTATTGAACTATTGCTCTGTGACCCAATTTCACGCGTACTCATGTCAATGTATACACCACATTACATAGGGCATTTCCATCGTTATCATTAATATTTCTCGAACAATACGAAGTGCATCTGTAAAGGTGTCACGGAGAGGTAAAATTATAAGAAATGACTTGTTCAACTCTCTCGCATAAGATCAAACAAAGAAGCACGAACGCACGTAGATACATTCAGTACATATAATTGAATAATCTGATCTAAATAGTATAATATAACAGACATACTATATATAAAATAATGTAAATAATAACAAAACACAGTTTCTTACGGATATTACCGCAGACACAATTCCGATCTCAATGTTATTAAGCCTTAGTCCAGAAATAGGTAAATCCACAGTTCCACGTGAATTCCTCAAGTGAAAGATAACACTGGCATCCAGGTAGCAATTGGTTGTACTGAATACACAACAAAAAATAATTGCATCCTACCTCTCTGTGAGTTACACGCTTTCCTTGGTAACTTATTAGTGGCAAAGTCCTAAGTCCATGCCGGAATCCAGGATCCAGTTTGCGGGTCTTAATACCAACCAAACTCCAAAACAACGCTACCTCCAATGGGATAAAAGTACGTCACAGAACAAAGACACGATGAGCGAGAGGCGCTGACCAGGTTAGCATGATGTAGGCTTCGTCAACTCACCTTGTATAACAATGAAATAGACGCAATGTACTACATAGGGGGTCACGACACATCCGTCTGTGATATCATGCATAAATATTTGCTCACGTAACTATAGTTTGGTACCTGTGTCATCCTAAAGCACTTTGAAGACACCGACCTTGACGGACATGCAACATTATGAAGAACAGCATCACCAGCAACAACACCAGCCCCCGACAGATTTTCAAACATTCAAATCAGTTCTGTTTTACATATAGATAAGCTCAGCATCCCTAATTAGCCCAGTATATGATCACTCTTGAAAGAGAAATGTTTAGACTAGAACGTGGAAAGTTGATTAAATTTACCTTGTTGGGAGCAGGTATTTAGTTAGTCATTATTGCTAAATTTTACATCATTGCATTTCCTCGCCCAGATTCCGCTACATGAACGCAAACAAGTACTATAGGCATTATGTAAAACGACAAAAAGAGCAATTACGTGATAGTCTGACATTTAATAGGATAATGTTGATTATACTAGGTCAATTCCCACTTGTGTATAAAATATTGAGCCTTGTTCCACAACGGAGATATCGCTCATAGTGAGCGAAATCACGCATATCGAGACAATCGCATGCGCTGCCATGTTATCAGTTTTAACCCATTGAAAGATTAAATAAAAAGCGACCATCTGTTTCGCTTACTTCACCCGAACCCTGTTTTGCCTTTAACCATACTTGCGTGGGGTAGGCGTGACGCGGCATCCGGTTGCTTAAAAACGGGCATCCCATGGCCTCGTAAAAATTCCTGATTAAGTTGATTTATAAAGTTATCAGTTTCAGGTCGGTTTCCACCCTTCTTTCTAAATAATTCCGATTATATTATATGTTGTCTTTTCTGCATATGCCCCTTCTTAAGAAGTAGTATCGCTGCGATTATTCACCTGACTGTATCCCTCATCAGAGTGTCGCTGTCGTCTGTAGCTGTATCAGACATTTTCAATGTTTGTTACATCTAGGGCTAATCAGAGATACATATTTATCAGACATTTTCAATGTTTGTTACATCTAGGGCTAATCAGAGATACATATTTTTCATCTTACGCACTTGCAATAGTGGCTACAACACTAGCTATAAACCAGGCGAAAGACGGAAGAAAGAGCTTAATTTCTCTAAACCTGGATTAAGGGATGTACGTGCGAATAAGCTTCGTTGTGGATAAAGTCAGCACCTTGGGAGTATGAACCGTTGCGGTCAAACCGCATCTGAGTTACCCATTTTTGATAACAACTAGCACACACTAAGAACAGTTACCGATCTGCATACTGGCTGAATGTATACACGCGTCTAGAATATCCTTTGCGTCTACGTCGTCATGGAAAGCCTGTAGACTGCTGCCTTTTACATGACTCTGTTTAAACTGCTTCTACTGAAGCATTTACATGAACAGTTAGGATGGAACACCAGCTGAGGTTATCTGCCAAGAGGAGATACATCACAGGAAACTTGCATTCATTTGCCCGATATCAAACTGTCGTTGTTGCTCTAGTTTTACTCTTTATGCTGTAATCTTATACATTCCGTTCTCCGATGCCTTTTAGCTTTGCGATTATTCCCCCAGAACACCCGTTATGGTTAGCTGCCTCGCTAATTCGTATAATGGTGCATACACATCAAGTTTCCTTCAAAACGTTGGCCAAGAAAAGTTTACACGGTTTCAGTAAAACAACCATTTTCCAGTCAGGATAGTAAGTTGCAAGATATGTCATTACAAATGAGATTTTAATCGCAGGTGGTAATTAAGATCTAAACATAATGTATGAATAAAAGGCATATTACAGAATTAATTTTCAGATCAAGCTTATCGAGATTCGGAAAGCTAGACCAATTCTTCTCAAAGACTGTACAGATATTAACTGATTTACTCCTTTCGTCTCCTGATCTGTACACAAAATCATTACTCATTTCTGTAACTTTATCAGTCTAGAATGTGGCATGACGATGTTGTCAACAAACTGAATAAAATGAAGACACTTTTCTTTCCTCGAGGCTATGCTCTTACTGTCTGAAACTAGTCAGTGTATACATATGTGTTTGTGCTGAAATGTGTACGCAAATTTATCTGTCACTTCATTTATCCCAGTGGTAGACGGGATTTAATCACATACCGTGTAATACAAAAAGAAATTCATTTTTAAGGTACATTTCATATTTCTTTATAGCTCCTTTTTTATACATATCCATTGTGCCTGGTGAAGAGCTCTAGATTCTGATCACCCGTAGGCATCCTTGTGACGTCACGCGGCAGATGACTTTGGGTGTGTTTGGCGCAAGTCTAATAGGCTCTTTACAGCGGATGTATACGCCACCATATATAATATTCCCATTTGTTTTTACGGTTCTGGTATAAATATCTGCAGTAGTATATTACATTCTAAGCTGGAGGAGGAGTCCTACTGTCATTCATGTCTACTGGATCTCATTACACCTTGATGACGTGGGGAATGGATATAAACTTTTCAGAGTTATTTTGTAAATCAATATGTTGTCTTCGCAAACAGACGGTAATGTTCAGGCTCATTTCGCAGACCATGTAATACTATACGTACAAATCTCGGTAGAACACAAACAAGGAACAGGAAATTATCGGTATTACGTAACGTTATAGTGAGGAGAGACTGATGATGATTGCTAACCTCAGCCGGTTTTTACCCATAACATTGAGTGATTTAATACTTGATAAGATAGTTATACTAAGATAGTTCGTTACACCATATGGTAAAACAGAACAGTAGCTGTTCGCATGCTAGAGAGAAAAGATAGGCACGCTGCCGCGTGTACGTTCCTATATAAATCATATGTCGTTCCCAATACAGTGTGGTAATCAGTGCCTGGTGTTCCAAAAGACCAGGATCTGGAACATACGCCGCCAGCACACGGGTTCTGTATTCTGGCCACCTTCCCTCAAAACGGTGAAATCATTGCTTCTGCGTATTGTTTTTGTTAGCAATAATTTATCCGTATGCCCTACTGTCTCCACGGTGAGTCGGTATCGTTTACATGTATCAAACAGATACGACCCATTTCGATCTACATTGTTTACTCTACACTGACTAGCTACGGTGTCACCAATCAAAGCGCTATGCATTGAATATACAAAAATGTATAGACTTGTGACGCCTTAGGTCATAGATATTTGCTCGGCATGCTGTGCGCGCGTGTGTTGGTTCAAATGTGTACACAAATTTACCTGTCGCTTCATTTGTTCCTGAGGCAGACGGGATTTAATCACATACCCTGTAATGCACATAATATTGCGTAAGTGTTTCTATCACTTAAATAAATTGGAAAAACAATGAGGTATGAAAAAAAACACCTTTGAGTTTGTACATGGCAGACACAAGTCCTTTGAACAATTAAGTCTGGTTGCAAATGAATTCAAGCCATCGAAAGTGGAAGGCTTGATTAGATGCAAACATTCATTTATTTTTTTTTTGGTAATTCTGGTCGACATTAAAGTCTGAATACACTTCTGCACAAAAGCTGTCAGTAGGTTGCTACTTCGTGAAGATGGAGGTTTAGATAGATTTCCATAGCGCGCTAAACTATCACGTTAAATACTTGGATGATTGATCTTTTTGATGGGGAAAGACGCCATAGACAAGAATGTGCATCACACGTGACTAATGGCGGCAATGGCGACGAGAAGGAGGGAGATTCGTACTTTGCATTCGGAATCCGCTACCGATCCTATAAAGTGGCGCTCTACCACGGAAAAGTTTTTTTATGTGAAGATAAATCACCAAGTGATGATTTAGGGCGATATAAGGGGTCTATATGAGCGAATTTGTAAAGTACGCTCTGTCACATCGCGAACTGGCAGTCAATAGCTTTTGTATTGGAGTGTGTTGAGACGTTACAGACTATCCCAGTCATGGTACACCTATCTTAGCGGTTGAAAGTATATCCTTGTGAAAATGTTCCGAGAAATACTTTTAAATTGTTCTTCGCATTTGTCCTTACAAAGAAATTTCAGAAAAGGTGGGGTGTTAAAACTATATTATCGAGAAGGTTTCAAATTATCCGCTTAAACTTATTAGTTTATCCGAGATGACTAAAGAAAAAAACAACATGTTCCTAAAACATACATCGGAAAAAACTTAATGACTTAAATGTTGCCATCAAGGGTAATCGTATTTTCAACTTTTTAAAGTCAATATCCCAGACTCGATACATAGTTCAGATCAGTTGAAAGTTTTCCAAGATCAAGACCTTTCTCATTATCCTGGGCCATATAATCAATTCAGATCAAGCGAGAAAAAACAACAAACTGCATACATCTGATACAAATTGTAAAATTAGCACAAAATTTGATGGGACGTTGATTTGAGCTCCTCTTGTCCTGTATTTGGAGCGGCCATAGTCATGCTTCCATGTAAGACATGCTATTATAAACTTCCCGTGTACTACTGTAAGCTATCGGTATACGACGATTTTCCACATCCTTGAGTTTTCACATAGTGTTTCAGTCCGGTAGCACAGCGGTTGTGACACCATTGGGACCATTCTCTTCCAAGAAGATGCCTTCAGGAACAGAACGACCGCTGAAAACCGTAAAAGTGAAGCAAACAGATACAGAACGCTTGATGCGGAAAGTCGTTCAGTTTCTTTCTTTCTTTGCTATCTTAGACACCTACAGTTTGTTCCTAACACATACCACACAGGACAGAGTAAGCATGACTAAATAAACTGTTAAATTTATTATATATTATTATAATAATATTATGTTTATTATATTATTATATATTATTTATTAGTATTTGTTATGTTTTATGTACCAGTTGAGTGGTAGTTCACTGGGATATGTTATTACACCGTAATACAATGTGTATTGGCAACACAACGGTACACCAACAAAAGTATTTGACAAAGTGTTGAAATACATGACATAATATTCCGTAGCAATAAAACCTCAACGTCTCAATAAACACCATACTCAAACATTTTTCACCCTCAGAATTGCGGTCATTTATATGATTGGAGGAAACCATATTGCTTAGGATAAACCACCAACCGTTGTCAAGTTACTGACCCACTTCTGCACGTGTAATGCACGGACTTACTTGTCATACTGGTGAAAGAAACGCCTTTTCGCCTTCAACCATCTGCGCAGACCGCTTTAAAAGCAAAATCTGAAAATTCCCCGTTCACGGTCGAGAAGAAAGCCACACTTTGTGTGCCCTAATTGTGTCCAGCAGTCGCAGACTTTATTTGCTGAGTCACATTCCACTCTATATGGCCATTGGAGGTGTGTTGGTTATATGGTCTGTCCGTATGGTGATGAAGCAGAAAATATCAGTGTTCCAAGTTTTATTGCAGTGTGAATACGTCCCTCTTAGACCGCAGACGATCGAGTGTGAAATGATGGAGATATTTGTTTTAACGGGGAATAAAGAGATTGAAATCAATATTTCAATTGTCACATCCGTGAATACTGGCGAGACAACCTAAGTATGGTCGATCTTGGATGACTTCCAAATGTGAGGGATCAATCAAGCGCGCTGTGTTTGAGCCCTCGCTATTTACCGGAAGTCGGCATCGTACGCATACATCTTTAACTGACCAGACGACCTTTCCTGTCTTAGGTGTATATAAATCATTTCCAGTTCCTGTCCGACTTTTATCTACAGTCGGTGACCTGATGAAGGACAGAAACGCAGAGGACTAATAATCGGGAATGTTATAGTATCTCGATAGTGATCAGGGGAAGTCAGTTAATTGGTGCTCTTGCACGAATGCTTGGTATATACGTAAGCTTTCAGTTCATGGTGTGAACGGGAGTTTTCGATTAGACTCAACTCAACTGGTCGTATGGCACTGGTCTCAGTCGCTAATGGTCATATGGTTTTAACAATGACCCGCACACACGTAACGGTATGCACGTAACGACACATACGTAACGACGGGAGTACAACTCCAGTTGAGTCGCTAACCCGGAACGCCTTGATTGTCCCATCTTGAAGTATTTCGAATTCATGTCGCCTCATTAT
This sequence comes from Liolophura sinensis, assembly GCF_032854445.1. Classification (NCBI taxonomy): domain Eukaryota; kingdom Metazoa; phylum Mollusca; class Polyplacophora; order Chitonida; family Chitonidae; genus Liolophura; species Liolophura sinensis. Next base: position 9,747,689 of record NC_088301.1, read on the forward strand.
CGGTTAATAATAAAGAACATTCAGCCCACCGAACGTGTTGTACACCAAAAATGCCGTGACAGACAAAGTATTTAACAAACTTGACCTTAATTAACCTTTCAATGACGAGAATGGGAGCGAGCCGTAGTCCAAAGGTGCGGACACTTGCTTTTCAATCACCATGGGAAACTCAGCCTTGGGCAGGAATTTCTAATTTACCCTGCTCTCACTACTGTAGTGCTTAGTTGACAAAAGAACTATCGACGACGTCACCATGGCCGTTTGTGCATTCAAACTTTCTTTGAACACCAATATATTTTGTGCATATCTGTAAGTCACATATTGCAAAGTAACATGTCGGTAACTTGCCAAACGCTGCTGGTTTTAAGCTAGGCATTCCAGCTTCATCCACTCTAAAAACTGAACTGGATCGTATAAGGCAAACAATCCTTGATTATGATGTTAAGCACCAATCAATTAAACATATAAAGTTAATCATGAACAGCAGCCAAAAATAATAACAATTTTTGTAGAATGAACAAAAACATGATCCTAATTTAGCCACACGATGACGTAATTCAAAATGGCGGTTCACGAAGTCCACGTGCAGTTCAAGTTGTGGAGTTTGTAGTAGGGTTATAGGGTTTCCAGATCAATGTTGGTTTATTTCATCTTTTTCAAGTTTGGTCTGCCTGTTGATCATCAAGGCCACGTGAATTCAGATTAACTCCAGGTTTAAAACAAAAAAACATGTTTTTCTTATGTTCCACATAAACGGGCTGAGGATAGCACAGTCAACTTAGAATCAGGATAGTTATGTTAACGACTTTTATTTTACCCTAATCATGCAAATGGAAACCAAGTCGTAAGGCTGGTTGACTCATCCATAATCATTCAGACGAGGTTCCCATGGTATATCCGTTGGACTCAGTGGAACACAGGAAGAATATGAATTGACTGGCAACCATACAACTGGAAACCAAGGCCTGCCTGGCAACCCTACAAGTGGAAACAAAGGTCTGACTGACAATCATACAACTGGAAACCAAGGCCTGACTGACAACCATACAGCTGGAAACCAAGAACTGACTGACAGCCATACAACTAGAAACAAAGGCCTGGCTTACAACACATACAACTGTAAACCAAGGCCTGACTGACAGCCATACAACTGGAAACCAAGAACTGACTGACAGCAACACTATTGGAGACCAAGAACTGACTCACAACCATACAACTCGAAACCAAGAACTGACTCGCAACCATACAACTCGAAACTAAGGCCTGACTGACAGCTATACAACTGGAAACCAAAGCCTGACGTACTGACAACGATACAACTCGAAACCTTGACTGAGAGGCTCACACCAAAATGTTGGACCAGGCTCGTGAATAATAAATACCATAATAAGTCCCTTTTCCTTTAATGTTATTTTATTTTAAATTTGATGACAGCTTTGTATCTTGAATACTTCTAGACCAGAGATGTACAATAAATTGGAGGAGGGAGAAGGGATAATATGCCAATTATCACACTGTCGTCGCTGCTCTGTTTTTACTCCCATGGCTGTAAGTCTTATTATATTGTATAGCAAAGTTCAAATCGCAAGATTAGTACGCTAAACAGCAGGCCGATTTGTCGACCCCCGGTCATATACCGCGAAAGCCATGTGATACTACGGGTAAAAGTAACAGATTGCTAGAACACCCATCATTTTTCTCTGATTTCTTATGTACAACGTTTCCCTTTCACAATTTCATTATCATTTATCCGACACTTGTGTAATATAACTTACGGATTACATACGCCTGTAAAACCTAGAAAACCAGAGTAAAGTATTAGGGCTTTCACGGTCTGTCCTTCCTACTCGTGAAATACCGTGTCTCACGAGAATTCCACTCAAGTTGAATGCCGCATATTATACATATATATTTCAGCTGAACTGGCAAAGCCCTAGATGGAGCTCATGTCACAAAACGGGTGGATCAACTAGCTGACACATTCTATATGTAGCCCCTCTTCCGATAAATGCTGTTGAAGGCATCAAAACAGCTCTGAGTTAGCATTTAACGATGACATTAACCCTTCGAATAAATCATTTACTCGGTTGTGATTAAATCTTTTCAGGTAAGACATATTCCATCAAGACATCACGGCACCGCATCCGTCTGACCCTCTTTTGATGAATTCTTAATCATTTCCGGAAGTGTTAAATTTTAACAGAAAAACCAGCGAACTTTGAACGTGTCAGCTGCCGTCGTCATTTGTGGGCGCGTTTCGGGGGCTGAGATCTCTTGTGGAAGTGTTCACTGAGCAATGCAGCTTTGCGTACCTCATTTAGCTTTGGTGAACTTTTTGTGCCTGTTCTCTAATTACAAAGTGGAAAATCGTAGGGGCGAGAAAGTGGTGTGAACATGCTGATTGTGGCGGTGGGGGTTGTTCTGCTGTTTGATTGTTAGAAGACCATGAGTTATGTTACATCTTCTCATCTCTTTCAGTTACGAGGCTATGTAATCGATGTATTAATTTCTATCCTTGCACATTATTGTTTATTTATTTATTTATTTGATTGGTGTTTTACTCCGTACTCAAGAATATTTCACCCATACGATGGCGGCCAGAATTATGGTGGGTGGAAACCGGGCACAGCCCGGGGGAAACCCACGACCATCCGCACGTTGTTGCCAGACCTTTCCACTTACGGCGGGAGAGGACTTGAACTCACAGCGACCGCATTGGACATTATTGTTGTTTAATTCCATTGCTATTTATGTTGTGTGTGTTTGTTGGTGTGCGGCTACCAGCCAACGATAGATGCCGAAGCAATGAATGTTAAAACCTTTACTTTCGAATTAGGTTATATGTTTCTAAGCAATGATTACTAAAATTGCGTATTCCAGCATCAAGGGAATCAGAATCGACGCTGATTGCCTGACAGTGGAGATATGATTTCTTGGATTAAATTCTAGACCCTTTGTCACGCTTGAATAAATTCTCCATGCCTAAAAGTCAGTGTATATTTGGGTTGGTCGTAGAATGGACTTACCTATCTCTCACTCCATTCAGGCCACAACGACCCTGTACAAGGAGGTTATTAAGGTGGCTCGTCTAAGATTTGTCCCGTTTGATATATTGCCACACACAGCAAACTGGTCTATTTCCTGCCGTCCTTTTAGCTGTGGTAATGAACGACAGGGGAGCGGAATGTGCGTCACACTGCAGTGATTTAGCTGTTGTGGCAATAATTACATGAGCACCGCTGTCTTGTTTCATGTGCCACCTTCTTTGCTTTCAACAGCGGAAAACTTTATGAAGTAATAGAGGGTTGTGCTTGTTACAGCAGCTATCCTATATCAAAACAACATTGTGATAGGGTTTCCGTTATAATAAACCTGTGATAAACTGATATAACATGGACTCATCTAACCCAGCATGCATATTTGATAACCTTCCCTAGTGACTTAAAAAAGAAGCTATACCACACAAGCCCATACAGGATGAATATAATGAATGGCTATTGTGTGGTGAGGGGGTAATAAATATGTTTATTTATTCGACTGGTGTTTTACGCCGTACTTATATTTCACTTATACGACGGCGGCCAGCATTATGGTGGATGGAAACCGGGCACAGCCCTGGGGAAGCCCACGGCCATGCGCAGGTTGCTTGCAAACCTTCCCACGTAGGGGTAATAAAGACAGGGTATCAATTGTCAGATATGTTCAGCTCAGACTTCCTTGGAATCTCCAGGGTGAAACAAAATAGAACCTCTGCCTCAAAGAGAATTTGGTGGAAAAGACGACGAATCCAGGTCTCACCCGTGTAGGGCTGGTGAACAGAATGGGTCCTTCTATAGTCTGAACATAGCTTTTTCTTCAATGAACAGAATCAAACATGTCGTAGTCGACTCGAACGTCATTTGACACAGGTTGTACACAGTTTACCGCACGTTTCACCGAGTGAAATATTTACAACAATTAAAACACATTTTGATATTGTATGCTAACTACAGTCACTCTTTTGTCAACAACCCATTGTTGTTCTGATTTGGGATGTTGTCATTTTGAATTAACGAAGTTAGGAACTGCTTCTTGGTTCTAACAATGTGTTTGTCACGGTATATCTAAAATACATGTACTACCAATGTGACGTCAAACTTCATTCACACTTCGTGATTAGTTTTCGTTGGCATACGAATGTTTCGACGTATAGATTCTCAGTGATCCAATTTGTGGTTTAAACGTGGACTTCTTAAGTGTATACATAGAGCCCCTTGAAATAAAATCTCGGAACAGTACAGGGCCCGGTTTAACGGAGCACTCTTAACATTACGTTCACTTAACTATTACGTCAACCAGTACTGTAAGCATTACCTCATTCTGGTAGTTGCGAGCTTGCACCGTTAAGAGAGCTTCGTGAAACTGGGCCCTTGTCTATATATGTACAAAATAAAATAAGTTTCCTGTAATCCTGAGTAATACGGACATCACCTATTTTCTCGTGAATAATTCTTGCAGTTACACATTTCTGTGTTGAATGCAAACAACTCAAGTTGTTGTGTTTGATTTCAACACAAGTGTCTCTTAACTAATGTATATGACGTATCTGTCTTAGTCAAGCCATGCTTCGAGTCCCTGCGGTAAATCAGTGATGTCATACGCAAGCACAGGTGTTTGCAAGCCACAAACATGTTGTACGTTTGTGTAACGTTGCACTGACTAATTTGAGAGGTGAGAGTATCTCATCACCCATCAGTAGCCGCCCATTAACAAACTGAAATCTCAAACGTTCCCCACAACATCTTTACCATCACAAGGATGATAATTTCCCTGCGTGACTAGCAGAAACTCATCGTCGGTTTTTAAAAACCCCTGCAAATAGCGTCGTAAAGGTGTTAAATTACCCACGGCGAAATGCCTCTAACCAAACAGCTAAACTCATAAAAGTATATAATGATCCATAAAATCTCGCCTCATATTACTTGATGCTTGACTGTGGACTTTAGAAATGAACAGACTCCAGGAGTGTTCAAAGGGGCGGTTGGAATTTGTCCACAGTGTATATGACACGTGATATGTTTGTTTTTTCGCCAGTAAGCCTCTGGAATCTCTAAAGGACCATGAGTAAAACCGTTCTCGTCGTTTCTCTTTAAACTGGCAACCTTAAATAGAGTACAAGACCTCCTTGTACCTGAGCAGGTTTGAGTTGACACTGCACTTCAGGCCATTGTATTATTGTCCAATCTTGAGAGTGATAGCTGCACTCAGCTGATTTCTGGGTTTGATGTTTGCATGGAACCGCTTTAAATTATCCCAGTCTATAAAGAACTTTATTCTGATGACTTCTCCTAAGGTATTCCATACTTTTTTACGTGTATCTTCTCTGTGACATGCATTTGGATGATATTGCCAATATTCCTGTTTTTTTTAAACAACCAATATTTTATTTACTTTTATTAACCCATCCCAAAATAGTCAGCCTGCTCCACTAATAAAAGAAACCCCTCGTGCGTCCACAATCGCATAAAAGAGAAACACGCAGGCAACATATAATGACGCCTTTGATCTCTTCTCCGCTTGATTGCTAGGTTCTAGTTTTAGCACACACAAATCACTCTCATTAGCACACTCATAAACTCTCAGCCATTTGTGTATGTCGACATGAAGTATCCTTGAGATGAGCCTAGAGATCCTGTTACATGCAGCTTGAGAAAAAAAGAGAGAAGAATTTTGCTCAGAAAACTTTTTCAGTTTTTCTATACGGCTTGTGCTTCTTTCCTTTGTAATGCACTTGAGTGTCGTATCAGAACCCCGAGAACTTCAACAAATCCGTGGAGACCGTCAGAAAATTTGACGTCTAAACCTTTTTGTGTCGGTTGTTATACGCTCGACGTCAAACTAACTCCAACCGTTAACGCGATGTCCCATGAAGGTGTACTGAAAACAAAGGTCTTTGTCTTTAATCTATGCCTGGTTACACTTATACATGAAACATGCGTATTGCATGATGGCTTATAGACAGTAAATCCCGTGTATTTTAGGATATTATGTCTTTTATCGCTGTCAGCGAGCCGTTTTTGGTTCATAGGTGCATGCTTGGTACAGTATCAAAAATGATGGAAATTGTCTGGACACAAGGAGACCAATGGTGATAAGACCGCGAATGACGTCCCCTTGACGTTACCAGGCACCCCTACCCGCTGTTGCAATAGAAAAGCTAAAGTTTTGACGATCAACCAGTGTCAAGAGTTTCATGGCTGTTTATCACAGGCTAGGCATGGTATGAACCAATGCGTATTGCCCATGCCATGTTTGGGACTGAGTTACAGCACTAAACGTTAACATTGTCCCTTGTGGAAAAATGGGGCCTCCGTGGCTCAGTTGGTTAGCGCGCTAGCGTAGCGTAATGATCTAGGAGTCTCTCACCAATGCGGTCGCTGTGAGTTCAAGTCCAGGTCATGCTGGCTTCCTCTCCGGTCGTACATAGGAAGGTCTTCCAGCAACGTGCGGATGGTCGTGAGTTTCCCCAGGGCTCTGCCCGGTTTGCTCCCACCATAATGCTGGCCGCCGTCGTATAAGTGAAATATTCTTGAGTACGGCGTAAAACACCAATCAAATAAATAAATAAATAACTTGTGAAAAATTAACTAGTCAGGAGCCATAAGGAGAGGTAAACAATCAGCATAGCACGATACAGAATCAGTTACTGCTACTACCTTCCTTCTTTTATACAAAAATACATAATTGACAAAAGATAGAAGAATCACGGGACGACCCCTACAACTGCCTGGGCAAAATTAAGTTATGTAATGGCTTAGGAATATTGTTACCGTGAAAACTAACAGGTGTTAAATGTGCAAAAGAAGGTTAAATTGTCTTTCGTCGGCCTCGTGTTATGGACTTGTCCCCATTCATGGCTTTGGTGATGTGTTCTTCGGAATCTTCTATACGTGATTAAACTCACTCACAGAAGACAGCATTGATTCTTCGTGTTTGGTAATGTTACAAAAGAGACTTTGTTCAAGCCTTTTTACGCTTGCCCATTCTAAACATTGGCAAAACCCACAAAGGACACCTGGAACTTTTGCGCTTGTAGAGATAGTTTCCGTTCTATTGGTTTCTTTTTAACCTGTCGTGTTGTCTGATTGCTTTTTTGTGCTAAGAGTGTTTACCTGCGTAAACAGTTACACAAACACTGATTCCAGCTGGACGGAGACGAATGCTGAAAACCAATACTGACACGTTTCCAGACTGGTTTTAAAATCGGAATGCGCTACCTGCAGCTCTGGAACATTGCATCAGCTAGTAACAAAATATACACTGATTCTCTTGAGAATTGGTCGCAACTGAAAAATTTCGTTTTACACAGACCCATATTTGTTCAAAATATCGCAAGTGTGACCATTATTCTGAAAAATTTATATTTGTATTGAATGACTACTCTTCCAATCGGAAGCTAAAACGAGGTTGTTTCAAGAATAGTACCAATGTGGCCTATGTCTTGCCTTCTGGAACATTGCCTTGTCAAGACTTAAATCAGGGTGTCTGTTTCGGATAATGAAGTCTATAAATAAGGCTTTCTCCTCGGCAGACAGACAATTGAAGACTGATTTTCACCTTTTACATTTGATTGTCTTTTCATGCCTGAGACTTTTCAAACGTCTGAGAAAGACTATTTCTTCTCACCTGACAAATTACCTGTCCCATAAAATTGACAAAGTTTGAGACAATGACTTGAAGCCTTCCACAAGTTTCGGTTAAGACTTCGGTTACTAATAACTGTAAATTTCATAAAAATCTTTAAAAACGTAATTATTTTTTGCAAATATAGTAAAGTATTAGAATATTTCTTGTGATAAGCGCACTTATTATTTGCATTATCTTTATTCAATATCAATATGTATACTGTATATATGTTGTGTGTTTACTGAGTAACACGGTGTGTTTTTTGACTGTAGCGTGTTTATTGGGTGATTGTATTGAGTAACGGTGTGTGTGTTACATGTACATGTATGTGGCGTGTTTATTGAGTAATGGTGTACGTGTTATATGTACATGTTGGTTGAATAGAAGATTGCATGTTGTGTGTACATGTATACGGCGTGTTTATTGAGTAACGAAAGGCGCGTTATCTGCACATGTTTGTAGAGTGTTTGTTGAATAGCACGGTGTGTGTTATGTGTACATGAATGTGGCGTGTTTATTGAGTAAGGGTGTGCGTGTTATATGTACATGTTTGTAGGGTGTTTGTTCAATAGCACAGTGTGTGTTATGTGTACATGAATGTGGCGTGTTTATTGAGTAACGATGTGCGTGTGATATGAACATGTATGCGGTGTGTTCATTGAGTAACGGTGTGCGTGTTATATGTACATGTTTGTAGCGTGTTTGTTGAATAGAAGATTGCATGTTATGTGTACATGTTTGCGGCGTGTTTATTGCGTAACGGTGTGCGCGTTATCTGCACATGTTTGTGGAGTGTTTGTTCAATAGCACAGTGTGTGTTATGTGTACATGAATGTGGCGTGTTTATTGAGTAACGATGTGCGTGTGATATGAACATGTATGCGGCGTGTTTATTGAGTAACGGTGTGCGCGTTATCTGCACATGTTTGTGGAGTGTTTGTTGAATAGCACAATGTGTGTTATGTGTACATGGATGTGGCGTGTTTATTGAGTAACGGTGTGCGTGTGATATGTACATGTATGTGGCGTGTTTACTGAGAAACGATGTGCGTGTTATCTGTACATGTTTGTGGAGTGTTTGTTGACTTTCAGAGTGCATGTTATATATACATGTAGGTGGCGTGTTTATTGAGTAAACAGCATGAGCTGGACTTGAAAAAAGCGACGGCAAAATTTGGGTTTAACGTCGTACTAAACAAGTTTTCAGTCATATGAAGACGAAGGAATCCTTAGGGTGTATGTAATGTGCCTCCTTGAGGAGGTTACAACTTCCTCTTTTAAAGTCTTAGGTGTGACTCGACCACTCCCGAAGCTCCCGAAGCTCCCGAAGCGGACGCTCTACCAACTGTGCTATCCGAGCCGGTCTGTGGCGTAATGGTTGGGCTCATTTTGTGCGTGCTAGCTGTATTGTGTGTGTTTACACAGTAAGCCTATACGTGTTCTGTCATACCTAAATTTCACCCGAATCAACAAAGTAAACACGTATAGATTTCAAAAATATACTTTATCTTTGATATTAAAGGCAATACACGTAGGTTTACATTTAAACATTTAACACATCTTGATGTGACAATTCTTGTTATAAATATCTTAAGTGAACGACAAAACTTACACAAATCTTACATATCCAATAAGGCCTTTTCTTATTACAAGTGTTGTTTTTGGATGTTGAATCTAATGCTTGGCATTTTCTTGTGGAATAAGTAAAAAATGACATTAACGTAGTACTCTAACAGAGTGTCGTGGTCAGTAGAACAAGTTTTAAGGATAAACACTAAAGGCCAAACGAGGGGTTTCCCAAGATTTCTTGAAGTAGGACTAATGCATGTTTAATATAGAAAGGATGGAATGAACGACAATAGATGGTTTTTACCATAAATTGTCGGTAATATTTTTAGAGCAGCTTATATAGTCAGACTTAGGGCTAATAAAATGAATATTAACAGATATATAAATATATATAGATAGATATATATCGAAGTTACACCCTCACAGCCAATTGGAGAATAAACCGTCTTCGGTGGGTTGTGCCCACTACAGCTTATCGTACTGCCATCCTTCGATTGTCTACTTGGTTCAAATATATGTATTGAACTTATTCAAGAGTGTTCGTGTTTATATATATATATATATATATATATATATATATATATATATATATATATATATATATATATATATATATATATATATATATATATATATATATATATATATGTATATATATATATATATACGTAAATCGAAGGATAGCGATATACGAAGGAAGTACGATAAGCATCAGGGGAAGTGTAATCAATTTTCTAGATATACGACTCAAAAGAAAATGTCAACCTTAATGTAGGACTGTGATTAGAATCCAGTATTCCGTTCATAAATAAACAAATCAGCTGTCAAATAATCTGTCTGGGTTGTAACGGATACAATCTCCCTCTCTCGTCTCCGACGTTTCCAGTATCATGATTTATTTCTGTTCGATTTGACCGGGTGGCGCCTTGATGATGACGCCCAACTTGTTCTGGTGCACACCGCATTTACTGCTAGGCAAGTATTTTCGATTGGTGTAGCTTACTGCAGAAATAGTCCGGGTGAGGACTTACTTTTGTATTGCATTTATGTTAACTGTATAACTGAGTATAATTCTAGACTAGAGGCTCTTAACTATTTGCGAAGTGCTATCACTAAATTGTTTTTGACCTAAAGTACTATTATCATACTAAAACCTATGATCTTTCATAGTTTTTAGTCATCTCGTGGCAGTCGTTAACTCAGATAACCTTTATCGCCACAGAGTTTTCGCATAATCGGCACAGGATTTTCATATAATTGTCACACGATTTTCGCATAATAGTCACACGATTTTCTCATACTTGCCACAGCATTTTCGCACAATCGTCACAGGGTTTTTCAGTCGTTATGCCGGAAATCAGAATTTCCTATTACACTATTTCCTATTCGTCGCGCGTTTGGTTTTACTGGCTATGTTGTGGTAGCTGATACTGTATGCCCAAGGACTTCATTCCATTTACTTTGAAAGATAACCAACTGTCCTTGGACTCAGCGAGAAATGAATTATTTATGCATTTCTCAAGACACATGAATATAAAAACACATATTCTATAACCAGCAAGGTTTTTTACTTTCCCGTTTCTCTTTGATGCCAATATTGCAAAAACATCAGCAGGGAATAGGAGGTTAATAAGTCTGCACTGATACACTGGCAGGGAACAAAAGCTTGATAACTCTTAACCTATACACTGGGGAAATAGAATGTTCATAACTTTGCACCTGCACATTTGATATGGAATCGGGGGTTAACACACTGAGGGGCCATAGAGAATGAATGAGTGCTTGGGATTTAACGTCGTACTTAATTTTTCAGTCATATGACGACGAAAGAATCCTTCTACTTCATGTAATTTGCCTCCTTGTTGCTGGACGGATTTCCACTGCTCTTTTATCTAGTGCTGCTTCACTCTGATATAGAAGATTAGCAACTAATTTTGATAAAATCCTCACAAATACGAGGTATTACACTTTATCAACTTACTATTAAAGTAACCGTTACCTCTTAAGGAAGTCTTCACCTGACACTGGTTCTTTGAATTTTTTTTTCAAAGGCAAATGTCCTCAGGGTCCACTAAGACAAGACAGCATCTGTCCCGTAAGCTCTCACATTTTCTAAACATTGGTCGTCTTACGAGGTTCTTTACACGGAAAAAAGACAAAGGAACAATTGAAACAAAAAGTAATTGTGGAGGTGGCCAATTTGAGATCCTGGTCACAGCTGTAATCAAGGTGTCAGTTTTTAGCCAATTTATTCCAGAAATAAGTGTTTCAGACATAGTAAATTGAACGTGTATTTGGGGCCTTTACCACTGATTGTCTGTATTTGAATTATGCATGATGGACGTCCGAGTAAAACGATTGCTTCTCACCATTTACAGAAGCAATCACTGTCATTAAGGAGAAGGAGGCTCCAACGGGGAATATTGATGGTCGAAATGGAAACAGTTTTGTGTAATTCCACCATTCTGGAATGACAGGCTTTCTCAATAGGCCATATCATAACCGCTGAGGCTTTTGAGATTTATTCAAAGGTGTAATTGTACTATACAGGAATATTGTCGGACAGAATTATGTCATCGATTGTTTATCGCAAAGCATTGTTGGCCGGTAAAAGCAGCCATCACGACTCGATACTTTGGTATCCCGAATTAGCTGGCGAAAAGTCTGTTAGAGAAATTACAGTTACACCTTGCTGAACTTTGCGGAGACTTAGATTACCAGTGACGGCACACAGCAGCTAACATGTGCCGACAAGTATGCTCAGTCCTGCGCAGCTGTGTGAACGAAAGCTGAAGCGCAGTTGAGGAGCACCCTTCTGTTGGCTTTGGAAATAATGACATCATACCGGCTTCACGTTTGAAATCGTTCACTTTCGAGAAATTCTCTTATTAGCTTAAGGTATTTTGGAGGCTGGGTTACCAGTGGGTCAGGTATAAGATTCATTTCTGTACCAGAGCAAAAAGGTATGATTCAGGTGAGCCACTTCCGTGGAAGGGCTTGTCTGGACAAAATCATCATTCAGATAACAGTGAGTTACGATAATACAATGTTACAGTGATTCCGGCCTCGGGAAGCAAAGATACTTGTCAAAAGCTGTTCTAAAGTAAAAGTTAAGAAAGTTTGTGTGTGTATGATATGACGTTTTCTGTCTTAAGTGGACTGTAGGTTTTATTAGCCAACTCGAAGCCTGACTTTGGCATATCAAAATTAAACGCTTTTAGAGTTTAATCTTAGCATAAGTTTAAATTCAAAAGACTGAATATTGAATCAATTACACATTTTCCCGCGTCTTTCTCTCTCCATATATGTATATATATCTCGCTTTCTCCTTCTCGATAGGCCACGAAAGAACAACTGTCCATGCTGGCTTTATTCCACACAGCTATCACATTCAGATTTGTATTTGTGATTTGCGGCTTCCGAAGTTAGTTGTTGGATTATCGACGTGCGATTCTTTGTTTCTACCCTCAGTTGCCGTACAAGTGGTTTCTTTGATTTAGACGCTAAGAACAGTATCTCAGACCAAGCACAGACTACCTTATTCCGTTATCATAAAAGCAATTCTATCAGACTACTGAAACTGTACTCCGGTCAAAGTTACCTGTGCATTCAGTAATAAGGTATGGATATATATACCTAATAATACTGAGCCGGGTAATATCAAGTTGCACATAACAGCAACTGAATATGCAAATGGCGAGATTGACGCTTGGATCCCATGAGGATGTTTCCGCTCGAAAATAATGGGTTAATTATTGTAATATATTAATATAGGATCGGATTACCATTTATAGAAACGCTAATTAAAAGACACTGCGATATGATTCCGTCAGATGAAAAGCAGCCTGATAACGACAGCATACAAGGGATGAAAAATAAAAAAGGCATGAATATACTAGAATGATGCATGGAACCAAGATATTCGAGATACGATTAGCGGAGGGTTATATGAGGAGTGAGGCACAGGGCAGAAGAAGATAGGAGAATATCACTGTTTCATCCTATAAATAATATATAATATATAAATAATATATATTTTCCCTCTGTGTCTTTTATACAACTTATCATAGGAAGCAGACTAGGAGTAATAAGTCATTGTTCGAGATTGTCATAACTGTAGTTCATTAAGCATTAATCGCGTTCGAATTTCTTCAGGATTTCTGTACGTTAACAAAAAATACATAATTCCACAGCCACTGTACAGTTGGTAAGACTTACTGACTTACAGAAAAGGTGATGGCAAAGGGACGAGTCTGGAGGAACATGAGCGGGCAATTAAGAGCTAGAATAGCTTGTGGGAGAATGTGGAACGGTAAAAGGTTATTGTTGAAGAATACGCGATTTGACAGAAAGTTCAGACGTACTAAGCAGCAGTTACACTTGTATGCCTGCAAGTCATGTCTGAATCGATATCGTTTTCCCGTGATTTACAGTGACTACCGTTAGCTAGGCTCACAAGGACTCTGTTTATAAGCGAAAGAAGTTAATTGTGTGTGCTGTGTCACTCACTGAATTGTCCTTGATCACACACAATAGCTGGTTTGAAGAGACGGCCGAGGTCGTGCCGATCCTTTTATAGAGATTGGCAACAGTTAATGTGTCTCAGGATTTGACATCATTTCTCTTTAGCACAGTTTTCTATATACCAGGCCATGATATGATACACAGACTTGTATTGCTCATGGATAATTTGTTTATTTACTTACGTGATTGGTGCTCTACGCCATACTCAAGTATATTTCACTTGTACGACAGTGCCAAGAATTATAGTTGGTGGAAACCGGGCAAAGATCGAGGGGAAACCCACGAACATCCACAGGTTGCTGACAGACTTTCCCACGAATGGTGGGAGTGGAAGCCAGCATGACTTGAACTCACATTGACCGCATTGGAGAGAGGCTTCCAGGTCATTTCTTTGTGCTGGTTCACTACTACATCGACCACGAAGGTCACCTTCATGGAGAATACATTATGCTTCCATTATTGTAAGAAATGATGCTAATGTAAAGTTCCAACACCGTTTTCACGCCACGAAATCACTGAAACATTGTGCTATGACCGACGTAATTTGTTTAATTGAAAATGAAAACCATTTGTCAGAGCTTGCTGAAATTTCGCGAGAGGTCTTTAAAACGTTAGCCTTCGAGAGACCTAATTAAATAAATCTGATTGACTGATTTCATTAACTGCTTAATGCTACACTCAAAACCTTTTCACTTACACAATGGTGGTAAGTTCCGTGGGTGAAGGAAACCGAAGTGCCTGGCTTAGACGACCGACGATTTACAAGTTTCTGGCAAACGTTCACGCATGTGACTTACAGAGACATGCACATTCAAAACCGCCCCAACGCAAATTATCAAGTCTGTCCTTCCAAGTCCTGTCTTTCACTTTTATTTTTGCGTTATAGAGTTGAAGACTGGTTCATACGAAAGAAATATATAAATATATCTAATGTTCTGTTCAAGGCCGGGTTTGAACACACACTTTTTGTGTCTTGGTGATTGGAAGGCAAGCACCTTTAGTCAGTGTATACTTAATTGAACGTTCTGGGTTGCTGGCATCCTCCATGCCCACACACAGTTAATTAGAACATTGGTGTGTATAGGAGACGCTCACATCCGGAATTCATGATAACAAGGTCACTGGCGTGTAGATGAGCTGAGGCTAATTGGTCGTGCCTATCTCACAGCTCTACCACGTGTTACAAATCCAGCAGGAGAACCTTATACGCATTGATTGGAACACGACGAATCGGACATCACACGGCTCTGTGCTGTCCCATAGTGGGTGTAATAGCAGAATCACACCGGAAAGCATGCCCTTATTAACGCTGACCAGGTGACGCGTTGGCCAGAGACAGCATTATGAAGCTATTTTGACCATGTTAAAAGCAGCCATCTATTGGCGGCTTCATACCTAAAATACCTGTCCATGTAAATGTTTATTCACCCTCTGTGAAAACACTGGCTGATTCAACAAAGCCATTTGTGACTTCACTCAAAACATGAAATGCAATTTCAAAGCTTATTTTTGGATTTTCGAAATTAAAATTTTGTACCCCTCATCAATATTATCTTGAAACAAATGTGTCCAAATTTCAACTTCCAGTACCAAAAACTAAGCATCGTACAGAGTTTTTTAAAATTTTGACTTGAGAGAGGGCAGACAGACCCAGATCTTGATCACAAGGTTTGGTGTCACGGAGTTCGCACTGTCGCAAACATGTGATTCTGGCGCCCGTTCCACAAAGCTGTTTCCTATAACTGATACAGTTTCCAATAGAGAAATGAGAATGTTTGAGAACACCACAGCTAACGAAGTTTTCAAGCTGTGACACATATATATGGACTTTAATCTGCGGCGCTTAACATATGCGTCTTGTGGCCATGTTCCTTCTCTTTGTCCCACACATGACCAGCTTTACGTCAAGATTCAATCAGCACCTCATATTCCAGGTATAACATATATCTTGGCCACTGTCTGTGCCATATCGAATCGTCATTATAGTAACGCGAATAGATAGATAATTCCATACTTATCGTAGTAGCTGACAATGGATGGAGCTTGCGTAAATGGCGCTTTGGTATTATATGCACAGGCGGTCCACGAGCATTCCAATTATGTTTTATTTTATTGCCCTAGTGTTAAATTGCCCAAACTAATTTACTGTGATGAACATGTACATGTGCCTGACTCGAGATCATCCACGCCTTCTCTCCCATAAGTAAAGTCACTGCATAGGTGAACGTGAGATTTAAATACGTTTAAATCTGTTTCTGTGAATTTAAATCTTTTTATCAAAAGAATATTTAGGGAGCGGGACGCGAGTGAGGCGTGCAACACTAAACGTCTGGCTCACACGGACAGGCTTCTACACCGGCCTTGGGCAAGGAAGTTTCAGATTACGCCTTTCTATCTGTTTTTGGAGCTTGGTGAGCTGAGCTTAGGAGGACGTCATACATGGAATAGATTTTTCCCAGTAATTTCCCAAAGATCGAGGGTTACCCAGGTTTGTACCAAGAAAACTGGCCGACATCGTATGAGTAAAATCAAATAAGATAATTAAATGAATATTCCGTCTGCTTCTGGGACACTTATGTAGAAAGTTTATATATTTCTTTGGACTAGTCTTCAACTCTATAACGCAAAAAGAAAAGTGAAAGACAGAACTTGGAAAGACAGGACTTGATAATTTGCATTGGGGCGGTCTTGAGCATGCTTTCTCCTAACACATGACCCACAACAACAATAAAAGGGAACAAATATTGCAACATTCATGTCCAGAATCTGTCATCGCTGAAATCAGTCAAGAATCTTTTTCAGTCTTTACTGACAGAATTATCTGTAATTCCATATTAATGGTGATTTTTATTTAAGTCTGCAGGTGATAAGCCAGGGTTAAATTCAAGGCCAAGGTCTACCAATTCTTATGACATGTCTCCTGTTTTATAGTGTTTCATATTCTATTTTTGTCGTGTAGCCCTGTCATGCTTTAGCCTGAGCTAATCGGATCAGAGCAATGCTGCTGCCACGAATTTTTTAGTTCACATTGTGTTAGCCTTTGCCAAGTAGTAGCTATCTCCAGTTCACAGTTGCTTAGATCAATCGGTTCTGTGGACAGTGCGCAGATGAAAAGTGCGATGGGCTAGTCTTGTCATTATCATTCGGTTAATTTGATTGCGGCATGATTTGGAAGTATTCAGATGTCCCAGGCATACAAGGAGCACTGTGAGCTGATTTGTCAAACAAATAATCTGAGCTTTACAGTCTCTGGTGGAAGCCGCTGTGGAGATAATGCGGCTGGTATTTTTATAAGGTAGTTGTCAGTACCAGGCAACATTCTCCAGGTAGAATATTAAACTGGGGGAATGCACGGCGGTGTACACAAAGGGGACAAGCAATCCGCTTCTACACGTTTCACTCGTATATTAACTGTTCAAGTTTAGCAGCACAATTCTCTTTATGCGCGTGGTCCAGAATGATTTCTGATTTCTGTGTATTTGCGTGTGTTTCTGTGTATTAATAACATTTTGTGTAAATGTAATATGCGTATATTTATTACTAGTCAATAGCGAATCATCCATCAGAAGGCTTTCTGCATATCAACGAAGCCAACAACAGAATAACCTATTTCGTCTGCTAATAGCAGACAATCCCTATATATCATCGGCTTTCAATGATAAATGGTGCAAATTAACTTATCGGAATTATCATAATGAGGGTTTAACAATACAGTGTTCCGTCTGGTAATTTCCCATCAGGCCACAACAGATAACTATACACCTGCATTCGTGTTCCACTAGTGTCTAACGCCTCGATATGACTTTAATGCCGACGACAGGATGCTAAGCCACAACATTCATCCTAGTCAGCGTCATGAAGCTATCTGAAGCATCACAGAAATCAGATCAATTTTTGGAATATTTACCTAGGATATTCCGTCACCGCAGTTATAACAATTGGAACATCTTTTATGCGTGTTTTATGATCTACACAATTCCAAACACATTACAGTAATGGACGTGACACTGAGCTCAACCAATACTGGCGACATTAACCTGCCCATTGCATAGCAGGGGTAGTATCCTATTGAGGTCACAAACCCTGAACACTCGAGCTTCGATGGCCTTATGGTTAGAGCGTCTGCCTCCAACTCGGAAGACCTAAGATCAAACCCCGGTCGGGTCATACCGAAGACTTAAAATGGCACTTGTAGCAAGGAAATATGTCTGCTTGGTCCGATGTCAGTGTTTGTGTCAGCGCTTGTGACAGGGTGGCGATGTACTCAATGGCGGCAGCGCTATGACGGCATGGACACTCCCAGCCACAGGAAGACATGGTTTGTGTACACGCACACACTTAATGACTGCTCGTTGTCATATGACTCTTAAGAATGAAATTCAGGTGCCTCAGATGAATGAAATTAAGGTGCCTCAGTTGAACCAAATTCAGTGGAAGCACACTGAAGTACCTCAATGAAACGAAATTCAGGTCAGGACACCTTCCGAGACAATTAAATCAAATTCAATGACATGAGTTACAGAGGCCCCAGATACAGAGCTCCCAGTTACCTTCAATGACCAGTACCCACTTACCACCCAGACACAAATCTTCTCTTGTCCTCTTGTCGAACCAAATTGAGGTAGGTTGGTTGAAACTAACTCAGGTGCCTTTGGTAAGCCAAATTCAGAAGGCGCTATAAAAGCAAATTTCAAAGCCTCAGTTACAACAAATTCGGGACTCTCCTTAACCCGAGTTCAGGGCACTCAGTTCAACCAAGATTAGGCCGATCACTTTAACCAAATACAAAGGCCCGGTTAGAACCAATCCCAAAGCCCTTACATGAACCAAAATGCACGGATCATTTTCAGGACCTTCAGTGGAAACCTATTCCAGGCTCCTCAGTGGAAACCAAGTCTTTTCCAAATGCAGGTTACTCAGTGGATTTCAAATCAAGCTCCTGAGTGGAATCCAAATGTAGGCGCTTCAACTGATTCAGGGCCTCCACTATCCAAATATATGTACCGCAGTTTAAAACAAATTCAAGCACATGGAATATCTGTCGGTCAGTCAAAGGATGTAAACCAGCAACTATACAGGAGACTTATAAATATCAGACCGTACGTGGAAAGGTCTGCCAGCAACCTGCGGATGGTCGTGGGTTTCCCCCGGGCTCTGCCATGTTTCCTGCCACCATAATGTTGGTCGCCGTCATATAAGTGAAATATTCTTGAGTACGGCGTAAAACACCAATCAAATAAATAAAAAAAAATATAAATATCAGAACGTTTACGAATTATTTTAATGCTTGTATTTTATTGTACATCTTAGAACATTTCACATTTCCAGATGTAATGCGCCAAGTACATACAGGTATCTTCAGGGTTCCAACGCGACTTACTTTTATTTAAATACATATAAATAAGATATGTTTGGGTGTTAAGTGGTTAAGGTGTATACTTTTCAGTCGCTAGGTCACACTATGTGACTTTCGTGACATTCGTGACTTTCTATTCACGGATAGGGAGATTTCGATGAGCGTGTTCGAATCACGAGAACGAAGTTTTGAATGCGAAATTTTAACACCAGATTACTGTTCGCGAAAGAGATTTGACCCGGGTTTAGAAAGGGATGCAAATAGGGCGATATTTGAATAAAGCGCCCTTTGTGCTCTTTGTTTCACTTTCACGTTACTATTAACATGCAAGCAGACACTGCACTTGTCACTCAAGTTGCATACTAATGTGGATTCGAATACAGACTAAATTTCCCTGTTTTCAGTCTTTTCTGGCTCTGGATAGCAAACGACGGTACTCTTTTGTGCGGTGTTTCATGGAGGTTGATGGAGGATACTTTATTTCCGTTAGATTTCACCAAGGTCGCTGGTTTACTTCTTCCACTCCCGTTTTCTCCACCCATTATAACTGGCCGTTGCCGTGTAAGTGAAAAAATTCTTCAGTAAAACAATAGTCAGTCAAATCCGAGTGAGTCAGAATATAACCTCCTCATAGTACAGCTGCCCACCTGCTCTTAGCGACATTTTTTTACATTCTTGTTTCACATTATACTAAAAAAACAATACAATGGAAGCGGATGCCGCGTGGATCTTGTGTCAGATGGGGATGAAAAGAAGAAAAATAATGCCAGATGGATCTTGTATCAGAAATGCATGAAAAATAGCACAACAGGGACACTTGGATCTTCCTTGAGATGTGGAGATATAGCAGCTCAATAGAGCCACATGGATTTTGTGTCAGACGTGCATGAAAAGGAGCACAATAGTGGCACATGGATCTTGTGTCAGATTTGGATGAAAAAGAGCACAATAGGGACACTTAGATCTTGTGTCAGATATGGATGAAAAGGAACTCAATAGTGCCACTTGGATCTTGTGTCAGATGTGGATGAAAAGGAGCACAATAGGGACACTTGAATCTTGTGTCAGAAGTGCATGAAAAGGAGCACAATAAGGACACTTTGATCTTGTCTCAGATGTGGAGATAAAGGAGCACAGTAGGGCCACATGGCTCTTGTGTGAGATGTGGAAATAAAGGAGCACAATAGGGACACTTGGATCTTGTGTCAGATGTGGATGAAAAGGAGCACAATAGTGCCACAAGGATCTTGTGTCAGATATGGATGAAAAGGAGCACAACAGGGACACTTGAATCTTGTGTCAAAGTGGATGAAAAGGAGCACAATAGTGCCACATGGCTCTTGTATCACATATGGATGAAAAGGAGCACAATAGGGACACTTGGATCTTGTGTCAAAGTGGATGAAAAGGAGCACAATAGGGCCACATGGCTCTTGTGTCAGATGTGGAAATAAAGGAGCACAATAGGGTCACTTGGTTCTTGCGTCAGATATGGATGAAAAGGAGCACAATAGTGCCACATGGATCTTGTGTCAGATATGGATGAAAAGGAGCACAATAGGGACACTTGGATCTTGTATCACATATGGATGAAAAGGAGCACAATAGTGCCACATGGGTCTTGTGTCAGATGTGGATGAAAAGGAGCACAGTAGGGCCACATGGCTCTTGTGTCAGATGTGGAAATAAAGGAGCACAATAGGGTCACTTGGTTCTTGCGTCAGATGTGGATGAAAAGGAGCACAATAGGGACACTTGTGCCACAAGGGTCTTGGGTCAGATGTGGATGAAAAGAAGCACAGTAATGCCTTACGGATCTTGTGTCAGGAGCACAGTATTGCTGCATGGATCTTGTGTCAGATGTGGATAAGAATGAGCACTGTGTGGATAAGAATGAACACTGTAGTGCCATGGGTCGTTTTAGATGTGGATAAAAAGGAGGATAATGTAGCCGAGTACGCTGTAAATTTCTCCTTGAGGGTTCTCTTTGATTCTATTTAAGCTTCTTATTGCCTTGTTTGAGTAGACAAAGGCGACGCGTACCTAGATCGTGCAGTATTGAGCAGGACTATAGCAGTTTATAAACATTTGTCGCTAATGAGCGGTCTAAACAGAATTGAACTTAGATGACACGAATATGTTGAAAGGTTGATATGAAGATGTATCCCTTATGATGTATATCCAAGGGGCATGAGGCAATAACATTTGCTGTTTGAAATAAAAGTGTAATAATTTGTTTTGTCAAAGCTCTTACTGTTTGTCTTTATAATTTACATTGCTTTCATTTCTCGACGCATTTTATTGATTAATATCTGATAAGCCTAACAGTGTGTTAAACAAGAAGTGTTAGGATGACAGGCTATATTTTGCTATAGGGTGTTTTACTGTTTTTAATCATTTATTTCTCCGCCGTCGTATAAGTGAAATATTCTTGAGTACGGCGTAAAACACCAATCAAAAAAAAAAATCATTTATTTCTCGTGGCTAAATTCAGCTCAGAGGGCTGTGTCCAGGGTAACGAGTCATGTGAACATACATGCATGTCAAAACAGTTATCACAAATGTAAACCATAGCGTTATTCGATACACATGAGCTGGCAACACGTTTGTAACATAGTGGGCGTGGTTTTGGCATATAGTAAATGACATGAACAGGAAACAGTAGATTGCTGCTGTCTAAACCAATTAAATCATCATCAAGTTTTATGGTATGCTAAATTTAAGCGTCGTTTTTACAGACATGTTTGTACCGATATTCATCAAGGTACTGCAAAGCGTTATTGATCAATAATTTCATAACAGATTTCCAAATCAACGTCCAACGCAAGTCACCAAACAATTTGACACAAAGTACGCAAAGTAAAAGAATAAAACCATGTCGTATAAAAAGAAGCAGAGAAACAACAAAAGAATAAATGAGGTAGGAATAACAAAAAAATAGTTCAAATTGTGCACAACACCAGTTTAGAAGGTGTAATTTATCCAAAATCCGGTTGGGCTTTGACAGCAACTGTCGATATAACCAAAATGGACACGCAGGTGTCTGGGAACTCCCCTAATAGGTATCTATATGTATAATAGCCTGGGCCGCTTTACACACTGACTGTAGACATCTGCCGAGGAATCTGTACATATCACAGATTCCGGCTGAGAGGTCACAATGCCGATTGTTCTATTGGGTTATACACAGCTTTTGTAACAGCTGCTATTAATATCGGAAGCTATATAACCAATGTCAGGCCGCTCAAAGAAATCCCAAACCAAAGCACACATCAGGGTAGAGAAGCCTTTGTCATTTAGATGTGGTTTCCCTTCTTTAACATATGCTGGACCTTAATGAAATGTAATTAATTAGATCCCCTAGTGAATTTTTTCACGAAACATTGCTTTCTGAAAGAGAAGAGAGCTATAGAAAATACAGGGATAGAGCAGAGTGTCAGTATAAATCGTTATTTAATAGTGAAAATGTATGAATCGCGATTATCCAGATAACGATAACAAGATTTTACATCAATGTTTTAGACAGTTTACAGACTAAATCAGATACCCTTAATCTTGGAAATTACGTCTGAACTAAAACACATGAAGGTTTTTCTAATTATCACGCGCTACATTTCTACAATAGAACAGTCTTTCACTGTATTACTTTAAGTGTAAGAAAATCGAAAACGGGTAGCAGAAGAAGGAAGGGGTAGTCTTCAACAGTCCAGCATTTCCAGTGCAGTAAAGCTCACAATAACTGGGGAAACTGGGTGAAGACTATATACTGCGAATGTGCTAGGCCTTTCAATCGTACTCAGAGTCAATACACTTTGCTGTGCTTTTATCTACGTCTATTGTAACTAAATGTTGGCTTAGGGATAATGAGCCGTTTTCCGGGAGTAATGCACCTGTTACTCGGATAAATTTTCTGGGTACCTCTCCAGAAAGCTATCTCATGGATTATGTATACAATATTTATTTATTTATTTGATTAGTGTTATACAATATTTATTTATTTATTTGATTGTTGTTTTACCCCGTACTTAAGAATATTTCACTTATTCAACAGCGGTCAGCATTAAGTTGAGAGCATATCGGACAGAGCCTGGGGGAAGCCCACGATCCTCTACAGGTTTCTGGCAGATCTTTTCACGTACCACTGGAGAGGAAACCATCATGGTGTATACTATAAATACCATGGTGATATTTGTCTTCAACATATGTAAAAATGGTAGTTTCTGCCAAACTGATCTACGTTCGCCGCGTTTTGGAGCATTGACCCGGTATACCATTTCTTACCGTGTCTTACCATACAGGAGATAGAGTACTTCGACCTTTCAATTATCCATGACGCCAGTTAACAAAATAATACACAAACATATATATGACAGGTTACATCTAAAGGAGAAGAAGGCATCGATTTTCAATGAAAACGGAATGTCATAGCCGATCTTTAAGAAACGGTTAAGATTTGTCGTAAATGATTGATATGCAGATTTAATTACAAACGCAGATGTTTGGCAGGTTCTTTCTGGCAGTATCCTTGTCAGGATTTTTTTCTAAATTCAGTCCTCTTGACGACAATTCATGAAACATTAGAAGTTACTCGGAGCTAGAGTTGAGAGTCTCCTACGCCAAATGTCAGAATATCTACGGGCATTGCTTAGAATGGATAACGTTAGAATCGGGGATAGAATCGAAACAGGCATTCGCATTCAAATTGTCTAGGCATGCAAAACCAATTCCCAAGACCACGTTTTTCATGCAGCACAAGAGGGTAAAGAAGGACATAAAGTACGAAATCAGGAAAAATTCATGCAACGAAACGTAGTCAACAGTTGTCATTTATGATGGAATGATCCAGGTGATTGAATGAAATCAGTACATAAATTGTCGACGGTCAAAATATTTATCTCCGTTATGCTTTAATTGCTACTGCTCGTATATCCATTTTGGCGATCTAATTCAACACGATGAATAGACGCCCCTATCCGTGAGTGCCACGGAGGTTAAGTGAAGTCGTCACGTAACAGACAAGATCTTGCACATGCTATAAGGCGAGATATGTATACATCAAATGGAATACCTCTCGATATATTTCTACACGAAATATGGATAATTTACAATGTCAACCATCGAGATCATTACAGTTTTAACATTTTTCGATTCAACAACAGGTTTATATTGTTTCATCAAGTTGCCTCTAAGAAATGATGTTGATATGCATAGTGTATAAATGCATGAAGCTTAATGAAGCTTATCCAATGTTCTGATGGTAGGGGCTGAGTATGTTGACTGTTGTTACGTCTGTCAGATGCCCTCTTGATAAAGGTCAGCTATAATGACTGTCTCAATGTCAGTGGATGGATGTCCTTTAAATCATACATGCTATTGGTCGGGTCCATATCAAGACTATTTGTCTTGTCGCATATGCTGTTGATAATGTCATGTATGCCGACCCTCTTTGCGTGTGTAAGATGTGCTGTTGATAATGTCATGTATGCCGACCCTCTTTGCGTGTGTAAGATGTGCTGTTGATAATGTCATGTATGCCGACCCTCTCTACATGTGTAAGATGTGCTGTTGATAATGTCATGTGTGCCGACCCTCTCTACATGTGTAAGATGTGCTGTTGATAATGTCATGTATGCCAACCATCTTTGCGTGTGTAAGATGTGCTGTTGATAAGGTTATGTACGCCGACCCTCTTTGAGTGTGCAAGACGTGCTGTTGATCAGGTCATTAATGCCGACGCTCCTTGCGTGTATAAAATGTGCTGTTGATAAGGTCATGTATGCTGACCATCTTTGAGTGTGTAAGATGTGTAAGACTACTCTGAGGCTATACCGTCTTTATGTTCAAGAAAAGTCTCAAAGAGAAGTAATTATTTTATTCAACGTTTGAAAAAATGATGGATATGCTGTGTGGAAAAGATAAATCCATTGTGACACCTGACAGGTGAAGTTGTAAGGCTGATAAGCTCACTTACAATCGTTGCGAATAGAGTCTTAATTTAATCCTCTGGATAAACACGGATATTTGGTAAGCACAATTTACCTGATTAATATGAACATTGCATGCGTGTCCATTGTTTACTGAACCTCAATCTGAATTGTTTTTGCATGCCAGATGAATCCATGCTGTAACCGGGAAAAATTTGTCATTGTTTTATCACTAAGTATTCATGTTTTGAAGTTGATTGATGTTTAAAAAATCACATTTAGCTCGTGAACTTGTATTAGGAATAATAAATTGAAGTAATTATTTCCTTTTGATCTCATTTAGTATAAGTTTGTCACTAACAATATATTGTCTGTTATCTCTAAGTGTTTTAGAAAATTAGTTAGTAATGTACAATAATTTATTGTCCGCAGTTTTATGCATAAAAATGTCATTGACGCTGAGTAGGTGAAACCACTTATCAAGGAAAGAGCGTTATTTTTTCCGTTTCCTTCCGAATTAGTTCCACTTTTCGGTAAATACAGTTATTTAATGATTGTAAAAGTTGACTTAGGTTTTTAGCAGAAGATTTATGTGTAATGATGTCTACACGTTAACACCGAAATTTATCTTGTTAACACTGAAACTCATCTTATTGACACCAAAACTCATCTTATTGACAGTAAAACTCATCTTATTGACACCAAAACTCATCTTGTTGACAACAACAAATTCTTGGGAAAGTGTGCACGGTGCAAACTTTTCACTGTTTCAAATTATGCTTTTTATCATATTGTCTGCGAACGATACACACTCGTCAATGACATATGCTTGCTGTGTTTTCCTTCCATTTTCGAACTATATTTTTTTTCTATTCATAATCAAAGAACAATTCATTGTCAATGAGCTGCCAAAATAATGGTTGTTCAAGTCACGTCGCTAACGTGTTTTCAAGGTCATTGACCAGGGAAGGCTCAAGATGACGGTTGGCAAACTCCGTAACAGATGTGTCCACCACCAGCTTTGATAGTTTATGTACATCTCCGGCCCATGAAGTCACCAGGCGAGGGACGAAATGTTTGCGTAATCTTCGCCCACACCCTGGTTATGTCTCTGGCCATTGCGTCAATGGTGTCTAGCCAAGGGTCTGTCCATTTCGTCCAAAACGTGCTTAGTAGGAGCTAAATGGGTGGGTTTGAAGACCAAGGGTCCCAATGAAAGAAAAATGTTTGAATCCATAAATGCTCTTGTCACCCGAGCCATATGGGACGAGCATTGTCCTGCTGAAATATGATCCCGGTGCCATGACGCTGCACAGCAACTTTTTGGACTGAGTATAGTATCGAGCGTTATACTCGATACCACACAAGTATTAGCAATTTCCGGATTTCCCGAAAATGCTGGAAAGGCCAATGTGATGAGGGACAGGGATGGAGGAAGGGTTTGACAATTCGATGGCTGTGGCAATTCATCATTGTTAAACGCGTACTATGTCTGTAGGAGGGTCTTGTTCCTGTCATTTGGAAAGAATGAATTTCAGATTGATTGTTCTCGTTTTCCAGTAGATTCTGTTTCCATGGAACGTGGAATAGCCATGCACTGTATTAGCCTTTCTGTGATAATCCACCCGAGATCTAACTCCAGTAACGCGTTCATCAAATGTCTCCAGCAGAATAGAACCCTATCTTATCGAAAGAAATACCTCCTTAGTTTTCTCCATTTTATTATCCTCTTCCCTTTATTTGATCTTCGATTTCAGTGAAATGAGTTAAGTCCTCAATAGGCAACACCTTTCTTCTTTTATCGCTGCAAGAATTATATTGCGGCCGCGCGGTTCATGTGTGCGTCAGACCCATGATTTTTCCCGACTTTCTTGGCAACAAGCCAGACAGTGGTTTCGAGTGCACATCAGTAAACCTACACATAATGGACCATATATGAGACAAATAAAAGTGCATGGCCATGTATGCCGACAACATTACAACATTGGCGCAATCCAAGTAGGAAGCTCAGTTCTAGTTTCTTTATTTGAATTTCTAGTTTTTCTCGAGCTGAACCGGTTTATATGAGTCCATGTGAAGTTTCAGGAGTCACTGATTCACTTCAATTGCACAAAAATTGCTGAATTCTGTGTGACTACCGAGGGTAACAATGATTAACATAAGAGTCGTGCCGGTATTTTAAGTGTGATGACGTCACGGTATTTTGAGTACCTCTACGCCAGTGACGTGCAGGAAATTGCCATAAACATGACTGCATTTTTTCCCAGTCCTGCTTATAAATGTTACTTTTTAAGGCATTTACATGAACAGTTAGAATAAAACTGTAATTGAGGTAAATTAACAAGAGGCCGTATTTTGTTTGTTACGTGTGACCATTTGCCAACTATCACCCTGTTGCGGTTTTACTCTCCGTGTCCAAAGTCTTTGATTATATTGACCCTGGTGTGTTCTACACTAATAATGTGGCAAAGCCTACACACTGGTTTTGTTCTCCAAGGGAAATTACGCGTCTCGCTTTGTAGTTACAGGTTCGTGGTTTGCCCTGAGCACATTTGTTTGCTTCACCCACGAAACTGATCACTGTCGTATAAATGAAATATTCTTGAGGAGTTCATCGAACAATCAACCAATCGGTCTTCCTGCAATGTTGCATGATGCAATTTGGTTAAGATGAGGAATAAAACTAGCAACATGGGATTAACTGAAAACGCCCATAAGTGGGTATTTGCCAGCATTAACTTTTCGTTTCGTTGTTTACATATTTTTCACTGAGCTCGAGGTATTCAATGTATATTGATGTATTACCGAATGAAACTCAGACTGGGCTAAAATGAAACACTTGAACCCCCTAGTCGTAAGGTCTTACCTGCTGACGTGAACAGTAATTCACTGCGTGTAAGTGGACTCTTAAGAAATGAACGGTTCCGTCTGGCTTAATAGCTCAATTGATAGAGCGGTTGGACTAGTATACGCTTCTAAGTAAAATGCTTTTTCTGTTTTATGCTCATGCAGCAGACCTAAGTCACATATTGAGCACAAATTACACACATTTAAACACTATTATCAAAATATAATTATTAATTCGAAAATGACGAAAAACATTCTTTCTGTAAAACGAAATGCAAAGAAAATCACATCAATTATTGTTTTCGTTATAAAAGACATTTTTTCGTTCTCTAACGAGAATCCCAGGCTTACTTCCTTCTGTACTCCGAAGTTTACAGTAATTTCGCGATTCCGAAATTGATAGTCTGTAACTATTGTCAACTTCGTCTTCAGCGTCACAACTCTATCTCTTTCTGGCGTTACACACAAGCCAGTGTTGACACATACTTAATGCCATGTCATTTAACTTACTGCTTAGTCGATGTCACAAGATGTTTCGTGTTGCTGAAACACTGAATGCTAGTTGGCCTATACTCGCGTCTGTCGCCTAATACTGGCCGCTGTACCAAAAGCTACCAAAATAGCCCTATAAACCAGTTGTGTGATCGATTTTTTGTCGTAAGACATTGGTGGTAAAAGCTGGGTTCATGATGTGTTAAAGAAGTTCTTCGAGTTGCTGATACACATTTTTCATTTTCATCACTCTTAATTTGTGTGCTTGGTGTCCGATCCATCCACAGCTCCACTGATTTTGGTCACATGTCCTGATAAATCCATCAATCCCTTGTGCATTCAAAACGCATAGCATGCACCATCTCGTGCAAAGCTGAGACACGGCCAATGTATTAAGTAAAAATAGGTGATAGTTTCTGTGTGGACTCATGTGGCTTCGCGTGTTAAAACTGAGGCAAGGAGCATGGATTAAGCGCGATGAAATTTCTGTAGTAGATTAGTAGTATCTCTTTGGCAATGGACCAGTCTGGTGCTGTCTAGTATTGGCAATAATCCTGAGATTCGTATATGAAAGAATTGATCCTTCTTGTCGTGGTCATAGCTTGCGATTGAGGTCGATGCATGTTGATTGCACCTCTTTCTCTGGATGTCCTTGACAAACGTAAACAGTGTGTTAACGACAACCGCGCATTAGAAAAATATGTTTTCTTTACCTGACTTTTGCCTCGGATTTATATTTTGATTAACACGCCGTCTGAAATGGAATTTCCCGCACCAAATATCCACGCTATTAAGTCATCCAGTATAGCTCCAAAAGAGAACAAACCTTCGTTATATAGATAGATAGAGGATAAAACACTGGTAGAATAATCCAGTATGTACACCTAAATGAAAACTGAAGTAAGACTTCTTGTTGGCGTCCTCGAACCATACGTTTAACCACCCTCTCACCTCTTCTCTTCCCCGGCCTTCCTTTTCCGCCACCAAACAGCCTCCTCATGTTGTCATCTGTTGAACGTCATTGGAGTTTTCTTGAGTTGACCACACCCTGGTAGTTTGTGGTGTACAACATCTGGGGACAGTGATGCCAATACTTTTCTTACATACATTATACGCATATGACTTATGCTATATAACCTACCATGTTAGACGGATCATGTATTGTGAAACGACAAGAGCCAGGCGTTCCTCTTGTTTATCTATGCAGTGAGGTGTAGTATTGTTATCCTCTTTGTCTCATCTGGTTTATGTATACGTGGTACGAACTACAGTTACCCTACATAAGTGAACTGTGTCTTCTGTTGGTTTTTACCATGCGTAGGCGTGTGGTTTTCTTTCCCTTTTATTGAAAAAAGAGTAGGGCAACAATATGAGAAACATTCACTTAGTCAGCTTTATAAAGCTTTTTTTCAAAATTGTGCTTATTGTACGTTTCGGCATGTGTATCAAGTGAGTTGGAAATAATTTTTCTACCTCTTGTTCAAAAGATATGAAATTCTCCAACCGGTAAACAAGTCAAACTTTCACAGCTTGGTAAAGACACACTTTTCTTGTAGTACAGACTAATTTACTTCTCTGCGATTCTCAGATTTTTACAGGCTTCTGTCACGCTAGACACAGATTTGAATTTGTGCACAATAGGAGCATTATTTCATTTTTGTGTGTGGTTACCATCTTGGCCGAATTTCCCATTCAAGTGAAGGAGCATTCCAAAATAAGGTAGGAGTTTTTCTTGAGGCATTTACTATAATTTTACTTGCAAGTTGTATTCCCTGGTTCCCCTGGGCGTTTATTATTCCGGTTCCTCGATAAGGCGAGGACGGTGTCATTAGTGAACGGCTCATTCCAGTCTTGTTCAAGCACGCAAGTTTGACCGCAGCTTGACGTCAAGAGATTTTGATCTACGCTACGAGATGCGACAGTATTCTGAAAAGTTTTGTCTGAGTCTTCCATCCCAACAGCAAGTCGTAAAACAGAAACATCTGTTAAAAACAAAACATTAGCCGAAAAAAACACGCTTTTGTCGATATCAAGGTCATCGGCAGTCTCCCCATATGTCATTGCGTGCAAGTTTCAAGAAACATCGTTGTTTAACAGAAGTGATGCAGGAGAACAATTCCTTGAACCAAAGACAACACAGTACGATACTCTTATCTCGCCCAACCGATCTTTATGATATGATTTTGGTGTTACTAGTATGCGTGTGTGCATGTGTGTATGCGTGTGTACATGTGTGTATGTGCATGTGTGTATTTATAAGGGTGAGGATGTGTCATTCAGCGCTGCCATTCTGGAATAAAAAAAAACATGTCTTTTGTAACATAGTAGGCTGTACACGGGCAACAAACACTAGCCTTGTCTGTGTTACTTGCCTGGACTATAAAAAAAAATAACGTCAGACGTCAGCTACTGCGAGCAGCCTTCACCTTTTACTGACAGCTGGTGTCTACGAATAAATGTTTCATGGTCGCTCAAGATGACAGCCCAAGTAAGGCAGACAGAAAATGTCTCTTTACGATTGTCAGGTATCGTTTTGGTTAAGACTGCCTGACTAGGCTAGTTATTTTAAAGGAATATTCTGTGTAACACGATTTATTTGTATATTTATCTGATTGGTGTTTTACGCCGTACTTAAAAATATTTCACCTATATGATAGCAGCCAGTATTATGGTGGGAGGAAACCAGGCCGCCGTTTGATGCAATATGAGTGTCAATGCTAGGTTATGTCCCCTGATGTCGTTGCTGTCAGGTAACCCTCAAGATTGCAGACATTGATTGGCATCTATTGTGCTGTTTTGTTAGACGTCCACTAACATGAAGCTGAGACTTCCAGATGTCTACTAACACATATCCGATTTTGAGTTAGTGATCAAATGTACAGTTTTATCCGGGGTTTCCCCTCGGCCATCAACTCACTCAAGTCGCATTCTGAAAGCCCGGTTTTTTTTAGTCAGTCTCCTCCCTTGTTGTCTAGACGAGGGAGATGTTCCTTGAAATTGGAATGTCAGACACGGTATGGTGTTTTAATTATGCGGCCTACCATGTATCTTCAATTCTGCCATGCAGATGGCTGGGAATTACGATGGTTTACTAGGCTTTCAATTCGCTTTCAGTCCATCGTATTGTTTACATGTGCTATCGACGAGCGAACGTTCCATTGTGGGAATCTCTGCTCTGCTATATTTGCATGATATTTCGTCGGGCGGACAGTTTAGACTACTGATGGATTTTGTCTGGTAATTCTCTTAATTGACATTTTTCGGAAAATACACCCCTGATTACGTCTTACGATTTGATCAGGATTTTGGATGTAAAGAAAAAAAGTACTGAAATCTTTTCATTTGATTAATTATCATTGGTAGCTTTTACTTTGATTGATTTATTTAATTGTTTTTGATTGATTTATTTAATTGTTTTTGACAAGCGTTTATAAATAATTCATATATTGCCGAGGAGGTGAAAAAAGTTTATCCCCTTGCGTTGGCTTTGAAGAAGACAACAGCTAGTTCGGATGTACCTGCCTATTTGGACAAATATCTCTATAATGATGACCATGGTCAAGGTCTCACACGCCGTCTGTATGACGAAAGAAGATAATTTCAACATTGAAATCGTACAATAATCATAGTAATACACTAAGGGTCCTGCAAATGGTATTATGCAGATAGTGCATACTGTGAGATGGGATATGAGGAACTGTCAGGTCGAGAGATGTGATATTATCGAGAGCTGACAATTTCTCATGTCCCATCCCACAGCATACACCATATGTTTTCTCATACTCAAAAACAGTATACTTTTTCGAGTTCTGTTAAATCGCCCAAATTGTACGTCGATAACGGAATTACAACGGTAAACCCTTTGTTTACTTTATTAACAAGCAGACGTAGGAGAGCTAACAAAGTCAGATAACCGCCGTGAAATAAACGCACGTCATCATTTGGTATTTGACCGGCCCGGATAGCACAGTTGGTAGAGCGTCCGCTTCGGGACCGGTAGATCCAGGATCAATCCTTGATCGAGTCACTCCTAAGACTTTAAAAGAGGAAGTTGTAACTTCCTCGCTTGGCGTTCAGCATGAAGGGGATAGTGCAACGACTGGTTGACCCGTATCAGTATAATGGCTCGGGCGGGGTGGCTTACTTGCCTTCGGTAAGTCGTCTCAGTGATGCAGCACTAAATAAAAGAGCGGTGGAATCCGTCCTGCAACAAGGAGGCACATTACACGTACATGCACCCTAATGATTCCTTCGTCGTCATATGACTGAAAAATTGTTGAGTACGACGTTAAACCCCAAGCACTCACTCACTCACTCATTTGGTATTTAGCACGAGATCGTCTTGGATAATGCCACGTGAACGTTAGATAATACTTTGTGAGCGTCACGTTGCATTCCTGGGGCGCGTGATCGTTTTATATCACATTTTGCGGAATATCATGTGACCGTCCGTCGACCAGTGGAAACGGAGAATATCTTTTTGAGGTATAATATATATATATATAATGCCTTGTTATATCTGTTACGCTCTGAGTAAATGTGATGATTTCAATCTACGACGCAACTTCTTGTCAGGGATAACGCTCTTGTTTACAAATATGGGCAGAGCATTCAGCAGTTCTTGCGCTCTGTATCATACATAGCTGTATGTAATTCAATTTATTAATTATATAAGGGTGAAATGTCAGAATTTCCTTCACTGATAAAAGTGATATCTTACACACCCAGTCGCCATGACATTCATAAAAAAAACATTTTGTTTTATGACGTTCCTTACCGAGCTCAGCAGAATGACGTCATAATACAAGTTCAGTTAACTTTAACATTCCTACGTCACGCAACAAGACAAGACGCCATGTGCGACGTCACGTTATATACGCAAGTCTGTGAAGGCTACGGTTACAGCTAAACACGATGCTTAAATTTGTTCACTACACAAAATCAAGACATTGTCAAAATATAGGCTAAATAATAAATAGAATATTGCACAGTGTAGGTTAAATATCATATATATTTTCTCGTGAAAGATGGAAATTTTTTTTATGATATTCAACCTTCGCTGTGCAATATCCTCTGTTTAATCCCGGGCTGGGGCGGTACAATAATCCGTGTTTATTATATCAACATTTGCATAGCGAGACGAAAATATCTACATTTGTATTCGACCTGAAACTGAAAACTTATGACTGCAGCTCCTTTACACATTACCAGCTTATTATTTATATATTATTGTTTGCATATTCCTTTGACCGCTTTGGTGGCCTATTGGTTACAGTGCGTTCGCTTGAAAGTCTAGAGACCCGGAGGCCAAACCCGGGTCGGATGATAAAAAAATGACTTTTAAAATTGGACTTACTGCCGCTTAGCGCTCAATTGATTGGCCCGCTGTCATGTCTAGTGCCTTCGGCATGATACTTCTGTGGCGTCAGCACTTTGCCGGCACGAACTCTCCCTGCCAAAAGAAGACACAATATATGTACACTCACCTAAGTAGTCCTCTTCTTCAAACTTTTACCTACGACGTTAAATCCCATACTTACACAGTGCTTTAGGACTATCGACTTAAAACACACCTTAACGCCTTTCAAGTGCATGGTATTCAAATGTATTTTGTTGGAACAGTTAATAGTTCTATGTTCCTCGTCCTCGTGTCTTTGAGCCATTCCGCCTTTGCCGCCAACTACAGAGTTAGATCAAGAACGACACAAAGCTAGACGGGATAGTGGGAATCTGTCACAGATTACAGATGATGTGTACAGGTATTGATCACTGTTTTCACCATTTCCTGTGACTGTTTGTTCTTGTTGTGAGGAACAGACATGTCTTATTTATTTTATTTATTTGAATATTCCGGCGGCCAGCATTATGGTGGGCGGGCAACCCGGGAAAGCCCACGACCTTCCGCAGGTTGCTGCAGACCCTTCCACTTACGGTTGGAGAGGAAGTCAGCATGAACTGGACTTGATTGCGCCGTGCTGGTGTGCTAAATGTCTCGGCTACAGAGGCCCCGACATGTCTTTTGCAAAGCTGTCAAACACTGCACCTTGAATCTTACAACACAACGGCGAAAGCCCGGTGTCTGGGCACCTGTATTTGGCAACTGTCAGATTAGCATCATAAACGTCACCAGAAATCGATATGTTTGCTTGCGTGCACATGACCGGGAACTTTACGCAGCAGGAGGAAGAATAAGATGGTTATGTTAATATAGAGTCGTAATAGTCCGGAAGTTTCGTAAATTCTGTATGTGTGTTTTTATGACACCCCAGACTTAATAGTTTCGAGTAGAAATAAACGTATACATATAAAGACTAGAACTGAACTGAATCCTGGGCTGTTGTCAAAATCTATAATGTAGCATAAGCTACAGCATCCTTGTAGACCCAACATTTAATGATCAGTGGTTAACAGTACTTTTTAACACCGTACGTGGGAAGGCAACCTGCGGATGGTCCTGTATTTCCCCCGGGATGTGGCTGGTTTCCTCTCACCATAATGCCGATCGCCGTCGTATAAGTGAAATATTCTGGAGTACGGCGTAAAACACCAATCAAATGAATAAATAAATAATTCTTAACATCATTACATCGGCAATCTAAACTGACGGCCAAAAGAAACCTGACGATTGCGTGAGTTAAATTTAACCAGCCTTTTCAGCAAATTAATACCAAATTATTGTAGGAAAACATTGTACGAAGCATATTCCCATGTGCAATGGGAATTTCCCCACAAGAATTTGTTTTCAGACAACGAAGAAAGTTGAAAAAGCACGTGACTCATGGATGGGCGCAACTGCACGTGTAATAAGTGTATAAAAACGTTACACACAGTGTGCTGGACTTGCACACTGACTAAAAACCACCAAAGTACTGCCTCGATTGACTCCAGAGCAAATCGAGAGGGCCCTGGGTATGGTGTCCATGGGAGCCACCCATGCCCAAATGGCAGGGACCTTCGGCTGCTCTCGTGTAACTGTGCCAAACTTGATGCAACGTTATAGACGGACAGGGCAGACATCGGACAGGCCAAGAACAGGCAGGCCTAGGGTAACTACGCCCAGAGAAGACCAGATG
This sequence comes from Liolophura sinensis, assembly GCF_032854445.1. Taxonomy (NCBI): domain Eukaryota; kingdom Metazoa; phylum Mollusca; class Polyplacophora; order Chitonida; family Chitonidae; genus Liolophura; species Liolophura sinensis. Next base: position 9,783,139 of record NC_088301.1, read on the forward strand.
TACCTGCTCACCTTACACCCGAGGAACCGCTTCCTGACAGTGACGTCATCGGGTCACCGGGTCAGTCGGCAGACCGTGTCCAGGAGACTCATGACACGGAATTAGGGCCTATAGACCATTCAGACGGCAGTTGTTGATAGCCGAACATCGTCGCCAGAGGTTGCGATGGGCTCGAATTGTACGCCGTTGGCAGTGACGTGATTGACAAGGTGTTGTTTTCACGGATGAAAGCCGCTTCTGCCTGTTCCGAGACCATGGCAGACAGCGAGTTTACCATCGAAGAGGCGAACGAACGGCTGCATCATGCGTCCAGGGGGTGGTACCGTTTTGTGGCGGCAGCGTGATAGTGTGGGGTGGGACTTGTGGAGAGGAATGGACACCACTGGTCATCATCTACGGGAACCTGACAGCTGAGCGTGACGTGGTGAAATTCTAGGTCCTGTTGTCCTGCCATTCAACAGTAGCCCTGGCGTTTGCTCTCCAGGGTGAATGGCAACGAATTCCACGTCATCTCATCAGACGACTGACTTTTTCTATGCGTCGGAGACTTTTTGCAAGCATTGAAGCAAGGGGTGGTCACACGCGATGTTGATTGGTTTTGATGTTGACTAATTTTAAAAATACTCAACTTTTTGTATACTCTGCCCATTGTTAACCAAGATGGATTGGTTTTTTTCTATCCTTGCTCTGTTTGTTCACTTGTAAAATGATTTGAGAGCTGTTTTGTCCATTCTTACTCAAGACTTTCAATATCTAAAGTCATTGGTATTTTCAATATATTAAACTTCAGTCATCCTGTTTTTTGCTTTGCCAAAATCAATTGAATTGAGCTCTTTTTGCCGTCAGTTTATATACCAAACAGGTTAAATACCCCTGTGTTGAATTTGTTTCAGGCTCAGTTGGTAATGACAGAGAAACCTCTCACCAATGCGGTCGCTGTGAGCTCAAGTCCAGCTCATGCTGGCTTCCTCTCCGGCCGTACGTGGGAAGGTCTACCAGCAACGTGCGGATGGTCGTGGGTTATCCCCGGGCTCTGCCCGGTTTCCACCCACCATAATGCTGGCCGCCGTCGTATAAGTGAAATATTCTTGAGTACGGCGTAAAACACCAATCAAATAAATAAATAAATAAATTTTGTTTGACATCAAGAATTACAAACCTCAGTTTTAACATGGTCAATAGAGATAAAGGTATTTTCATGAATTATCTCCTGCGTCACACCGTGGAAATGATGGAATGAACAAGGGCGATACAATTATCACATGTTAAGGCGTACAGCTGTTTACACTTGTGTGTCTCACTCTATGAGACAATACAAGACTGGCTCTCAGATTATATTACCTGTATACACTGTGTGAACCTGTGTGATAATTTGTTTTGCGCGAGGCAAACAGTAAAACAAAGACCAAACCTGTCTCCCTTTATGGACAATACCAGAAAACAAGCCCGCAAATAATCACGTAAGCGAGAGTGAAAACATATCCTTTTGGTGAATAATGTATTACGATCGAACTTAAGATGGATGGGTGTGCCATGATGAAACAGCAGGTGCTTGACATATTCATACAGGTTGAAAATAACATAGTAAATAATGAATAAAATTCCACTGTTTTAAGGCATTTTTACTCTAAACCCTAATTCAAAGAATTACACTTTTTGTATTCTGGTAGTTATTGTAAAAAGTAAATATTGCCCAAATAAAGCCTTCATTTCAAATGGGGCCTCCGTGGCTCAGTTCTTTAGCATGGTAGTGCATCATAGTGACCCAAGAGCCGCTCACCAGTGCGGTCGCTGTGAATTCAAGTCCAGCTCATGCTGGCTTCCTCTCCAGCTCTACGGAGGAAGTATGACAGCAACTTGCGGATGGCTGTGGGTTTCCCCCGGGCTGCACAATTCTAACGCGAATTTCACTTCAATTTATTAATTAGCATTGATATTTAAATTTTACATTTTGACAGACAACAGTTATATCTCTGACCTATATGCACCCTTTGTTTGGGATAGTCTGTTTGGCTAGATTCAATTAAGAAAACGGCATGTTACATTTATATTGTGTCTGTTTTTCCATTTACCGGCATACCTCAGTTTAAACAACAAAAGATCGGGGCCTCCTTGGCTCAGTTGGTTAGCGCGCTAGCGCAGTGTAATGACCCAGGAGTCTCTCACCAATGCGGTCGCTGTGAGCTCAAGTCCAGCTCATGCTGGCTTCCTCTCCGGCCGTACGTGGGAAGGTCTACCAGCAACGTGCGGATGGTCGTGGGTTATCCCCGGGCTCTGCCCGGTTTCCACCCACCATAATGCTGGCCGCCGTCGTATAAGTGAAATATTCTTGAGTATGGCGTAAAACACCAATCAAATAAATAAATAAACAACAAAAGAAAGTTTAACCGGCTATGTTTATTTGTTCCATGTCCATCCACAAGCAGTCATACTACTGCATGTGTACAGTTTGTATAGGGAAAGACAAGGCTGAAAACAAAATTTCACCGATTTTAGAAATAAAGCCTTTTCCGGCAAGTTTCATAGTGAGTCTCACGCCGTCAATAGAAATATTCGCAAGGTGGACATAATTCCTCAAACCATCAGCACGTTGATCAGTGCTTGATCTGGACACGAACTTTAAAAACGCCTTTAAGTATACGATTCATAATATTTAATTTAATCATTTCATTGGTAATAAATTGGTAATAAATGGGTGCTCAAGAATTTACCACTTACAACGGTCCGACACCCGCACCGACACCGATACTCCATACAGCGCAAGCGCCTTTCTCTACCTTTGCTTTACATCACAGCCACATCACAGTAGCAAATTTTGTACAGAAACCTTGAACAGCACGGAAGTCGCTGGTGTAACTGTGATGAGACAGGAAGTGATGTCTGAAGACACAAAACTGTCTCCACCTTTGTTTCTAATAATATTTTTGACACGTGCATTTTTGCAACGAACCCCGTCTTTAAACATTGTATTATATTTCTTTTTTTTTTATTTGGTCAGTGACTGACCTGCATTTTGCCCTCTCTGTATTTCATGGCCTGCACTGTGATTCAGTCGAGCGTTCTTGAGGCTTCAGTGTTTATGAGTTTAGTGTCATTGTAAATAGAGTGTACATTCTGGAAATATGTATTAGTGTTGTAAACATGTTAATGATGAAATCATCCAGAATTTTCTTTACGTCAGTCTATAAATATGAGCGACAGAGTTATGAAGCTTGCGGTCATTTATTCAAGCCCACCTGAGGCCACTCATATTTACTGTCATCCACTGTGAAGGATTTTGCTGGGTTTAGAGACATCGTCTTTCACCCCAATAGACATTCGTCATTTGTACTCCATTTTCTGTACAGAGCACTTTGTGAGCTTGTTTCGCCACTTGCTATTTTTTGAGACGTTATTTTGGAGCCTGTATCGCTCATTGTCTCTGTGCGATTACGTACATTTCAACTCACTTTGCTCTAAAAGTGACTCTGTGTATATTTCCGAGGAGTGAAACATACATCACCAGCCCGGCTTCACGGAAGTTACTGTCAACCTGTCCGCCCCGAGAACTTACACCTTCACAGACAGTTGGGGAATAAACCATCGTCTGCGTGCCGCTCCCGGCATTGTCATCCTTTCATCAGTTGATTGAAGGATTTTTCTTGACTGTGAATTCTATATTTACGTGGACTGACTCGCCTTTGGAAACCGAAATATTCCACCCAGATTTAGACGCTGTCATCAGTCAGTAAACTTATTGTCAGCTGTATTATTTGTCTATTTTGTTCCAATATATGTATTGCACTTATTCAAGCGTCTTCATGTTTCTTTGTTTGATCTTGTGTAAGGCCTATCGCTGATCTCTATACTCTCCGAGTGTAGAGGGTAGTTGTACGCTTACAGTTCTATTTATCTGAAGTATGCATATGATGTTTCGACCATCGCTTGAAATAATTTTATCAATGAATGCCGATTAAGTAGTTCCACGCTAGGACATCAGTGGTGAGGCTAAGAGTAAACACAAACCCACGTCAATCCACAGGTCAAGACTGTCTACTGGTGGAGGTGATGTAAAGCGAATGTTAGGAGGGCACGTGCGCTGTAAGGAGTATGTGAACCCATTCTGTAAGAACAAGACCGGAATGGTATATACTTGCCGTCTAGTCGTTGAAATCGATCCTCATGATTAACCAGACAATGTTTTGGATATTTACCACCTTTTAATAGCCCCCTACCCATTTTTGCCTAGAGGAAGTAATGTATTTATCGTCTTGGGAGCCGTCTATATGACAGTCATGTCTCTGAAGCTAATGGAAGAAATTTCATGAACATTTGCTGAAATGATCGTTGTGACAAATCCACAAAACTTTTTGCTTTTTCATGTCCATCTCTGCATTAATTTCCGCATCAATTTATTTTTCGAACCTATTATTTGGCATAGATGCTTACTGTGGCTCATGCATGTGTCTTTTCGTCTTTCCAAATCAATATTTTCATTAATTTGCTTATGAATCAGCTTGCTTTGGGTGATTATTTTCACGGCCATCATATTCCTGGATCTGTTAAAAGAAAACCCATAAACAGGGATGTCTCCAGCGCCTTCGACTTACGTTTCTTTAAAGGTTGTCCTGAACAAGACGCTTGGATATAAACTGACGGCGAAAAGAAACCTTACAACTCCGTGAGTTAAATTTAACCAGCCTTTTCAGCAAATTAATACCAAATTATTGTAGGAAAACATTGTACGAAGCATATTTCCATGTGCGACAAGCGTCATATACACCCACACGAATTTGTTTTCAGACAATGAAGAAAGTTGAAAAATCATGTGACTCATGGATGGCCGCTACTGCACGTGTAATAAGTGTATAAAAACGTTACACACAGTGTGCTGGACTTGCACACTGACTAAAAACCACCAAAGTACTGCCTCGATTGACTCCAGAGCAAATCGAGAGGGCCCTGGGTATGGTGTCCATGGGAGCCACCCATGCCCACATTGCAAGGACCTTCGGCTGCTCTCGTGTAACTGTGCCAAACTTGATGCAACGTTATAGACGGACAGGGCAGACATCGGACAGGCCAAGAACAGGCAGGCCTAGGGTAACTACGCCCAGAGAAGACCAGATGTACCTGCTCACCTTTACACCTGAGGAACCGCTTCCTGACAGTGACGTCATTGGGTCACCGGGTCAGTCTGCAGACCGTGTCCAGGAGACTCATGACAAGGAATTAGGGCCTATAGACCATTCAGACGGCAGTTGTTGATAGCCGAACATCGTCGCCAGAGGTTGCGATGGGCTCGAATTGTATGCAGTTAGCAGCGACGTGATTGGCAAGGTGTTGTTTTCACGGATGAAAGCCGCTTCTGCCTGTTCCGAGACCATGGCAGACAGCGAGTTTATCATCGAAGAGGCGAACGAACGGCTGCATCATGCGTCCAGGGGGTGGTACCGTTTTGTGGCGGCAGCGTGATGGTGTGGGGTGGGACTTGTGGAGAGGAATGGACACCACTGGTCATCATCTTCGGGAACGTAACAGATCAACGTGGATGAAATTCTAGGTCCTGTTGTCCTGCTATTCCTTCAACAGCAGCCGTCCTGTTGTCCTGTGCCAGTATGACAACGCCCAACCGCATACAGCTCGAGTTGTGCAACATTTTGTATACTCTGCCCATTGTTAACCAAGAGGGAATGGCTATGTTTCTAACCCTGCTCAGCTTGTTCACTTGTAAAATGATTTTAGGGCTGCTTTGTCCGCTCTTACTCAAGGCTTTTATTATCTAAAGTGATCGGTCTTTTCAATATATTAAACTTCAGTCATCCTGTTTTTTGCTTTGGCAAATAAATTGATTTGAACTCTTTGTAAAGTTTCTTTTGGCCGTCAGTTTATATTGTTAGGGCTAAATTTTCTCTGGTGATAGATCTTCCCTAGTGATAGATAGACCAATGCGTGCTTGTCTGCTGAAAACATTTTTTTCTGTTTGCCAAGTCAAGTCCTTTTGTGAAATACCAGATGTGAAGATTCGTTTGTGTTGATTTTTTTCTCTGTTTCTGTATCCGGAGATTTGTTATAGTGAATTAGTCGTCAGTCACAAGTGGGTTACTTCAGAGACGATGCACCTGCCTAAAACTGAAACGGCAAACCCAATGCTCTGCTGATTTATCATAAGGGCTTAGCAAAGAAAACATGCATAAAGCCATCGATTTGCGCGGCTGTCGGAGATTAGTTGTTCAGTATTGTTCCTGAATTGTTTCCTGATAATGTCTTGATGTCGCTTTTTTAGAAAACAGGTTGTGCCTTCAACTGATAAAGTCACAGGAGATGAGGCTTTATAGCTTGATGTTTTGTGAGGATTACACACTTTCGCGAATAACTCCAATTCTTTTGGGCTCTTTACATACTGAGCCAGTGAAGAAGTCAGTATTGGCCCATCTTGTAGTACGTCGACCTTTAATTATGCATGTATATCATCTTGGCCCAGATATCTCAAATTGCACGTGTATGCAAAGTAAGTTTGGCTTATCTCGTTTGACCATTCGTAGTGTATCGCGTAATCCTTGCTAGACATTGCCTAACCTCTGTGTATAGTACGAATTGCCAGCCAGGATACGGTATCTATAGTTGGAGTCAATCATCGCCTTTCCTAATCTGGGCATACCTCTGAATTCAAAACATCTTATTAAACACCTGAGTGACGAAATATGGATCTCCGATAGCAGGTATACTACGCGATACAGAACATTCTAGATTGTACCTTGGTTATTTAAAGAACGCCGACAGAAATAAATGTATGTGCTGAGATGAACCAACTGAGGCTGCCCCACACCCCCTCTAGACTAAAAAAAAATCCGTCGGCTGCTACCGGACGTTTAATGAATAATTCTGGGAATGGCTCTGTGTTCCTCGTAATTAGAGAGAAAGGACAAAAAACAGCTGCGATCAATTATTCCGATAAGGTCAATTGGAGGCGCTCACTACAGAAGTTGCTCAAAAACATTGGCCAGAGTGTTATATTCTGGGACCCTTCAGACGGTGTTTGAATCACACCTGTTCTGGCGTTCTGTTATGTAGATGAACTAACTAGTCTAACTGACTAGCACCTCAGGTAATTACCGACGTCATCATCCGTCTCTGTTTTCGCCGTCGTCAAGACTGTTAGGTAAGAATAAATGAGATCGTGCCCTTTAAAGTTGCTGTGTTGAATTTGAAGCTGGTTTTATCTTGCCCTGTTTCAGCATACAACGATATGAGGTACCAAAAAATGCTGACAATAGATATCCCACATCACTGAAAATCTGTTGATTGATCATTCTTTTCAGTAACGGACTTTCGTTTCAATTACATTTCTGTTTGGTACATTTCCTTCTAGATCTAACAGCTAAGCCCTCCTGTGGGAATAAGACTTTCACTCTTGGACAAACCGTGGTTTACTTTTCGCTTGAAAGTCCCAACAACAGTTATGAACGCATGGGGAATAATGATGATTCAGGTTTTGATATTTTGATGATGTTATTCTGATGTCGCAAACTTCTGCATGTACACCATTCTTTTTACTATTTCAGAATTTCTATATTAAAAGATAAAGACAAATATGTTTAACTTGCAATTAATTTAGGTCCTTGAAGATTTTGCGATAATTCAATCTCCACTTGATTAAACCTACATGCCTGAGAAAGGCTGCTGACGTGCATGTTTTACATGCTTAAGGTTTAAGTTTCCACGCTGTGTCTGCCATGCATAGCATATTCTAGGTATTGATTAGTATATAGCTTTAGGTATGTATAGATGTATGTAAACTTGGGGTTTTGCGTCATACTTAACAATAGCTTTTAGTGCACAGTGTTCTATCTGACTGACTGGAACACGACACTGTTGTATTTGATCAATGTGGCATACCTATTACAGTGTCTACAACGGAAGTGTGTTTATGTGATCGTCGGCCGTCAAGTGTATGCGACATGCGAATACAGGACTCCTAGCCAAAACGTCAGATACACGGGTCTGTTTGATTTTCTTGTGTATGACAGTTTGTCTACAGACATCACCGTAGGAGACACAGTGGTATTTGGTAGTCTTCAAATATGATTCAGATGTGATGGACACTGGTATTTGATGGTTCTATTGCTAATATATTTGAAACTGTGGTTTTCTACGGTCCGTCGGTGCTAGGTAATAGTTCATCATTTGATACTTTGGAAAAGCGTGTGCTAGGAGCGTTTTGGCTCACCTTAGCTCACCTCAGAATGTACCTCGTTATCCTTATCCAAGCTTAAATATGAATATGAAGTTGATACACTTATATACTATAAGGGGCCGAAGTAGTTGATCCAGGAACCTCTGACCAATGCGGTGGCTGAGCTCAAGCCCAGCTCATGCTGGCTTCGTCTCCGGTGGTCTTCCAACAACGTGCGGATTGTCGTGCGTTTTCACCGGGCGGTGAACGATTTCCTCCCACCATAATGCTGGCCGCCACCGTGTAAATGAAATATTCTTGGATACGGTGTGGAGCATCAGTGAATGAAATAAATATAATGTGTAATAGATCCCAGTGATACCACTTCTGTCCTGTATACACAGAGTTCATCCCATCAAATTTCAGCGATGGAACCATCCTCCATAAGAAGAATCCTTCATTTACATACGTGATGAGCCTTTCATGTAACCTCTTTAAAGATGGAGGCAAAATAAAAATTACATAAAGTTCAGATGAAAAATTGCGAAAAGTTAGTTGAAACTATGGTCTTCAATATCTTTTTTCTATTTTTCTATTAAAGAGAAAAACACAATTGAAAATAATTCTGTATGGTAGGTATTTGGCACCTGCTCTTGGTACATCTTGTCTTTGTGTAATAATGTTATAAATGAAGATGTAATACATGTTTAATAAATATATTTGCACTAGAACTGGTCTTTTCAGCTGACAGATGTGTTCAACCTGGATTTTGGTCATATTTATATTTTTAATATATTCATAGCTACTACCATAATTCAGTTCAAATGAATGTCTTTGGGTATAAACACAAAATTTACCTTTAAATAAATTTATTAGACATGCATCACACCCTTATTTAAAACATTATTATGCAAAGTCGATAAATACCAAGAAATGACCCCAAATATCCACCATTTCAAATGCCCCTGTCTTCTAAAAGATTGAAGATCAAAAATTTACAGACCATATTTTGCATAACACTCAGTTTGCGCCCTTAGATAACACGTTGTGGTTATGGTATGTTGTACCGTGTTAAGAGTATAGTGGTATCTTTAAATGTATAATTACATCAGTCCTGACGGAAGCTCGATGGGAAACACCTGGCCGGCATCACAGATTTGTGATGTAAAACCAATACCTAAATTAATTAGAAATAGAAGGTACAGTCGTGGGTGGCGAGCCGGGGGTGTCACTATGTGCCAATTGTGATCAAATTACCTGAGCAGGCGTTCGACAGATCGCCAGACTGCCCACTGGCTGGTCAGTTTTAATCAGGCACCTGACACTGAGAAGCTGTCGCAAAATGAATGTTACTTTCTTTCATACCTGTACCTAAAAGCGATTTTCCAAAACAAAACAAAGTAGAACTTTGGTTTAATCATGCGTTGTTACAAACCACATTGAAAGAATATCTCGTCCTGAATTCTTACAAAAAATGTATGCATTTCTGTAGTGATAGATCAAAGGTCGAGTGGTAAGATGCTAGAAACACGGGTTCTATCCCAAATCTTTAAATGTTACAATTGACAACCTGGTCGCATGCTCGCGAAGACATTTGCTAAAAATATTGTTGAAAAAATTACTTACACATATGGATTTATTTTTTTTTTATTTACTTATTGTTACTTTTTCTTAATTTTGCTGGGCACATGAAATAATTCACCAACAGAAATATAAACTTATTTCCAGGACACGACTTGGTGAAGATCTCGTGTGCACGACACAGAAAAGATTTCCAGGACACGACTTGATGAAGATCTCGTGTGCACGACACAGAAAAGATTTCCAGAGCACGTCTTAATGAAGATCTCGTGGATATAACATTACAAAGACATGGAATGCTTCCCTTAATGAAGATCTCGTGCTCAAGTCATAATTCTGGGGTTTTATTTGATACCAAATATATATTAAAAAAACGAGTCTTGAAAAATTTTACAGCGTTCTGTGAAGTTTAATGCCATCGTGCGACTGCTATTAAACCTGTGTGTGCGTGTGCGTGTGCGCGTGTGCGTGTGCGTGTGTGTGTGTGTGTGTGTGTGTGTGTGTGTGTGTGTGTGTGTGTGTGTGTGTGTGTTATGGAGGAGTCCAGCAAAAATACTGAAATTTGATAGAAACCTCCTTTCATCTGTTGTCATGACCAGGTTGATTTTGGAGGAATATTGCTTTCTTAATTCATTTTCACCACATTGCACAGATGTTGTACTTTGAGAGGCTTAAGTGTTAGTTTGTAACCAGGCGCTAACTATCTGGTACAAATGGTTCACTGGTTGTTCGTCGTTACGGTGTTAGCACATATTTTTTATTTCAGGAGGCAGACCTTACATTATCTGGCAAATGACTTCCTTGAGGGTTCATTAAACGACAGCTTCTACCTGCTCTCAAGACCTCCAATACATATGGTTGCTCTATTCCAGTCGATGTTATTCCGTAAAGGTCGAGGTATGGCAGCCAATTAAAGGAAATTCCCAAAGAAGAGTTTAATTTCCGCAACGGGACGTGTGGTTTTTCATTTTAATCAGTCTAAATCTGGAAACGTTATATTTATTTCTGAGATATTACACATCCTGGTGGTTTGTCGTTTTTGAGTCAAATCGAGTCTGAGGTTTGACAAGGAAGAAGATGGGGGAAATGTATACGTTTTTTATGAACATAACGCATGGTTATAACGACGGCTACAATCACACAAGTTATTGTGAACTTATCAAATGTTAACCGAATGAAGATATCAACAACTGACTGCTGGTATTCCTTGTCAAAAATTTTAGTAAACTCTCTGTACATTTATCACAAAGCATTAAATCATACATTACTGAATGAATTGATATGAAATATATAGTCGGGTAGACCATTGTATTTCCCGGAAAGCACAGAGTGTGTCCTTCTTTCAGGCCGTAGTAATCTTTCCAGAGTTCCTCTGAGGGGAAGAACATCTGAGACATCTAATTGACGAATTATGCTGTCCTGATCTTTCCTGACACACTGACAGTCTTGATGATCACAGTATTAGTTAGTAGATCCAATAAAAATACACAGCTGTCCTTTCTTAATGAATTAAGCTAGTGAGAAATCTCTCTTTAAACGCGGTCTAGTCACTTAACGAGGAACAAAGCGGTTAAATACAGCGAACTGCCAAATGAATCGTGAGAAAAACACCGAATAAGAGTTCGGTATTTCATAGGTTAGAATGCATTAATAGTGTTTTGGCTTGGTTTAAAAAGACTGTATAAGCTAATTTATGTCAATAGTGAATGAAAATGCTATCGGTAAAAATTTTAACACCGATCTAAGTTACTATTTTAATCACAATCATTTGATAAAATCCTACAAATGCGACCAGCATAAAAGGTCAAAATCTACTGTTTGTTTTATTGTATCTACAGATTCACACAGCAAGGCAAATGGGAAGCTCTCTATGGCAGTAGAAGAATCTGACTCATAGATTGATGTAGCATGAGATGTTGAAGTGTCCGCAAGTTTCATACTTTAAAATAACACTATTCATGCATGTAATGACATATACAGGCCCTCCGTGACCGATGTGGTTAGCGTTCAGCTCATAGTGGCTTCCTCTCCGATCGTAAATGGGATTTCCGCCAGCAACCTATTTAAAAGGTTAAACTATTAATTAGATTGTCCTCATTTCAGCACCTTATGCTTACATGTAAATGTATTTATATTTTTCAGTTCATTACGGTATGTCTTGTCATAATTTTAACTACAATACCAACTGTTTCAATCCACGGAAGAAGATCCGAGTTGGAAGACTCTGACACAGTGGACTGTACAGCGCCACTCCCGCAGGTTGCCATCACCTCCGCCATTGTCCATCCTCACCTGTCTCCAGCCACCAGAGAAATGCGATACACAAACACCACCCGTGACTCCTCGTCAAAGGTTTCTCTCTCCGTCAGCACCTAGGGATATATCAGCAGTGTCCAGGAGATTGCCACAGATCAGCACACCAACTGCCGGATTTTTTGGTAGAGTGGAGGCTGTAATAACCGATAAGTGTTGATGTTTCTACCGCTTCGTGATATTCTTTGATTTCGAGCACGCATGTTTGTTTCAAAACCAATATGTACAAGGTACAACCAACATGTCGTAAGGAAAGTGTCATTTTCGTGAGTAAAAATCTTGCATAATAAATTACAGTAACAGGTTTTGGAATTTGGTACATATGCACTTAACCATAATAAATTGTTCAGGAGTAATGTATAAGTTAACATAGTAATACAATGTAATACTTGAATTGAAATCTTCGTTTATCGCTTGTTCATAAAAACTAAATTAATAGATTCTAAACGATAATTTTTATCTTAATTTTTTTTCATACCTTTCATACCATATTAAAGGATTTATCATTGTTCATACTTTTATATTTCCATTCTTTATTTTCTGACGTTTTCAGCAACTTAAAAACGATTATTAGAAATGCTATTGGAGATTAATGAAATGGCGGACCAGATTCAAGGAGTAGTCTCTAGCTTATAGTGAGGCTCTGGACCAGCTGGAAACAAGCTAAAGTAAGATGATAGCTTGCAAAAACAAGTTGTAAGTATATAGCGTGTTTTCAAAAGATTTTGGCACAAAAACTGCTGCAGGTTTGCAATAGTAGATCATATTAACACAAAAATCAGTTAAAAACAAGATCTTTTCTGTATTGTTGGTACTAGGGGTAGTTTGGTATTCCAGTTGTCTCGCCTAAGCTATTTCTTCTGTCTCCATGTTACTGGTCCCTCCACTTTCCAATATAGATGGATCAAGTGGACCAGATTCCATACGGAGAATCCTAAGAAAAATTGTATCTAAAGGATTGGTGAAGTAACTAAACTGGCTTGGCACAGGGACCAAGCGGTCTTTCACTGAGCTCGAAATCAGGACGGCGGTGTGTGTTACGTATGATCTAATATGATGTCAGATAGCAAGTCGTTGTCAGTGAATTCAAACTTGAAAGTAATATCTCGACAAGAACGAAAGAAGCATGTGTGGAATGATACCACCTCTATATTGTTGACAATAAACGACCTATATAGTAACGCAAATTGCAAGGAATTCCTATTCAAAATTTGCAGATATAATTTGGCGAATATATTACTTAGTGTGAATTTAATGTGTATGTAAATATATATAAGGACATATGTTTCGACATTCGACTAATAAATATACAAAATCTTTGTGTTGGAACTTCAGTAAGGAAGAATCCTCTGTGCGCTGGAGTCCATGCATGACAAAGTCATCGAGGACACGGTAAAAGGGCTCGCTTAGACGTGCAGCGGTCAGGGACAGTGGGAGAAGATACTATATACTGTGCACTTTTTGTTATCATTTTTACTTAAATACGGTTCACTTTGTTTTTGGCTGAGGTACATATTAAGTCCATACTTGTGGGTTGCAAGCAAAGCAGCTAGATGGTTTTGGCCTTACGTCCAAAAAAGGATCACAAAGTTGGCGATATATAAAATGAAATCACCGGCCTAGGCTGCCAGCCTTTATCAATACTGAAGTCAGTGATTTTAGTTGAATGGTGTTTCTGTTTAGTTGCAAAGTACAATGCCAAGCAAATAGGCCCAATGGCGAAATAAACATCGAGCTAATGTCTAGCAGTGTAAAATCCCGGTCTAGAGAATCTGATAAATACTACAGCAGAATGATTTATTTATTTATTTATTTGATTGGTGTTTTACGCCATACGTAAGAATATTTCCCTTATACGACGGCGGCCAGCATTATGGTGGGTGGAAACTGGGGATAACCCACGACCATCCGCAAGTTGCTGCAACCGCAGAATGAAGGGGAAATAGTAGCTGGATCACCATATAGTTTGTCAACTTCGGGGAGGATGCCGGGGAGATTAGCAAAAGGACGTCGAGCGGATAGTAGTGCTGACATTGACGAGATTTCGTTTTTAGAATGTAGACCGCCCATCAACGAAGATATATGAGCCCAGCGTCGGCAGAAGGATGTAGGGTCGATGAGTAAACATGGAAGTTTGCCGATGTCAACTTACGGACATTGGCGAGACCGCCTATTTCAGCCCGACATCAATCATCGTATATCGGCCCAACGTTGGTTGAAAGAAGTCAGACCGTTGTCAGCTTACGGACATTGGCGAGACCACCTTTATGGGATGTCGGACCGACATCAGTCATGGTATATCGGCCCAACGTCGGCCCACAGTCGGCTGCGAGGCGTCGGGCCGATGAACAAAAGGACGTTGTGCCAATGTCAGGTGACGAACATTGGCGATACTGCCTATATGGGATGTCGGACCGACATCTGTCATAGTATATCGGCACCACATTGGTTGAAGGGCATCGGGCCGATGAGTAAAAGGTCGTTGGGCTGATGTCAGGTTACGAACATTAGCGAGACCGACGGCGGCTCTGTCCCTGACTTTATACGTCTTTATAACGTCTTTGTGTTATCTGGATAGGGACCCGTGAATGTGATATATGCTATTAATCGACTAGTCAAGAGGATAACATACACGTACTTGACATATCAAGTCTCTTGACCGGTTTATCACTTCTCACAAGACCAGTATTTAAGTGTTAGTATGAAAGCTTCTCCATCACTTTTTCTTCAGTGTTAGTATACATGTCCTCTTCATAGGTCTTTGACATAATGGACACTTGACCCTACATACTTCATTCACGTTTTGCCAGTTCAATACTTGGTTGATAACGGCCCACACCCAACAGGAATATTTCTACTGCATCATTTGTTATCAGCGTATTCTCTTAACACTTAAATCATTTTTACTTATTCAGGTGATTAAACGACTCAGCAATGTATTTCTTCGGGTTGAAAGAAATAAAGTAAAACCGCCGTAGTTCTTCAGTTGAATTCGAACCATTGACCCTCCTGATCCCTCCGTAAAACCGTGTAGTCTCCTCCCTCACACAACAGTTAGCCTATAATCCATACACGAAATGAAAACAACTTTCTTGAAACCAGTCCAGAAACTGCCTTTGTTAGCTTATTTCGTTATAATTTATATATTATTCTGTGCATTACTTCACATTAAGTTCATGCTTCTATTATATTTCGTATGGATTTACCTGCGTGTGTGCCCTAGACTGCCTTCAGGGAAAAACGGCCGTAGCTCATTACAGGCTTGAAGTAATACATTGTGCCTGTACAGCCTATTGTTTGTAAAAAATATTGTAACGCCAAGTTTATTCCCACATACTGCTGTAGGTTAAAGCATATGGAGATATGTCTTAAATTTGTAGACCAACCATCTCACCCCTCTTTAAAAAAAATGAAAATATTTGTAGTTGTATTTAAATTAGTGCTTACATGTTCGCCCAACCGTGCGGACTCAACAACAAGTAAGTACTTCCTGGTATGTGTTACCCGAATTGCTTCTTTCGTGTTTATCGTCATGTTCAACGCTATTTCAGACATATCACCACCGCGTCCCATTAATTTTTATCAGGCCTGTCATAATGATTTATTTATTTATTTGATTGGTGTTTTAAGCCGCACTCGAGAATATTTCACTTATACGACGGCGGCCTGTCATAATGCCAGCATAATACATACGATGCTGCCTAACTGGGATGTTATGCGGACGACACCAGGTATAACGCCCCACCCATTCACAGTGAGCTGGAACCGAGCCGAAGAAAGACATTTATGAAATTTTAGTCCAGACCAGGCTAGGAATTAACCCTTTTCACTCGTTTAAAAAAATACAGAATGGACTCAGACTGATCGCAGAATTACGTACGTGTTAATATTCATCACCTAAAATTGTACCAAAACCCTGGAAGATTAATATTTTCCTGAAAAAATATCACAATGAAATTCATACATTACATATAGCAGTGCATTGAAAGGATTTCTACCTGCCGTATCAGTCAAGTTCTGCAGTTCTGTTCGTTTATTTATTATGAAGACATAGCTCGTTCAGCCTATCAGCGTTGATTGTGTATATCCATGTAACAGAAGCGGAATCTCTCGATCGCTACACGACCCAGTCAGAGAGAGAAGGCAGTATTGTTTCTAACCGATATATATATGTATTATGCATTTGCCACCGTAGACATTCTAAGACGGTAGGAATAAAAACCCATACTATATATTTTTACTAGACATATTGTATAGCGCACACTAATCATTTAATGAAAGACAGTAAAATTGTACAATTTAAAGGGTTTCGAATTCGACATTTGTGACGTAGCCTCAATCGAAACAAAATAATAAAGAGATATAAAAATAGCGCTCCAAATCGCCCATTACAAGGCCTACCCCTCAACATAAGTATGATTACGATTATGAGAAGCAGTCTTCAGAATCGATGATCTGAAAAAAAAGAATTTTCTCTGGGACGAAATTATAATCGGATTTCAGTCCAAAGCTATAATATAACAGAGGTGTAAAACAAATAAATGTAACTCTTTATAGTCGCGCATCGTTCAGAAAAAAAAAATATCTTCAGGTTATAGAAGTTTCCTCAGGTGATATAAGATTATGAAAGCGGTGTTTCTTTTTCATTGGGTTTTAGCAAGGACAAGATTTCCGCTTATTCTTAGCGTTCTGTGCGAGCTTTTGTACATGTCGATTTTTTTTTTGTTGCCTTTGATAAAATATAATCTTTACACTTGCTATTCCAGTGACAAAATGTTCCCACAGCTTGCGATATTCGTGTATATTATTATATGACATGACATCATATATGATACTCTTGCTTTATTAATCCAATCGGCCGTGTATCATTAACGCACGCGCAGTTGAAGGAGGCGGGGGGGGGGGGGGGCTGGAGAACGTATAACCTGTTGTATTTCATGCTCTCATTCTTCGTCCGCGGGCTTAACGATTCTAAAAGGGCCCTGCATATCACTGCGCAGCTCCACCACGCCGCCTATATCACAGGCTTCTTTTGTCATAGACGTCAGAACTATCGATGCCTCGCGCACTACCAGTTGGCAGTGACATGGAGTTACCTGAGCGGAGGGTTGTGCCGTACGATGGCCTGAGTCTTTCCCCCAGCAAAGTAAACTGGAGCTCTACGCGCTAGCCCACTCAGTGATTTCTGTCCCCCAACGATGAGCCTGGTGTTCGCCTTTTGGGTTGGGTTGAGTTCAGCTTGGTTACAGGTACGCCGTGTAGACGGAGCTGCTACTAGCGGGGTGTACACGGACTGCTCGGCAGTGCTGGACAAGCCGACTGGAATCATACACACCCCTAACTTTCCTAAACCATTCCCGTCGCCTATCTCCTGCCAGTGGCTCATCAAAGCTCCACCTCACAAAAAGACTATCCTTTATTTTACCCAGTTCTACGTTCGACTATCGTTTCACGTGGCCGAATTCGATTATTATGAGAACGACAGGAACTACAGTGGCTTAAATGAATTGGGCGCGATCAGCTTCACCGACATCCTGACGAGCATAGTCGCGTACAAGCCGTACGTGGTCATCACATTCATGACACCTGCTGACATCAGCAACATTCACTTACGTGTTGACGAGTACCTGCTAGATGTCCACGGCTTTAACATTACCTATGAGGTGGTGGACAGGGACCAAAGCGTTCGAGAGCATATGTGCTCAGTCCACGATTGTTCCTTCTTGGGCAATTGCTTGGCCAATGCAGATTTCTCCAATTATACCTGCCACTGTTTCAAAGGATACTTTGGTGGCCAGTGCCAATATGGCCCTTACTGTGATCCCAAAAGGAACATAAACATGTGTAAAAATGGTGGAGAGTGTAGGTAAGTCTCGGTAAATTTCGATCTGTCCCGTTTACTGTATGGTCTTTGTTTCTTAAGGTTTTAATTAACAAGTGGTCTCACCCTGTTTGGGGGGCCTTTGTGACGACAGTTGAAGACGATCACTTGTCTTCCAGCACTATATGGTGTGCATATCTGTAAGTCATGTGCTGAAAAAGTACCGGGCACTACGGTTTCCTTCACCCTAACAGCCGACTACCATTGTTACGTATAGGTGACAACATTTGTGAGTGGTAAACCAGGTATATAAATAATTAGGAACTGATATACGAATGTGAGGAGTGACATGTGTACAAAACCTTAGAAGGATATCTAAAAGTAGCTGATTTGCTTCGTACAAGGTTGCAGTGTTCCTGTCATTTATGGATACTTTGCCTACTCATAAAACAATTATGTGAGACAACTGTGTGCAACCTTTAACAGCCATAATGGTTATTTATACCGCTTCTCTTGTATAAAACAAATGTGTACAACCATATATTTACTTATTAGACTGGTGTTTTACGCCGTTCCCAATATTTCGGTTATACGACGGCGGCCAGCATAATGGTGGCAGGAAAGGCAAGAAAGATGAGAAAGAGGCTGCTGAAGACAAAGCACGATTTAAATTGCAGGCATAGTACGTAAACGATGTACATCTACAGCAAAAATGAGAATGCCACAAAAAACTTTTCTTCTACTGTTTTCTCCAGTACAGCATGCAGTTTTTTTTTTCACATATATCTGTGCACACAGAGATATAAAGATTTGTATTTACTGATGTGAAAATATAAAATAATAAACGATTGAGTCTTTCTCAGTAGTGTACATATTCGACTGTAGCTTTAGGCGGTGTTCTGATCGAGCAACTAATTATATCAGTCCTTAAGGGTTTCTCTGTTTCCAGAGAATAAATGCTCACATGTATTCATGCATATGTACATGTATAGGCATGCACCTAATACTCGAGTGAAACAAAAAACGTGAGAATTACACTGATTAACTTTCTGGTCTGAAACCAGTTTCATATACTGGTATATTCAGTAATTAATGTAATCCTATATCGCCTAAACCACCAATCCTGACTGACCCTTGAATAATGAGGATGGCTTATCTTGCTTTATTAGTATACCTGGTTATGAAATTGACATCGAAATTAGCGCTAATTACATGCCTCTACTGATTAACATGTGTAATATGTGTTTATAATATGTATAGTAAAATTGCACCGCAACCACAAATCAATGAAAATAAGATTAAAACTCTTATCCTCAGAGGAACCCCACTATTTTACTAAGGGTGGTTTTGCTTTTAATTCATCTACCTGTAAAGTTTACCGCACTCAAGTAAAATGTCACTTTGACTTTTTTTTGCGGATATGATACAATATTTTTCTTATGTTTTGGAATTTGGAAAATTTTGTGTCCTTTTCCTTTAACAGTCTTCTATCCTGCAACGTTTCAGATATCATCACTTCCCAAATGTATTTGCCTTTACGTTCAGCAATTCTGACAAACCGAAGATGGGTTTATTAATATGCAATTGATAATGTCTTGTTGACCAAACAAGACTGTTCTAGATCGCCCTTTTGTCGATAAAATCAAAGCTTTGCAAGCGAGTTTTGAAAGACATGACTTCCATATTTTATGGACCTGTCTTTGTTACTTTAATACTCTGACAGGTGACTCGCTGTAAGAAGTCGAGAATATCAAACTTACTTATGATGATGTATGACGTTGAAACCATCTTCACCTTCCACTGCACGGCATTTACTTGACCGTCGAGCGAACATGGGTTTCATATCGACTGGGTTTAATTATTCTCTACTCTAGATTTTACCATTTTCTACTCTAGATTTTATTGTTTCCCTCTCTAAATTTTGTTGTTCTCTACTCAAAAGGATTTTACGCATATATCACTCCTCGGCGTACAAAGCGCTATGTTCTTTAGCGTATGGGAGTGAGTGTGAACTTTACCATGTGGCATCAGAATTTGCCGTTTTTAGTCAATATGTAAAATCTAAACCTTAATCTAAACAAAGAAAATCTCAAATTAATTGTTGACATGTTTTGAAACTTGTTCACTTTTTTCGGATAGTGTCATGTTAGCATTTGTATGCATACTTCTGTACTATTTTGTAAGCCTTTGGCGAAAGCTACACACTGCACCGTAATGCTATTTGACAAATCCCCTTCAGCTCCCACACATGGTCGTGTGCATATCAGGTTGTAAATCTATGTTTAATGGCGGCTGTTGACAGTCCATAAAACTGACCACCGCCGTATAAGTGAAGCACGGCGTTAAACACCAATCAGTCAATCGGTCAGTCAAACTACTGGCATCTGATTATGAACTGCGTAACGGGTGATACAGAGCAAATACTCATAATGCTGCTTAAATATATCTCTGAGAGAATTCATACATATATTTATTTCCCTGTCCTGTTTTCAGATACCTTTATGGCTCACTGGTTAATACTTGCGAATGTCCGCAAGAGTTTGAAGGTCCACAGTGCCAGTTTCCTAAGGCTCACATATCCTCAGGTAAGGCGAGCTCAGATCCCGATCTACGCCATAAATAGCTTTACCAGATCCTATTACAGTGTAAGCCCAGTCGACTGGCTTGCTTTTTTTTCTCGTCAAGTTAAATAAAAGACGCTGTTGTTCCAACTTGAAATATTTGGGGCAGGGGTAGCGGGTTATGCCTTAGAGGAAAAATTGCCTACTCCAACTACGAATGTAAGCGTCGAAACAGACATTCGTATACCAGCTGTCAACCTAAATAGAGGTTCCTGGTCAATAATCGCGAGGCCATTTCCAAAACGAGTTCAACACAACCACCAAAGAACTAAGAAAATATATAAAATACCAGCTGGAAATTAAGACGGAATCCCGACTTTATTTTATTTTACCGGTTGACACCATGAACTTTCATTCGGAATCTTCACTTACTATTGGGAATTTCTATATTCACGATGGTAAAGTCTTAGTGACCGGTCGATGACGTCCGTGCAAGAGATGGTCTTCCAAGTTTGATGTTCACCGAAAATCATTTGACTGCCATCATTCTGGCGCCAGACTCTGTTCAACTCTTGTGTGAAAGTATACGTCAGTAATTTGCCCTCTGGTTTCCTCCACTCATAAAACTGACAGGCATCTTATAGGTGAACAATTCTTAAGTATAGCGATAAATAAGAATCAGATAAATGACATGTGTACTAGTTGAATGGGCAGAATGAAACTACACAATGACCAATTAGTTTTGCGCGCTCGAATTCTGTACCCCGTGACTCGGGTTTTGCTTTAAGTTAAGTTACGTTGCGCAATGTCAGTTCTCCGGTAAGGTACAGCGGTTTCCTTGGGGATCTACAAAGAAAAGCAAAATTTCTTTAAAGTAAAAAGGAGTTGAACTCTCGGCAACATAACACACCATTGGAAATAAACAATACTGGCCTTTGTGATAGAAATGATGGCTACATCAAGAAAACATTTGGTTCTTCCCGCCACTGTCTGTCGCCCCATGTACAATGGGATTGCAGGTGAGATTTTACCTGGGCTGTGGTGTAACGTTAGAAGGTCTGTCATGTGCTTGAAAAGGGATGCAAGGTTTCATTCGGGCACTCCAGCTACGTCCAGTCTCAAGCCTTACAGTTGTCATACAAGTGAAAAATATAGCAGCGTTCAACACAAACCATTAAAAAAATGTTTGTGCTTCTCGTGTAGAATGCCTTGTCCTTGGCTGCAGTCAGACGTGTGTCAAGGAGTCGGAGGACAGGTACGCATGTGGATGTGAGGACGGCTACAGGCTGGGCATGGACAACACGACATGTGTGGAGGAAGGTAGGTGCTGCAAGAGAACTGTATAGGGGGTGAGGTGCAAAAATCAGGAGGGACACAATGTACTATAGGGCCATCCGTGCCCGAACGGTTAGATCATGGTTAGGCACAATGACTCAGCAGCCTCTTTTACCAGCCCCAGTAGCACAGTTGGCAGAGTGTCCGCTTCAGGATCGGTAGATCCAGGGTCAATCCTTGATCGAGTCACACCTAAGACTTTAAAAGAGGAAGTTGTAACTTCCTTGCTTGGCGTTTCAGCATGAAGGGGGTAGTGCAACGACTGGTTAACCCGTATCAGTATAACGGCTCGGGCGGGGCTGATTACTTCCCTCCGGTAAGGCGTTTCAGTGAAGCACTAGATAAAAGAGCGGTGGAAATCCGTCCTGCAGCAAGGAGGCACATGACATACACTCTAATGATTCCTCCGTTGTCATATGACTGAAAAATGGTTAAGTACGACGTTAAACCCCAATCACTCACTCACTCAGGAGCCTCTCACCAATGCTGTCGTTGTGAGTTCAAGTCCAGCTCATGCTGACTTCGTCTCAGGTTATACGTGTAAAAGTCTGCCAATAACCTGCGGATGGTTGTGGGTTTCTCATAGGATCTGTCCGGTTTCCTCCCACGATAATGCTGACCGCCGTCGTATGCGTAGAATATTCTTGAGTACGGCGTAAAACATCAATCAAATAAATAAATGAATAATCGAAGTTGCAGTCCATTAGCCCGATTTCATGTCACATTACCAACATCTGTATTCCACTAAAACTTGTTACAAGAAATGAAACTTTACTGGCTTCACTGAAGAGTGTAAAATAAAAGAACCGTAATGCTAATCCAGTGTGCATACTCAAAAACCATCTGCAGAGGTATTTGGCAAGAAATTCTACTGACGTAGACCAATTCATGATGAATTCTTGTATGCAATGTTAAGAAACAAGCGATAAGTAGCAATAATTGCGAATTCCGACAAAATGTTTATGTCGTGTTGCACTTTGTTGTCTGGTTAAGTGAAAAGGCCATACATGAGAACGAAGTATATGTCAAATATCTGACCGAGAGACAGACAGACAGACAGACAGACAGACTTTGCATTAAGAAACTGCTTGGACGTATACAGGGTTTAGATTCAACCGAACTGTCTTGTCATGAAACACGTCTAATGCTAGTCGGCAATCACACTAAGCCCGTTTTCCCCCAAACACCGATCGGAGAAGCCTTACAGTTGCAAGGAGCAAGAATAGGGACACAAAATTCCTTAAAATGAGAAGTTGTCAGCGTACAGTATTCCGAAACGCCCCACACCTCTCAAGACGGGTAGTCGAATAAGAATAGAATATGCGCTATTTCATGCGATTTTAGCGTTCGACTTCATCGCATCATCTGAGCGCGGTTTATGAAACGAACTTGTCTTATTTTTGTTCTAAATGTCAATTCTACGTTTCTGTACCACAAAAAATTTGCATAAATTATGTTGGGTAGGAGAGATGATTAAATTTATTTATTTGATTGGTGTTCTACGCCGTTTTACGCCGAAATTTTCACTTATACGACGGCGCCCAGTCCTATAGTGGGAGGAAACCCACGATCATCCACAGGTTGCTGACACACCTTCACACTTGCGACCAGAGAGGAAGCCAGCATGAACTGGACTTGAACTCCCAGCGACCGCATTTGTGAGAAGCTTCTGGATCAGTGCGCTGTGCTAGCACGCTAACCACCAGGCCATGCAGGCTTCGGGAGAGGATGGAAACGTGGATCTCCATAGAACTGAAAGTCACTGTATCGCACAAGGGAGCGCTGTACCCACCTGGGCCGTGTTAGATAACACATGTTACATAACTGGTAATGTTAGAGCGCGCTTATGTACGGATTGACTTTAATAGGTAAAACTTGACACTAGACCATGCAAGACTACAGTGTCCTGAAAACGCTTTGAGCTGCCAGACGGCACACGGCGATACTGGGCGGTATCGAGTTGGTCTTGCTCACGCCCGTAAAAATCAACAGTATTTGTGAAGTGTTTAGGGGGCAGTAGCAGAAGAACATGATAAACACTGGTGTATATTTCATCCAATGAGTTTACCATGCTGGAGAGTTAACCTGACGCTACCTTAAGATGAATCCATGCCAAGCACATTTATATAAATTTACGCATCAGAGAATGATCAATAACAACATGCGCGTTCTTTACAGCAGATTTGTGTATATAGGCTGGCTGTACGTTAGTCGCACAGTTATGACGGTAAACTTGAATAAAATAGGTCAGCCATAGCCTGATCGGTGTGTCAGCGATGTTTTGTCAACTTAGTCTTGCCTTAAAGATGGGATGTTAACATTGTGGGATCTTGAGTGTATCTGGGCTAAGCAGTGAATAACACTGAAGTCTCATTGATATGCTTCCCTGAGTTAGCTTTAATAACTAATATAATAAAGCTATAGTCACGCATATGTGTAGTTAACCATTGAGGATATTTATAGTTAAATTACATTAACTATATACATGCCCCTTTAAACAGATAAACAAGTGTGGGCACGTGCAATGTTACGTTCAGTGGCCGTGATGATTACTCTTTAGGCTTGAGAGTTAAAAATATGAAATCTCATTGAAGTAAAACGTTGTGCAGGATTTGTTGCACGTTGGAAATTTACCATCAATTAACTTTTGTCACACAAACTTCAAATTACTTCAAATTCTGATCACTGACCTCCTTCAAAACTCGAAAATGAATCTGACTAGATTTAAAACACTAAACATTTTGCATTGCACAGAAAACGGTAGATGTCCCATTCTTCTCATGATGTTGATTCCAGAATCGTAAACCGAAAATAAATATCAAGATCAGTTTTTATAGCCATGGATAACTGTTCATATGTGGAGTAAATTAACTTCAGAACACAGGGAGATTAAGTACAGGTATAGTATCAAATCGTTTTAGTCCGCAAAAGGAGTATGTCGTCTCTATCTGTTAATAAAACAGGGGGCCCCATCTTCTAAGATAGTACCACGTTCATATCTCTACCGTCCATCATAAACTAACAGTACCATCCTCAAATTGTAGCGTGACGTCCACAATCAGAAAATTTAATTTATCCAGAGCAGATTTCCTGACATAGTCCTTCTATTTTGATTAATAAGTTATAGAAGGACACTGGCAGAAATCCCGCGATTACAGCTGATTCCATCATGTGGTTTTAAGCGCACGAATTTTTGTTTCTTCCAGGGCGCCTGCGTGTTGTTGTGGGGGTTTTGATTCATTCGAAAAACAACTCACAAACTGCTATTCCAAGAGAAGAGGTGAATAGCCAGGACTTCTTGACCTCCCTCAAGACAAAGGTAAGGTGTCAGTCAGTATGTCTTCTTTCTGTCAACACGTTACGGCAAAATGCTGACAAGCAATATATGTCCACGACTCAAAGTTAAGGGCAAATCTATTTTGAGTTCCTTGAAGAGTAATCAACCAGCCGACGACAAGAAGCAAATTCAGCTCAAAGCGGAAAGACCGTTTTCACTCGACTGCAAAATGTGTCCTTTATGCACATAGCACCAATTATCGACCTGTGTCAGAACACTGTCTATAGATGGGTGTCAAATTACGTCCACATGAAGGCAGAAATATCCTCTGGGTGAAAAACTACTCTTATCTAAATAATTTAAGAAAAAATGTCAACACGGATATAGGCTAATCAATCAAAAAGATACAACACCAAATAGGTAAGGTTATTGGCTAAGAGCGTGGTGGATGTGTACGCATTGCATATCTGTACACTTAAGTTGGGATGACATTTGGGGCTAATAGTACTGCACGAGACAAGCATTTCCAGAGGAGGCGCACGCCCCGTTTTCCCCCCGATGAACAATATGTGACCCGTGATCCATGTTAAGATTCGTGTTACGGACACAGGAGAGATTTGTTCTTTGACAAATTCACCAGACAAATCGTTTAAGGAAATGATTGGAATTTAATATACTAACAGCGTGGTATCGAGTGTATTACATATGCCACCTCATGCAGTAGACCTTTTATTACGAATTTAGCCTTTTTTTGTTTGCCTGCGATGCTTAGTTTTGTCGCAAATGATGACGATCTAACACGATTGGTGTGCTGCACGGAGTAAGAATAAAAAAGTGGCTCCTTCCCAATGGGGGCCTGGGGAACGACACAACAGCATGAAATATCCACCAAGAAACTGCACCTTCCTAACCCAAACGCCTGGTTTTACATTATCTATATGCCACTGTATTACAATGTTGTAGAATTTTCTTATTTTTACAACGCGGTACGAGATGTTTGAGATTTGCCTGTGGTAATGTTATTGTTCAGGTGATGTTTGTAAAGATTTTGCCTCACTAAGCTATTTTTCACGTAGATGGTGGCTAAAGGTATGAAGGGGACCACATAATGAAAAGCTGAAATATGTCAAATACACAAGTACAGCAAAAAATAACCATGATGTGACAAATAAATTTGTTCAAACTAATGGATGGCTTAATTTGCATAGCAATTTTAATTGAATTGAAACTGTACTGTAAATAAATCCGGATATAGCCATAGAGGAATTTTAGATATAGTTCAATAAAGTAGGAGACTAGTTCAAAAAATAATTACGGGAAATATGTACACACACTACAAGGTATTAAATGAAGGCATATACACTGATGGATAGCCATTTTAATTGACCGGAAGTGACACCATCAGAACCGGAAGTGATCGCATATCTTTTCCAAATAATCGTATTGATGTGGAAGGAACACCACTAAATGTTACAACGAGACAATACTTATGCAACCTGGAAGCGGCGTTATTGAATCCGAGGTGATCACACATTCTTTACAAATGATCCAGAATTCATGGGAGGAACAACATTAAACTACCCAAAGTATGGACATATAACATATCTTTCATCCCATGTATTTTCAGCAAAACTGAGAGTGCTATGAGTCGTATGCAAATGACCGTAGGAAATTGAAACATACCACATCCGACAGTCCAATGATCACTGGAACCCCGTATCGCTACTTGTAGCTATATTTAACCTTCATCTCTATTAATATTTGATATATATATATTTAGCCTTTATTTCTATTAATACTTGATGCACATGTATTCCCTATTTAAAATATGCATAGCACGACTCTGACGGACACCTGAAACAATTTTCATTGATGAATGCTGGTTATACAGTTCGCGCGAGGATATCAGTTGACAGGCTCCAAATAGCAACCGTCTATTGTGAGGGTGATTAAAGCTAGAGTAAAGAGCTATGCATGCGCTGTAGAGAGTATGATGAAACATAAATACCTCGCTTTATTATTATCCAGAATTCTACATTACTCAACTGGAAACAGAGATCTGATATGTGACACTGTAGTAAAAATCTCAAATACATTTATCTGGAGTATTGGGAAGAATTACGTCGGGTCCCAAAAACACTGGTGTGTAAAAAAAACATATTCTTGTTACACTACTGCTTTGTTCCCCGAACACAACTGTACAGAGACAGTGGTGTATTACACAAGATAACAGAATAGCTTGGATCGACTAGTTTTAGGCACGCACTGACTCCTGTTGAGAATTGTATCTATTTCTGGATTAATCTGTGCTTTACGTCCTCTCCTTCCAAGTGGGTTCAAGGCCATACCCAAGTTGGTCAGACCTGTTTGATGACCATTGGTTTAGGAAATAATAACACATGGCTATTGTGCATGTTACTCATGTAATTCCACGGAAAGGTCAGCCTTGTGCTTAACTATAGTGTTTTATGGGCTTATCGGCATAACAAGATTACCTGAGGACACTGTCAACCCAGACCCGATGATGCCCTGGCGAAAGTATTGTTATCAATACGGTTAGCTCACTTTTGCCTGTACTACCCCCGACAGTCAACATTTTCAAATGGACCGAGATTGGTTCAACAGTTAAGTCAGCTTGATTGGTCGGGAGGAGCCCACAATCAAGTTTCTGGCAGCTAGGAGAGTGCAAATTGCAGAAAGAAGAATATTTTTACGGGCGTTTCGAACCAACCCCACCACTCCTAACGTCCCATTTATGAAAGGTGCATTGATATAGGACAAAAGCCCCAAATTTTTACTATGGTTTTATTCTAAATTTATTTCATTAATTGTCGCTTTCCATGATTAGACAATCTTAGAGAAACAGTTTTGTTTATTTATTTATTTCATTTGTGTTTTACGCCGTACTTATGAATATTTTTTCTGTACGGCAGCGGCCAGTATTATGGTGGGAAGAAACTGGGCAGAGCTAGCGAAAAAACCCACCGCAATCCGCAGGTTTCAGTTAGACCTTCACACATACAAAACAGTTTTGACCCGAGGCTGAAACACACCCCAATCACTAGAGAGCAAGTTGTTAACTGCTGAGGAAGAGATTTCAGACTTGTCAGCAATGATACAGAGAAGGCCCTGAATGACTCATTGTAAACGTAGACTATCGCTGTGACACGCTGCCTTCAGTTTTAGGTTTGTAATAAAACAACTAGTGACACTATTGCTCCTATTCGTCAGTGACTATATTAAAATTCCTATTTAAAGAACGGAAGAAAACCAGCGTATCGCGAATAAAGCAATTTATTCCGCCTCTTTCTTTGCAAAAACTACTTTCGTAGCACCCCCTAAGACGTAATTGGATTTACACGAAAATTGCGTTTCTGGGCACCCTTTACAAAATAACCTTAAAATGTGGCTCTTATGTTACCCTGGCCTACTATGTATAGTTTCTTTAGATATCCAGATGCTTCTATCCACAGCATCATTGATGAAACACACCTCATGTTCAATCGATCGAACATAGCAACAAAAGGTGGGGACGGGGTTGTCCAGACAGAAATAGACGTTAGTAACGTGATCACCATGGATTCTTATGCCCTGGCGGAATAAAACCACGAAATATCCACCTGTTCGGTTTAAAAGCCCGTAGTATGATGTAAATGGTAATTACAGTGGTCGTGCTAATAAGTTTTGGGTGTGTGCAGGTGGCGGGGGCGGGGGTGCGTTAATGGCGGTGGTCATGCCCATATTCCCTACACAACCCTCTCCAGCTGTACGTTCGAAGAAATGTTCGGTACCGTCTATGGCAAGGCAAAGTGACTTCTCCCTGCGTTAATTTCCTTCATCACCCATTGCTTTTATGGCCGTTATATAAAGGAAATAGCCTCAAGGATAGACGACAAGCACCCGTGAAACGAAGAATCAGATTACGCTTCCTCCCATTAGCGGCGATCTTCAAAGGCAAAACATTCAAATCGATATCAAATCAATATCATAATTTTAAAAGAAGCAAAACAACAAGCAATATCTCGAAAAATATTAAATTAATTGCCAAAAGTAGTCAGTTTTTCATGGTAAGGACATAAATTTCATCTCTAATTTGTATTCTAAACCCAAATATTAAAATGCCAACATTGCCGAAATGATATTATGTTAAATGCTGTAAGATATGAGCCCCACAGTATTGAAATGTTACGACGTTAAATGACTGTTTGCAAGTTGTCCAATTACAAGATTTAACATTTATAATACAGCAAAATGATATCTAATAACGTTAATTTGACATAGATAATGGTAAATTACAACATTCTCCCATAATTTTAATTATGAGACCGCTTTGGTGGTCTAATGGTTAGAACTCTTCCTTGAAATAGAGAGACCCGGGATCAAACCGGCGTCTGGCCATACTAAAATACCTTTAAAAAGGTGCTTGCTGCTGCCTCGCTTGGTACTCGGCACTGAGAGGTTAAAGCAAGGAAACAGGACTGGTTTGCCCGTAATGTGACTGTGAGTTGTCGTGTCCGTTGCCTTCGGCATGAGTCTTCAGTGGCGGCAATAGTTTGGCGGAAAGATTCATATATTGAAGACACAATATATGAACACACATCTAATGACTCGTCGTCGTCATATGTCTGAAAAATTACGACCTTAAACCACAAGCATACATTCATTTAATTATTCATTATAAGTTTATAAGGTATAAAAAAAACGTAACATTATAAACACTTTCCGTCCTCCGCCACTGCCAGAGTGTCGGATTTAACATTGGTGCAGTTATATATAACATTTCATATAAAAGAGATAATGGATTTTAAGCAACAATAAAAGAAATGCTATAATTAAGAGATACTGTACGATAAAAGTCTTCCCACCGTAATGCTGGCCGCTGTCGGATGAGTAAAACATTCTTAAGTACGGCGTAAAACACCAATCAAATAAATAAATAAATATAAATTGGTAACTTTGGCCTCGTGTTTGGTCTCTCTCAAAATTCCTGCATAATTTCCGTCCCCTTTTCCAGTGTTGCGTAAGGACGTTGCAAGATACTTGATCATCCTATATAGTAAATACGTACGTTGGAAGGTCTGCCAGCAACCTGCAAATGGTCGTGGGTTTCCCCCGGGCTGTGCCCGGTTTCCTCCTACCATAATGCTGGCCGCCGTGGCATAAGTGAAATATTCTTGAGTACGGTGTAAAACACCAATCAAATAAATGAATAAATAAATATATAGTAAATATATGACATAAGGAGGGGATTAACACATTTAAAATCCCAATAAACTTAGAATCGTGTTGCTGACCTGCGGTGGATGTTGTTCTTAATTTTTCCTTTAAACATTACATTCATATAATTAGTACTGAGCTTTGCTCCTGAATGTGTTATTTCTGATGCTCAATAAGGCATCAAACATTCCCTGCATGACTGTTTACACTTCGCTCATGTCCGACAAACTGAATGTTCTACACAAATGACACTATATATGTAAATTTTTGATAACGTCGCTGGCGGTGCTTTCATTGAATATTTGAAAGCATTTGGCCAATATCATAAAATACGATTCTTATATATCTATGTACAGATTTTCTAGAATATATTTTTAAAAACAAGAATTTAATTTTTTGACATGACGTTGAAGTTGTTTTTAGCTGGTTTTTAAATATGTCAGTTTATATTTGTATTTGATTCTTGTGTTATTTTGGTGTTATATGGTTATCCCATCGAATACCATTTTCTGTTTCCTAGCTTAGACATGCTCCCCCTACGATAGAGCTGAAATATTACCAAAGTGCATGATGCACTTCTTCTGAATTAGTGTTTTAATAAGGAGAAACAACGTCCTTGGAGATGTTGGACGTCATGAAAATGATGCCCTAACAATGGTCACTTTATAGCTAATTACACTTTATAACTGTTACAGGTTTGTCTTACTCTAAAAACTTTGAATTACGGCCTTGTGTTTGATGCTATTGTATGTTGAATGTGATAACAACACAGCATTTTGAGTAATTCTAGACCAGTTTCGCCTGATATATTGCAATTAACATCTATACACTTTTGATTTTGCCTAATTCTGCGTAGCCAATGGTGTTAAAGGACGTGTACTGGGCTGCTATTTAAGAATTTACATGAACAGTTACAATAAATTTTAAACTGAGGTAAACTGACGCGAGGCCGTATTTCACCGGTTATAGGTGGAACCATTTGACAATTATCCCATTACCGTCTCTGCCCTAATAATAATTTAAAACAGTTGGTGGATCTTGTTGGGAAAAACCAGTTGTATTTAGGCTAACAGGATTTCTAAAATATGAAAAGGAAACGATTAATGAAAATACCACATTAAGAACGAAATTTGATTGACATGAATATCACCCACCTTTGTGGATAAAGTTACTGATATCAGTCAATAGTATGTTTCTTGCCCTTTCATGCGGCAATTATAGTAAAGACAAGATAGGTGAAACGCCGTATACGTCCATGCCCATTAACTATACACTAACAGTTACGTTCCCAGAAATTAATTTAATTTAAATTAGTGTCTTGGTGTGGCATATCTGGGGCATGATGACATGGGGTTATTCAGGACATGTTATGTGTCATGCTGCTGTAGTAGGCCTAATTTTCAGACATCCATTTCTAAATGGCTTGATATTGTACCCTGTGGCACGTATATGGAGATATGCCTTATACACAACTCGACTAATGCATCATATTCTTGCTCAACAGGTGTCGGAGGCCTGTGACCATTGGGGGTCTGGAGTATGTGACATATCCCGACTAGACGTTAGCTCATTTAGGTAGGTGAACAAGAGTCGTCCTAATGGACACATGTGACAATACCTAATGTTAAAACACATTTCCGTAAGTAAGATCTTAATTATCACGCTGTATCCCGATACCATAAAACAAAACCAACATCTACAGACTCATCTTGACGACTACATATGGCGACCATATGACGAGCTCTTCCTTGCAACAACATTACGGGCTCTTCCTGACGACCAAATGACGGGCTCTGGCGATTATGACAGGCTCATCTTGACGACTACATGGCAGAATCTTCCTGGCGACCATATGGCGAGCTCTTCCTTACGACAACGTGACAGACTCTTCCTAACGACTATATGGGTGAGTCTTCCTGACCACTACATGTATATGAAGACTCTTCCTGTGGACTATATGACGGGCTCTTCCTGACGACTATATGGGGGGAGGGCTCGTCCCGACGACTATATGACCAGTTCTTTCTCGCGACTATATGACGGATTCTTGCTGACGACTAGACCTATATCACAGATTCTTCCTGGCAATGGTATGATGGGCTCTTCCTAACGACTATATGACGGGCTCTTCCTAACCACTATATGACAGGCTCTTCCTAACAACTATATGACGGGGTATGACTATATAGGTAGGCTCTTCCTTTACGACCGTATGACGGGCTCTTCCTGACGACTATATGACTGGCTTTTCCTGAAGATTATATGACGACTGTATGACGAGCTCTTTCTAGTCACTATATGAAATATAAGCGTCAAGTCCGACTGACGACTACATGACCGGCTCTTCCTGGCGACTATATCGTAAGCTCTTTCTGACGACTACATGATAGGCTCTTTCTGAAGATTATATGACGGGACCCTTCCTGACGACTTAATGACCGGCTCTTCCTGACAACTAAATGACGAGCTCTTCCTGACGACTATGACAGGCTCTTTCTGACGACTATATGACGGGCTTCTCCGGATGACTATATGACGGGATCTTCCCGACGACTATATGACCGTCTCTTCCTGGCGACTATACGACGGGCTCTTCCTGATGATTATATGACGGACTTTTCCTGATGACCATATGACGGGCTCTTTCCGACGACTATATGACTGTCTCTTCCTAGCGACTGTATGGCGGGTTCTTCCTGACGATTATATGACTGACTTTTCCTCACCTTTATATGACGACTATACGACGGGCTCTTCCTGACGACTATATGATGGGCTCTTCCTGACGACTGTATGACGTGCTCCTTCTGACGATTATATGACGGGCTCTTCCTGACGACTATATGACAGACTCTTCCTGACGACTATATGACGGGCTCTTCCTGACGACTATATGACGGGCTTTTCCCGACGACTATATGACGGGCTATGACGGGCTCCTCCTGACAACTCTATGACGGTCTCTTCCTGACGACTGAATGACAAGCTCTTCCTGACGATTATATGACGGGCTTTTCCTCACCATTATATGACGACTAGATGATGGGCTCTTCCTTTACGACTGTATGACGGGCTCTTCCTGATGATTATATGACGGGCTTTTGCTGACGATTATTTGACGACTGTACGACGGGCTCTTCCTGACGACTAGATGAGGGGCTCTTCCTGACGACTGTATGACATGCTCCTTCTGGCGACTATATGACAGACTCTTCCTGCCGACTATATGACGGGCTCTTTCTGACGGCTGTATAAAGGGCTTTTCCTGACGACTGTATGACAAGCTCTTCCTGACGATTATATGACGGCTTTTCCTCACCATTATATGACGACTATATGACGGGCTCTTCCTGACGACTAGATGACGGGCTCTTCCTGTCGATTATATGACGGGCTCTTCCTGTCGATTATATGACGGGCTTTTGCTGACGATTATTTGACGACTATATGACGGGCTCTTTCTGACGGCTGTATAAAGGGCTTTTCCTGACGACTGTATGACAAACTCTTCCTGACGATTATATGACGGCTTTTCCTCACCATTATATGACGACTATATGACGGGCTCTTCCTGACGACTAGATGACGGGCTCTTCCTGTCGATTATATGACGGTCTCTTCCTGTCGATTATATGACGGGCTTTTGCTGACGATTATTTGACGACTATATGACGGGCTCTTCCTGACAACTAGATGACGGGATCTTCCTTTACGACTGAATGACGGGCTCTTCCTGTTATTTATATGACGGGCTTTTGCTGACGATTACTTGACGACTATATGACGGGCTCTTCCTGACAACTATATGACGGTTTTTTCCAGGCGACTATATGACAGACTCATCCTGCTGACTATGACGGGCTCTTCCTGACAACTGTATGAAGGGCTCTTCCTGACGACTGTATGACGGGTTCTTCCTGACGATTATATGACGGTTTTTTCCTAACAATTATGTGACGACTATATGTCGGGCTCTTCTTAAGACTATATGACTGTATGACCTGAGGACTATATGGCGGGCTCTTCCTGACGACTACATGATTATATGACGACTATATGACGAGCTCTTCCTAACGACTATATGAAAGGCTCTTCCTGACGACTGTATGGCGAGCTCTTCCTGACAACTATATGGCGGGCTCTTCCTAATGATTATATAACAGATTTTCCCGGCGACTCTATGACAGGCTATGACGGGCTCTTCCTGACGACTAGATAACGGGATTTTCGTGACGACTGTACATTTATAAAGCAGACTCCTGACGACTGTACAACTATATAACAGACTCTTCCTGACGACTTAATGACCGGCTCTTCCTGACAACTAAATGACGAGCTCTTCCTGACGACTATATGACAGGCTTTTCCTGACGATTATATGACGACTATATGACGAGCCCTTCCTAGCGACTATATGAAAGGCTCTTCCTGACGGCTATATGACGGGCTTTTCTGACGACTACATGACGGGCTCTTCCGTACGACTATATGACGGATGGGCTCTTCCTGACGACCATATGGCTGGCTTCTTTTGACGACAATATGACGCTCTCCTCCTGACGACTATATGACGGGCTCTTCCTGACGGCTACATGACGCTCTGTCCTTCAATGAACCGCATGATGGGATTTTCCTTACCCACTGTACATTTTAAAATTCAGAACATATAAATTTAGAGGCAGTTTCCCATAGTCCTTCCATTGAGCCTTATTTCAATGTATTTTTTATTCTCCGCCTTTAAACCTGACCGCTTAGGTAAGCGTGTAAATGAATAGAAAGGAAATGTATAATTCAAATTGCACCGATTTTTCACCAGCCTTAAACCTAATGGTACTACGTTTTCATTATTTGAGCGACAATGTAAAATAAAATATAAATGACCTTAATTGATTGAATGGACACATTTATTCCTTTGTTTACTCAGAAACACCACAGGAGGGTACTTACTGGAATTTTACTTTTACTGTGAAAAGTCTGATATCCAGAAGGTGGAAAATGGAATCCGCATTTTGGTGTCTGGGGGATCCATTTCTCCATTCGTGATCAATCAGCAGTACCTGGAGATACGGACAGAGCCAGGTGAGTGAACCAGCTTTAGTAACTAAAGCAATTATCTTGGACACTTGGCAGTTTAAGAACGTTGCTAGTCTCGATCCTTAATGGGTCTTCTCTGCTGTCTTATTGTCATCTCACCTGCTAATAACTGCCTATTAAATTTTGATTGTGGAAATTATCTGGGCTTATTTTGAAACAGACTTAATTTTAGAGAGCAGATTACGGTGAAAATGAAAAACACGGTGCGCATAAAACAGAATGATCTTTCCTTCAAGGTGAACGTCATCTATAAACATAGAAGATAATGTAATATACAACAGAACAGAGAGTAAAACCAGAGCAGTGACTACACTGTGATAGTTGTCAGTTCACGTGTACCTCTGATACGCGGCCGCTCTAATCAGTTTTACACAGTTACGGTTTTATTCTAACTATTCATGTACGTGTAATTGCTTAAAAAGGAGCAACTTATATAGCCTCTAACACTAATTTTTACCTAATTCTGCTGCTATAATTGTTTGCTGATGTTAATTGCATTTCATTAGATGTCACCGATTTAGAAACTCAGGTGCTTGTTGTATTTTTGTCGATATACAAATCTGGATCGATGGATGAACATATCTGCCAGGCTCATTAAATTACCTAATCAGACATTTGTGATTGTTCAGTGTGTCTGTATTTATTTCTACAGCTCTACATTTGTTGGATGTTCAGAATTACGATAAACGGCCAGCTATTCAAGGTCAGCTTCTGACGCTCGTCTGCACTGCACGTGGATCGGAATTTTTAAACTTTCGATGGTTCAAAGATGGTGCTCTGGTCAGAACGGACTTGGCCAATCGAAACGCCTGGGAGCAACGTGTGCCAGCAACAGTTCACGAGACACAACTTGACATACTCAACATAGGAAAACGTCACACCACTCGATAAAGGTACGAGTTCAGGAATATGACAGCACTGCACGAGGTATGACTAAGATTATACCTAAGCAAGCACAATCCCCAGTTAGGTTAAACCAAAGTCTTCAACTCTAGTAGCCTTGTTCACTTACGTACTGTGAGACAAATGAGATCACGCCAAACACCATAATAAATTGCCTTTTTATCAGCCTTGAGGAAACCGTATTTTTGTCCGAGTGTCAGCACTAAAACAATCGGAAAACAGAATGTGATTGATAATATTTTATTTACTTGCCGTAAATTGTGTTTCGAGCCTTGCCATCAGACAGCTACATGTCAGCTGTTACATTTTTTCCTCTTGTAAAACTGGTTCATTCTACTCTTCAGTTCTTGGAGAAGCATTTCGTAAACATTTACGGAATGTGTGTAAAACATATACATTAATCTCTGAGCGTTTACTTGATATTCTGCTCAGTGTATGGAGTATATTGAAATAGGGTAATGCTTGACTGTGTATCTATTACAAGAATCATCCAATGTGGCCTGGAAACAGAAATGTGCTGAGCAACTCAGATAATGGTTTTATATATATATATATATATATATATATATATATATATATATATATATATATATATATATATATATATATATATATATATATATATATATATATATATATATATATATATATTATTTTTGTGTTCCAATTGTTCACTGAGGAAATGAGGATCAATGTAGTTTAAAGTCACTTTACGTTCCAATAAGAAAGATGAGCGTTTTGTGCGTTTATACCTTAGAACACACCCTAAATTAAACAGAAAGAAATGAAAACAAAAGATTTTGTGTATCCTCTAAGGCTGTATTTGCTCAATTAAAATCCTAAGTCGTATAAGCCGAGGTCAAACCTGGTCTGACGTCAATGTGTAGTGGACAGATCTGAACGTGTTGATATTCATCTGACAGAACACTGTTCTAGTTTGTTAGATTCTTGGCTTGTATTCTTAAACGGATCAGAACTCAATTAAGATACAAGCAAAGAAGAAAAAACGTAAATTTTGACAGACAAAAAGAAACTAATTTTTTCCATTTATTCTCAGCTCTCTTGTTAAGATAGTAATATTCAAAGGTATTCTGTCATACTTTGCTTTGTAAACCCGGTATGTTAT
This sequence comes from Liolophura sinensis, assembly GCF_032854445.1. Lineage (NCBI taxonomy): Eukaryota > Metazoa > Mollusca > Polyplacophora > Chitonida > Chitonidae > Liolophura > Liolophura sinensis. The sequence continues at coordinate 9,820,522 of NC_088301.1, forward strand.
TTACATTGGACGAATTGTGGATACAAGCTGTGAATGGCTCGAGTCTGGTGTTCTGGTATGGACATACTGTCATCAGGGGTTTGTGGTCCTTAAACTCTGGCGATGATTTGATTCCTTGCACTCGAGGATACTGGCCTATAAGCCCTTTAACGGAGTGGAAACTGTGTCGGTGATATAGCTGGCTTATTGATCCGTTCGGCCCGTTCTAAGATAGCGTGTCTTTTGTGTCTTGATCTGTCGTTTAGCATGTCAGGTTAATGGCTATGTGTCATAGATGACCATTTAAGTATAATATACACTTCCTGTTTTGTTCAGTTTCAAAGCAAACACCGGTATAGGAGTTAGCCAATACACCAAGAGAAACAACCCACGTGCATGTGGCTGTATATAGCAGTTTTCCTTTATATTTTTGTGTCATTGCTCTGTGCCTATATTGGTTTGTTGAAGTTGAAATATCACATGTCTCTGCACGCATGTAAAAGGGCCTGTCACTGCCAAGACACTGGCCGCACAGAGAGGAATTACCAGGGGAACCATTCAGTTGTGCGTCACTAGATATGATTATATACAATTTAAATGGGCTGTATTTAGTTTCTGTTACTACGCATTTTTGCTAAGCGACACATTTATGTTGTTGACGCTAAAACATGAAATTCTCAGATCTCACTTCACGTGAAATTGAATGTTTCACTGAAACCATGCATTCGAACGGTGCACTTGGCGGGCATTGCTAAAGAACGATGATACATCTGCGGTTATGGTTCTTATAGTTGCATACAGTTTAAACAGTTTGTTTTCAGTTTGTATCTTGCAACATTACAGAGAAATGATGTTGTTAAAGATATTGATGTTTCCTTTCTACAAGTCAAAACTGATTTTATTTCTGATAAATCACTTGACGTGAAGCATTTAAAAAAAAAAACGTTTTACCCACATTTTTGGTTAGCGTGCCAGCGCGGTGCAAGGCCCCGGGATCACGAAGCGATCATAGATTTAAGTCAAAATTTCAGATCATTTTAAAATTCATATTTCTGATGTAACAAGGTCAAAATATTGCTTTACAACGTAAATTCTAGGTAAGTTATTCTTCAACAAATTTGAACAAAAATAACTGACAGGAATACACCAAAATTACTGATTAAAGTTTTGATTAAAGGTAGGATTGCTTCGTGACCAGCAGCCTCTCATCAATGCGGACCAGCTCATGGCTTCCTCACCCGGCGCATATGTAGGTCTTCCAGAAATCTGTGGATGGCCATGGGTCTCCTTCAGACCATAATGCTGGCCGCTATCGTATAAGTGAAATATTCTTGAGTACCGCGTAATACACCAATCAGATAAATAAATCACTAAGTTTTCACAGTCGCGGTTAGAGTAACTAACATTTATATGCCGTCTTCTTTCCACTTCAGGCGTTTTCACTTGTGAGGTGAGAGACTACAACCAAGTGGAAAATAAGTCCATTGGTGTGGAGGTGATTGAACCGCCGTCTGTAGAAGTAAACACTCTCTCTGCCACAGTCATTTATAACTCTCCCCTCAGCTTGAACTGCCTGTCACCGGAAGACACGAGGGGGTTGTTTAAGTATGCCTGGTTCCGGGCACAGAAACCACTGGATCCGGGAGAAAACGAAGAGGTGGTGGAAGATTTAGTGCCCACTGGCGCACGGCTAACGATGAAAGCTGTCCGGATATCCTCGAACTACAGCTGTGTCGTCACCAACCAGGCCGGGGACTCCAGCTTAACGATAGTGGTTTACGTCGTCAGCAGTAAGTCTATCTCCTCCGGTTAGCTCACATGTGTGAGACAATGGATAAACTCCCAATCACATTAACTGTTGTCAAACGCTTCCACATAAAACACTGAACAGCGTTTGATGTGACTGCTCGGGAGCGCAATATTTCAAATTTATTGGATAAAGGCAGTTCGCTCTTTAATGAGGAAAGTTAAATGTCAACCATTGCCTGTGCCCACCGTTGTCGTAAATATTGCCGATAGTTACGGCCACCATAAAATGTTTTCACTTTTAATTGCTAATTTATTTTCCAATTTCTGACTGTTTATTACCATTGTTACCGGACAGCTCGCGGGTTTATTTCCGCCCGTGTTTCCAGTGGGCTATTATGAGGCTTCCTTCACCTAGTAACGACATGGTATCATATACGGAAATAAGTACGGTGTGAGACACCACTGAAATACTGAGTTTATTCAGTTGAATGTTCATGGCTCGCTCTGTATTCTGTCTTCATTATTCCGTGAAAACTCTTCGTTAACAGCAAATTAAATCTTCAGTGACGCAACATCACTGGTTTAACTCAACACAGCCACAGCCAGCAAACAAGCATTTACTTACAAATACGTTACTGGCATCTCCATGAATGCAACCATGCTCGTCAACTCTCCATATGTAAAACACAGTCATGCTTCAAAGTAAAACCTGCTTATGCTACAAAATGGTAGAAATTAATCCACCTTACCCGAACACACATGTAGAGCACGTGATCACATTCAGGCAGCGCAAGCAGCATTTTTTATACATTATGGAAACTTGAAATAATTCACAGCAGGTCAGCATTGTATTTTGTTTTAGTTCTAGCTACAAAAGGGTTGAAAATGGTTCCACTTAACCTCAAACACCAACAGGGCCCCTACAGAGTAAGACACCTTTAGAGCAAGAGCATAACTCAGTAATCAGTAAGAATCTGAGGGTGATGGATCCGTTGATTACGTTGTGTCATTCAGATATTTTGATTTCTTGACATTAGGGAACGACAGTGAGCGCATGTGCAAGGAGGAGTTTCTGGGCGGAACGCGCTGGGTGTCCACTGCTCCTGACGGCTTTGATGAACACCGCTGTCCGCAAAAATCCAGAGGTAAGAAAACGGTGTCCAGCATTTTTGATATATTTCAGTGTTGTCGTTCTTGTTTAGGTAAGCTTGATATCATTTCAGGTCCTGTCCAGGTAAATGCATACTCCCCATCCCGATATGAGGTATGAGTGAAGTCTTAAAACTACTGTTTAGGTACTGTCTTGTTGTGCCATTTACCAGAAGGATATCTGGTTGACTGGACGTCAGATCAGTATGATTGGTTGAGGCGTGTTCTGTTTTCTCGAGTATAGTGATGTATTTATTTGATTGGTGTTTTACGCCGTACTCAAGAATATTTAACTTATGCGACAGCGGCCAGCGTTATGGTGGCACGAAACCGGGCACAGCTCGGGGAAACCACGATCATCCAGCTGATTGCTGAAAGTCCTTCCGTACGGCCAGGGAGGATGCGTTGGACAGATGAGCTGAACTCACAGCGACCGCATTGCTAAGAGGTTTCTAGGTCATTGCGGCGCACTGGCGTTCTAACTCCTTCGGTCAGCATGTCTTGCTCCATTCAGCGCGTACTATATGCGTCCTGCATGCTTGGTACAGCATGCACTAAACATCGTCATCCATAAAGTATGCCCTTAATATGATCCACACAACGTACGAGATTCATACAGCATGCATACAGTACGCATGCTCCGTTCATGTGCTGCATTTAGCATGTCCTATACAATGCTCCCTACAGCATGTCCTATTTAATGCTCCATTCAACGTCTCCTGTATACGGGCTCAATACAACATGTCCTCGGCCCGGTTGTTCGAAAGTGTATTAGCTAATCCTGGTATTTAGTCATATTTCATATTTAAATTTTTAGCCAAGCTCAGCATCCAGTGACGCTCTCCAAAGTCAAAGTATAACAACAGCAGTTTTAGTCTATATTTAATACAATGTTTCACAATTGTTTTTAGGATAAGTACAAAATTGAAGACTTGGCTTAAACATAAATCTGGTATTAAGTCTTAAACCAGTTTTGAACAACCGGGCACACTGGGTACACGTTACCCATACAGCATGTACTATACACGTGATGTTTGCGGTATTACCTATATCATGTATATCACGCAGAATTATCGAGCAATGACGCTTACGAACAGCTTTCCTTGTATATTGCATGCGCCACGCGCCCAACCAAGCAGTATGATTTATCTTCCCAAAGCCGGGGACTCCAGCTTAACGAAAGGAATCCTTTTGTACGATGTCGGTACGGTTGTCATGAAAAGGAATTTTTCACGGGCGTACAGTCATAAATACTTAACAGACGAGACGATTTTGTTAGAATATAATCAGCAGGGGTGAAAACAGTAAACGCTGTTTACGTACTTTACTGGTTACATTCTCAAATATTAGGCTTTCACATTATGTTTGTATATAATACAGAAATGACAAGTATCGATGAGTTAATAATCTGTAGTTAGTCAGTGTTCAATTTTCTACATGTAATACTCCTCGTTATTTTAATCAGGATTTCCGTTAGATCCTAGTCTGAGTATATGTCTGTTGGCTTAAAGTAATTTTTTAAAACTAAGAACTACGGCCTGAAATATTTCTATACGGTACGGAAATAAACTTTACAGCGCTTGCGCTAGATTTCTGGAAGCTTTGGAAGAGGAATACATGGAAATGCATTCTGACAGGAAGAGCCCAGAGGAATCCCACCACCATTCGCAGGTGTAAATAATCAATAGAGCCATAACATATGCTGCCTAAGTAACATGTGCAATTATATCGCTAATTTGGTTCAAACACATTTTTTCGATTCTCTGTTTGGTGCACGTATCAGAGTTCATCTCGTGTGGGAACCAACAAAGGATTGTGTCCAATTACATATCTTTGCTTACAACTGACTCCGAGGCAAGGGCAAAAACGAATAAACTTGTCGCCTGGTCCAAATTGGACTGTACTAAATCATTTTCTGTGATTGTGCCTGGTACCGTGAACAGCAGGTGTTAGAGGTATCAATGAGCTGTTGCCCGGGATTTCGGTATTCGGAATTCCACGAAATGTGCTCTCATGCGTACAATTACCCGTGGACCACGAGTCCGGCGATATCGTGGTAACATTCGCTATGCACTGAACGACACTTGTCTGATTAATATTTGAAGAAGCGGCTGGATATTTACCTGTCACAATGAATAGAGGAGAAGTTCTCGTTATTGTCTTTGTGAGGTGAAAAGACTAAAGCTTAGAGACTAAAACTATAGAGCATTCTTGAGTACGGCGTAAAACACCAATCAGATAAATAAATAAGTAAACATACAGAACAGGTAGGACAATCCGATAACGGGAGAATGGTCACACGTAACCGAAGATATCTGACCTGTTGTGAATTTACCTTATGTAGAGCTTGTTAAGTAACTGTCACTCATGTCATACATATATCACGTCGTTCTTAAAATCGTACTGCGCATGTATCGATGCATGTATGTTGCAAACGACAGACGCTTGACTTATGCGGTCTCCTAGATGTTGGAATCCAGCTAGTGGGATTGTGCCATATAGCGTTAACGGATTTGCTCTTGGTTTTGCTCTTGAAAAGGGCAGAGCTTGAATGATATGTTTCTTGTTTGCACCCTCACACCCCAGTAATCCGACCAATGTATTATTCAACCAATCAACCAATGGGCCTATCAGTCAATGAATTAATCAGTCAATTAATCAGTCAATCAGTCAATCAATTAATCAACCAAACAGTCCAATCAAATCCCACATGTTTCTTGTTTCAGGGTTTACCAAGCGCTATTGCCAATGTTACGGTGAAGCCACAAAGCCATGCTCCTGGTCAAAAGTCAATCAAGCGGGATGTCAGTCTGAAGAGTTCCTGGACATATCCAATCAGGTAAGCAGTTCTGCACCACGTGATAAGACCTCCTTTGCCTTCGTTGAGACAGCGATCTATACATTTTATTTTATATTTTATCTTGTGTCTCCATACGGGAGTTCCCATGAACACCCACGTCAATATTTTCAAGCAGTTTTGATTAGTCAGGCCCTAACGTAAAAACAGCTTTATTTTTTTATTATCATTGATTGCTCTCTTCCTACAATATGGTGACAGACACAGCACCAGCCTAGCTAAAACTTAGACCAAACACCACCAACCAGGCGGTGACCTCGATCTGACCCATTAGTAATGTTTTAATGATGGCCAGTTTTATAAGTGGTGAATACCTGAGTGCCCGGGTTAAATCAACCATAATTTGCAGGTTACTGAGGACCATTTTCACGTGTACGGTGCAAATCTCCAAACCCATATTGGGGGAAGACAAGTGGTCTTCATCGAATATAACATAAGGCCACGGCAAAAACCACTCAACCAATGGCATCGACCGCTTATTGTCACCAAGGTTCCAAGAACAATTATAACGGAATCTAGAAATTCCTTGTTGGAGAACCAAGCATCTCTGAAGCCTGGTCCCTCTGCATCGTTTTAATGTTATTGCATGTTATTAGCTATGATGACAACACGACATTTTCAGTAATTCTAGAGCAGTAACGTCGAACAAATCACTGCATTTTTTACCGAATTCAAGCCGAGGCATCGTGTAATTTCCGACTAGTTAAGCATTTAAAGGAACAATTATAATAAAACTGAGGTAAACTGACAGACGTCTTTGCCTCGAAACAGACAACCATATACCAGGCGTCAACCAAGGTGGTCGTTCGAGGTCAATAATCGAAGTTTAGCACAAACAACCAAAGAATTAAGAAAGTATTTTAAGAACGAAATCATGAGAAGCTGTCATGTTCTGGGAGAAGGTATTTTCTAGGTGAACGAGTATTCAAATCGCGAGCTATGTTGGTGTATAAGTTGTCGATAATAAAATATATATCTCAGTTGTGCTTTGATTGCAACTGTTCATATATGCAGCGTGACCATCTATTTCATTACAATGAATTCTCTGGTTTACGCGGAATTAGACACAATCATGACGCAGAGGACTAGAGGTTCTGGATGTTTTCTCAATACTTACTTACCAGAAAGTTATACTCATTGTAAAACTTAAGATTTCAGAGTGAAGGTGTTTCGTGGAGTATTTTGACCTTGATTGAAATCGTCACACAACACACAGGATCTAAGAAATGCTGTAGGGCGAGATATGTACAGGCCATATGCGGGGCCCTTCAGCACATTCTTTTCCAAGTAAGGATAATTTACAATGTCAAATGTTATCAACTATTCCACTATTGTTGTGAGGTCTGCGCGAGAGGAAACCGTTTTTGTCTTTGTACAAACATAGTTCAGATAAGATGCACCATCAAGAGAGACCGTATTTCACTGGTTAAATGTGCGTCCATTGATCAATTATTGATGCTCTGGTTTAACTCTCTTTTCTGTTAGTCTTCCATTATATTGTCTAAGGCCGGGATTGAGCCCGTACCTCGTATGTCAGTGTGTTCGTATTGGCGCATATTACAGATGATCCACGTCCCGCTACCCACTACTTTGAAGGGGTATTAGTGGTAAAACGGAACTGTAATCTCGTACCACAGCGAAAAACCGCATCTTCAGCTAGAAAACACCACCCTCTCCCAACCCCCGGCAACAGCACCACTAACACCCTCTAATGACCCTGCGATTCTGTCAGACTGGCGGAAGTGTCACATGCCCAGTATCATGAAGATGAAATCAAGAAAGTCCAAGGACACCTGAAATAGCAGTACTCACGGGACTACAGGCGTTATGAACTACCTTGACGTTGTCTCATGTTTTCACAACGTGTGTTCAGCTTTTGTTTGACGCATTGGCTGAGCGGCTTCCCGTGTTTGTTTTCTTGTTCCAGTTAGACTCTTTTCTGTTGGGCTATCAACACTCCACCTCATTCGAGCTGTTTGACTTTCTGCTGGAATTCATTAACAGAACGGAGGGGACCGTCTTCATGGGCGATTTGAACGGGGCAATAAAAAGCCTTTACCAGTTACTGGAGCACAACTACAAATTCAAATCAAAAGGAAATGAACTGGAAAACTTTACCATCCCTTTAAAGGTAAAATAATCAACCACAATTTTCAGATTTGTAGCATCGAAGACCTACCTTTTTTATTATTAATAAATGTATATTCGGTATTTGTTTTTCATTTTTCGGTTTCAATTTAAAGATAATCCGTAGTCAATATTAATTTTAGTTATGAGACATACAATGTCTGCGAAAAAATTACCACTAGGGTAAATCACTGTGCATAGCCTCTCCATCTCACTACATAACATAATGTATATAGTGTCTCAACCATATCAACGCAAAATGTTAATAAGGACTTCGGGACAATACCGTACAAGTACAAGATCTATCCTAGCAATGAAACACTTGGATTCGTATTTTTTAATTATTGTGAAAGGGAAACTGTTGCCATAGTTATATCTAAAAAACCATAGAAATATATAAATAGATAATATTGCGTCTTTAAATCGTGCGTGATGTCAAACTACTTTATCATCGAAACTGTGCAGCAAGACTGAAGCTATAACTTTTTGCCAAAGGTTGACGTCATAAACTCCATTTCATGTTCTGACGTAATTGAGTTCTGTCAGAATGTAAATTGCCTATGCAAATCTAGCAGTCTAATAATTCATTGTATGTTGTAGAGAGCACTATGGCTTTTGGATAAAATAATGACATTTAGCCATTCAGCTACGGTGGAAGAATCCAGGGTAAGCATATCTGTCTTTCAATACGTCAGAGGCGCGTCTTACATGAATGGGGAGCCTCCGTGGTTAGCGCGCTAGCGCACCGTAATGACCCAGGAGTCTCTCTGCCCGGTTTCCGCCCACCATAATGCCGACCGCCGTCGTATAAGTTAAATTTTCTTGAGTACGGCGTAAAACACCAATCAAATCAAATCATATCTTAAATGAATGAATGATTGTGGCTTAGCGCCACATCGCCAATTTTCCACTCACATCGTAGCGAGCTGAATGGAGGTACCTTTTAAGTCTGATAGTAGCGGATCGGAGAGACGCTGGATAACACGAAACATTTGTTCAGTACCATTTCGAGGGATGAAATTTAAATGGTTTCCCTTTCCATTGTTTTCGGGACTTTGGTGACAAAAAGCAGCCAGTAGTGCTCCTCGAGCAGTCTTTCATGAAGTTCACTGGGTGAAAACGACTTGCCTTCCAACAATATGACATTCGCCAGATGTGGAAATATCGCTTTCCAAAGGTCGGTGGTTTCCTCTGAGCTCTCCGATTTCTCCAAGCCATAATATGCTTCCCATTGTTGTATAAGCAAAAATTCTTGGACATGGCGTGAAACAACAATAAACAAACATATCTGTGGCAATTTTATCAGAATTTAAGCAGATAACGCGACTGTGATCGTATCCAATTGATTAGACTATATTTTAATAAATTCTTTTTCCCATAATTGCTTGCTTGATGTATTTACAATCTGATGTTAAGCCATAAACGAAAAACAATATTCAAAATGAAACGTTAGAAAACGTTTCATTCCTCTTGGCGGTTTCCTCCCACCATAATGATGACCGTCGTCGTACAGGTGAAACATTCTTGAGTATACAGCATAAAACACCAGTCAAGCAAATAAATGTATTTGACGATGTACGGATATATTCATTTCTTCCTTCAACGACTGTATTCAACTTCCTGTGAAATTATGGATTATCATTTCTGTCTCTCTCAGGAACTACAAGTTTTATATTGGTTTATTCACATCATCAAACTGTTGCTAGTCCAAGACAGAAGAACTTTGGGCATAGCCTCGGGCGAATCTCTTCATACTGCTGGAATTGGTAAGGAACCCACTTTTACCATTATGTATCCATTATTTATTTTTCTTACTTATTTCATTGGAATTTTAAGTCACACTTAAGGATATTTTACATGTACGATGGCGGCCAGCATTATGGTGGGAGGAAACCGGTGCAAACCCACGGCCGTCCGTAGGTTGCTTGAGGACCTTCCCTGATACGATCGGAAAGGAAGCAAGCATGAGCTCGACTTACAGTCACAGCGACCGGCATTGGCGACGGGTACTGGAGTCATGGCCCTACACCAACACGTTAACCGCTTTAGATCCCCATGGCAGGAAAGAGATATAGTATTATATGCATATGCATATATGCCACCACGGGCGCTCCATACCAGTTATATCCTGTGAAAAATGCTCCAGGTATTAATTATTGTCTGAGACAGTATACCCTAGCCATAAATCTTTGATATACAAGTCTGTTCACACGAACGCCTGCTCCAGCTTTCTTCATGACAACATAACGGTGCACTTCCGTCTTCCGTATGTGTGCCGTCAGACAAAGCTTGGACACACCACATACAGTCACATATGGGTATATGGTTTAAGCCAAATGTCATGTTTTAGTTTGAAGTAACTGTACGCCCCATACCGGGCCTTCGTTTGCGAACACATGCTAATGAGGTGTGCCGGAAGCCGACCATACTCCGTGATAAACGAGAGCAGTGTTCCTGTACAGTTCCAGCTGGTTTGTATGTCAGTGAGTTTGTCAGGTACTTGACAGGGACGATGGCTTATTTTGAGCTGTATGCGCCCGGTTTTCCGGGCCAACAAACTCGACTGTAGCAATATAATGGAAAGGGCCTTGTGTACGGCATAAAACATCAGTATAAATAAATAATACGTGAATTTCGAGTTTCCATTTTATGACATCATAGTGACGTCCCTTGGAACCGCGATGTCGCCGCTTAACGGCACGAGAGGACAAATCAGTGCGAATTAATATATGCGGAGATATACAATATAGAAAAATATCCACAACAGAGATGACTGAGGAAGTTACTAAGTCACCTAATAAATCCTATAAACTACATATTTAAAGGAATAAAAATAATCGATAATATTATTGTTATTATAATTATAATATGGATAATATTATTGATTGTATACACCTGCTCATGTTGAAATGCACTGATTAGCTCTTGTGTGCCGCAAATCGAGGACATTATGTATAAAAGGGAGATGTCTGGTTTCGTGACGCCGAATCTTGAAATCCACGTATTGCCACCATGTCATTCCAATCAACGAATCAATTAACTGTGTTAATCACTCAACCGTGTTGTATTGTAGCCTTCACGCACATGATCCAGGGATATCATACCCCATCAGAGGCAAAGGGAACTATGGGTCAGGACTTGGGAGAAGACGTCAGCACGATACCGAGTGGTATGCTATGGAAAGTCACTATAACACAAAGATACAGATTAAGTAGGAATTGGGTAGATTACCATAAACTGTGTCTTAACATTCATTCCCGTCGACCGCTTTGATGGTCTGATACTTAGAGCGTCCGCCCCGAAGTCGGCAGACGTCAGGTTCAAACCCAGGTCGGGTAATACCAAAGGCTTTGAAAGTGGTACTTGCTGCTGCCTATCCTGGCACTCAGCACTGAGAGGTTAGAACAAGGAGACATGACTGGTTGGCCCAGTTTCAGTATAATGTGACTGGGTCGGGTGTCATGTCTAGTGTTTTCGGCATGATACCTTAGTGACGGCAGCATTTTGGTGGCCTTTACATGCCTTGCCACAATAGAACACATTGTATGTACACACTCCTAAGGACTCCTGGTCGTCATATGACTGAAGAATTGCCAAGTACTACGTAAAACTCGAAGCATTTATTCATTCCCGTCTACTGACTCAGTCTGTAGGTTCCGTCAAGTTACAACATTGTATGCCAGCCAATCAGCCAAAACAGTGTTCAACGGACTCTTCCGAGTGAAGCTCACGTGCAGTTTGTTCCCTCTCTTGATGTCATAAAACAATTTCAGTTAAGAACATGTCAGACACAAGTAGGTGTACATCAATTAACGTCTATAGTAAGGCTCTTAGATTTGAATGGAGAAATACTATAATTTAAAAGATGTCAAACGAGTTAAGGTTCTAAAAGTTACCATCGCATTTATGTGACTCCGAAAAATTTTTGGATGAAAGTAATGAAAATTACCGGAATTCAATTGTACACGTTGAATGGTTTTTTAGATCATCGCAGAATGGCAAATGGAATACATTTGCTGTAAGCCTCGTGCCTTCATTGATTGGACGGGTTTAAACGGGGTTCTCCCCGCCTTGACGCTGTTACAGCAAACTGTAGCGTGTTAATGCTTGAATTAGTCGTACTTAAGCTACAAATCTGGGTAAGGAAAGCCGCCTTGGGTCAGAAAATGTGAACCAAATTTGCTACATAGCGTAAATCTTTAATTTCGAAATAGCATATTTATTTGTCATTAGGAAAGGACAAATCATTTACAACGGATATGGACGGGCGAAATGAAGCCCATAAACAACACGTGTTTCTCGTGGTATCGATATTTCAATAAATATTAAATTTTCCGACTAAATCTGTGGAAACTTGGAAGTATTGTGTGCCATTAATAACGAAACCAGGGAGTTTCCCACCTGTTCTTCGGACGTTCTTGCAGTCCTGGGATTCTCATCACATTGATGCCAGGCCGGTCCAGTGGAGCCGAGTGCAAGTATTGTACGAATCCAGTGCATGATTCGGTGCTAGGGACTCTGGCGTTTGTGCAAAACTCAGGTATGGTGAAGAAGCGGAAAGTCAGCATCCACAGATGCGCAATAGGCATTCCCAACATAATCTTTAGTCATCAACTCTGAGCTTATATGGTTATGAGCTGCAAACAGGTACATTTGCCCTTCAACGAAACCCAGCAGAGGGCCTTAACACAGAAAAATGGATCGCAGAGGGCAAATATATGTTAGCCTTGTAACCCATCTCAACGCTGTACCCCAGTAATGACATTTTTGGCCATCGACCCATATGTTGTGTCACTCAACATCCATCTTGAGTCAAGACACAAACACTTCAGCGCGTGTGAATTATGGTTAGCCTATTGGGAAATCCCAAACCATCATGTGTAAGAGAACACCTAGTCATTTACGAAAGCAAGATGATCGAATGACGGTCGGTCGTTGTGTTATGGCTGCCAGTGAACTTCACAATGGCGGCTTGCCATCTTGTTCCACCGAAGGAATGTGGAAGTGATTATTTTCTCTTGGATTTTAACACTGCAGGTTATTTGTCGCATCGTGTTTCATGCACATGCCTATGATGCACATTGTGCAACAATGTTGTATTTGGTTTATGGACACACGTGACTCCGAATGCGTGCTACATCACAGACAGCCAAGAGTTGTGTAGCAATTTTCCCCAACAAAGTCCTGTAACCGTACTGGAACAAATAGTCGGTACTACAGTGTTTCAACGGCGACGACAGTGTTGGTATGAAGTTTTGTAACCGTATTGGAATAAATGGTCCATGTTACAGTGTTTCAACGGCGGCGTCAGTGTTGGTATAAAGTGTAGCATCTCCCTGGTAGATAATTTGTGGGTTGTGTTTGCAGTAGGTTAAAACGAGGTTGTTTGCTGTGAACTTTAGCCGTCATCTATTACACCAGCAAATGCCCCAATTAGCCCAGATGCAGCCAGATCATTGAAATGATTGCTGACTGAGGCAGTATCAAAACGCCTGGTCAAAGATCCTTTGGATGTCGCATTGCCAAACAAACGGAAGAAATGACAGCTCATTGTTATGAAGTGTCTACTGGCTCATTCTTCTAAATCGCTGGTCTTATTGTAGCCCACCAGTCGCTTAGCCGTAACGTCACCAGTTGGAATCCAGCCCTTGATTGTTCGTATGTGACATCAATTCATAAAGTCTGTCGAGTACTTGTCGAAAGCCAGTTATTTACTCCCCACTCCTGAGAGAAAAGCTAACGAGTATGGCGTGGAACAATCAGGTAAATACACAAGTACTGTAAACATTTCTGCACCCGACGATCTTTTCATGATTTCAAGCGCATAAGAACTGCGGTATCCAAAATCGCCATTTAATCATTTACTTTACCTTTACGATTTTCATCTGTGTATGGTATTTCTTTATCTCACCACACGTCTGTCGGCTCCCTCTGTGTTCTGCAATGCATGGGGATTATCGTGACAAATCACAAACCGCATTACCACTGGAAAAAACGGGGTGTACTCTGTCAAGCTACGCCTTTGTTTATCGGAAACAGATATGCTCTAAGGCGGAAGCTTAAATTGCCTCTGTTGGGCTACATGGATTTGCGTTGTAAGATATCTTCTCCGGCGGATCGTTTATTGCCTGTTTGTTAATGTTATCCACGGCCCTGACAATACTCCATCATCACGTCTGCCTGAATAGGGAATACGGAATTCACTGTCTTCAGTCGTTACAGAATAACAAATATTTCGTTTGCTTACGATCTGGATTTGCATAAAGATGTCACATCAGTATGAAGTTTTATGGGTCTCTCCAGCAGTTTTAAGTTGTATCAGCCTTGAGTCAAGAAGGCATTCTGTCACTTTAATCCTTTAGTGCTGATTCTTTGTGGAATTCTACCATACATTGTGGAATGATGTGCTATGGAAACACACTGAGATGCGTGTGTATTCCAATAGTTGTTAATAAGAGTGATCTAATAATGAAACCCATTAGGAAACTCTCAGCAAGCAATACACCAAGTTCGGACTAAAGTTATGGCATAGATCTGTCAAGTATTCGGCTTTGTTAGGTGTCCTAAGGTAAACAAGCAGCCAACCAAATACCATACCTGGGAACCATGACCTTCCGCTAATACGGAAAAGATGATGGAATTTGATTTCAGGATGTTTTCAGTTGAACTTGTCAATCTAATGAGACAGGTGTTGACAACTTAGGCCAACGTAACATTGCTTGCTGATTGTATATGGCATTTCTGTATTTACAAGAGACTTTCTCATTTGTCTGGTATCATATTACAAGCGTCAGATATTCCGCGAACAAACCCGTTGAAGTGTATCTTGTATAGTATTTGACCCGTGGTAAAAATCAGCTGTGCCCTCTGCAAGATAACGCTCGGTGTGGGTAATCCATTTATGGTAAAGCAGTTAAATGTGAACGCTATACTTCATAACAAACGTAAATTCTTTGCAGCGCTTAATGCAAACCCTGCCTTACGACGTTTTAGTTGCGACAGTTAGTTTTGCGCTTTAGTGAGCTCTTTGTTGAACTCTTCCTAATCTTAATTGCAAAAATTTGGTAGAGAATTTTCTGTTGAGTTACATACTCCTATAATAGGGTGAGGCGGTAAGACGGGAATTTGGCCCAACGCTGAAATGGAGTGGATCAGACTGAATCCGATCGACATGTGTACCTTCGATCTGAATCATTGGCTCAAAGCAAACTGGGTTCTAGGACATGCGGGTGGTTCACTGTATGCACTGTAGACACACAGTATCTGTTTTGGGGATCAACAATGGAGAACACATATCCCCCTCGACCTAAGTGTCCAAAAATATTACACGGTACTACACTACTGCCGCAACACAGATCAAGGTGGCATTTATTTATTCTATGTCAGGATGTAAAATAGTTCTCGTAAAACAAAATTAAGTTATTGTTTTAACCATGAAGGATAGATTTTTTGCACAAAGGTGAGAAGTAGTGAGATACAAATGTTGTGCAAACTCTGTTCTTTGGCACAGCTTCCTTCAACTCTCAATGAAAGCGTCTAGAAATGCCTCAATTTGATCGAGATGAACACTCATATACATGTATTTTCAGTTGGTTGTAGAATTGTTTTCAATTGGTTGTAGAATTCTACAATGAAAACAAAATTGACACTTTATTATCAACGTGTACGTATACACGCATATATTGCATGTTTTAAATGTGTAAAAGTAAGAAATGTAGGAAAATATTATACCTGGACCTATTTGATGCATGAGCTATGAACCAAGTCACCGCCGTGCCACCCAGCGGCCTCTAAAAGCTAAATCCCACATTCCTATAGCGCTCGTTATCCGCTATAATTCAGGCAGTAGGAATCGATAATTGACCCAAATCGCTAAGGAGTAATTATTCATCTCTTCAAACAGAATACAACAGCCCGGCCAATTTGTAATCGGCTATAAACCCTTTTCTAGAGGTAACCAATCGTTCAACAGATCCCTTGTTTCTGATCAACCTTATGTCTCCAATTTGCCGTCTTGTAGACTTCGGAGGTCATCATTGTCTTGTGTTTCTATTATCTTGCTCTCTGTTCACGTCACAGTTTCCGGTCTAGCACTGAGCAGGTTCTTGATCAGACATCCGGGTCAATTATGATTGGATGATTAGCTGTAGAGTAGAGTCAAGACTAAGACTAAAGTTAATCGTAGCGAAGAGCTGAGTGATCCTTGTATAAGTCTGTGACAGCACTGGCCGTATGATCTTGATATGATATCGGGGCCCAGTTTCAGAAAGCAGGGTACGACATTTTTCATCGTACATTTGTCGTACGATATTTTGCACGTCACTATCACCTTATCATTTTCTTATATGTGCAATTATCGTACATGCGCGACATTTTTGTGAAACTAGACCCAGCGCCTTATGAGAGATCATTGCAGGTGTGTCGCCATGTAGTAAAAGCACGTATAGGTGTCTGGTGTATTACCCTTCATAACGGGCATGGGAATCAGACAAACTCTGTCAGTACGAAGTGTATTTGGCACTAATTCGCTACCACTACAAGGTCAATGGCCACAGAAAAAGTTACTCTGCCACATCATGTATTTGACAATAACAGATTTTTATTATCAGCTGCAGTTAGTTTTTACTGCCAAATCGAGACAGAGAGACCCATCAGTGGTATGTCATGTGTGTCAATCACCGTGCAAGAGGTTTACAACCAGAGGGAATCTGGTAGTTCCGTTGTCATTTCTGACATCCTTATGCCGGTTTTACCACTTTGGCTGACTCTCTGGGCTGTTCCATGTTAAACTCGCGCTTGTTCTCTTACAGATGGATCACTCACCATACACTCTAATATTAGCTTGGCGCACGACGTTTTGAGCTCCACAAATTTTTTTACATTTTTACTAGATGTTACATAATATTTATTTTGAGCCATGTTGTCATTCTTGTCATTCTCCAATCTGGTATGGATACATATGTATGTAAAGTAAATTGCCAAAAGTCGGTTGATTATCCCAGGCACTCTAGTCTCCTTCTCTCATAAAACTGGTCACCTTCGCATATGTGAACAGTTTTTGAACATGGCGTTAATAGTAATCAAATAAAAAAATAAATCATTGTGGGAGTCAATAAAAGGCAATTTTTTATCGTTTAATGACACGCACTGTTATATGAAAACATTAAAATGTCGGTTTTCCCTTTGGCTTTTCTGATTTTCATGCGTTTTGTAATAGAAACCAACACATTTGTAACCCGGACCGTTGAATATTTTTGCAAATTTAAAGGTATTAAACTGCTGATAGTGTTGAGAACGGTGGATTCGATTGGATAACTGGAATATAACTGTGCAAAATAAATACACAGCAACCATTGGCCTAACACTGTGTACACTTACGATGTGAAAACTCTCACGACCAACTTTCTACGGCTGTTGACTTGGTACTTAGGGGCACCACATTCTTCTGTGCGTATGCTGATGAGGGACCCCAGGGGGATTAGCACGCCAGCGCGCCGCAATGGCCCAAGAGCCTCTCACCAATGCGGTCGATGTGAGTTCAAGTTTAGCTCATACTGGCTTCTTCTCCGGCCGTACGTGGGTAGGCCTTCAGCAACCTGCGGATGGTCGCGGTTTTCCCCCGTGAGTACCAGTCAAATAAATTAATATGTACTGAAGATTGTTCTATATATAGTTTGCGCGGCTTCTTATTGTGTAGATATGCAGTGGAAGTTCGCTGTGTGGCCTTGGTTGAAGCTCGCTGAAGACTCCATCGTTGGTTTCCATCAAGTTGACTCCATCGTTGGTTTCAATCAAGTTGATATATCTCACACGTGAAGAGTTCGTCACTAAATCACCAAAAGTGGGCGGTTTAATTTGCTCCACCCCAAAATAACTTTCATTGTATAAGTGAAATATTCTTGAATATGGCGTTAAACAATTGTTAAATAAATAAATCAATCAAAATGTCTCTTCATTTCCAGGGCATCCAAACCTTCTGCACCATCAGACACAAGCCAATGTATCTGTGTATGTGATCAAAGTGCACACCGGCCTATTAGATGTTCCAACAGATATGTCAGGGTAGGTTGTACATATTGCTTACTACGGAATCAGCAGATAAATTGTCTCAAGTCAAACCTTTCAGTGTTATGATCCTGAAGACTAATCCACCCACTAATCTTGATAGTTAGGGATTTCTCAGTGAACTACTAAACTGGACGCTCGTATATATATATATATTTTTTTTTAATTTATGATTGATGTTTAACACCACCACCACGTAAATCACCTTGAGATCACCTTGTATCAGACAAAGCAGTCTAACCGGCAAGAGCTGGATTCGAACCAACGACCTCAGTGGTCAAGTTCTTACAATGCCGCATTTAGTTACATTCAATTTACGTGAAACCAACAGGCCGTAAGGAGGAAGGTCTTCCAGTAACCTGTGGATGGCCGTGGGTTTCCCCCGAGCTCTGCCTGGTTTCCTCCCACCATAATGCTGGCCGCCGTCATATAAGTGAAATATTCTTGAGTACGGCATAAAACACCAATCAAATAAATAAATAAATCAAACCAATATGCTTTTACAAAAATGCCCACACACATTACACCTTTTATACAAACGTGTAGTAAACTGAATGTCGTGATTGAATACAAAAGATGCATATAAAAAAGTTCCCAAACTGTTTGAAACCAAAAGAGTATGATGTGTTTTTTTTCAGGAAGCAAGTCAGATGCTTCATCATATGTTCCTATTAGTCATAGCTCTGTTCGTGGCTTTTTAACGCCATATTTCTGGATTTCGTAACACTATAAATTTTGGGTTTTGTCCTACGGCTTTAGTTGTGTAATGTTCTTGTCAGCTTTCTTAAGTCTAGACTTTTCTGTGAACATATATAGTGTAACTTAATAAAGCAGTGTTCGTCAGACCAGATGTCGCGCAAACATGGCTGCTTGTCTCCGTTTTCCGATAATTATCCGAAGACTAAAGGTAAATTTACTGACCGATTTCAAGTCTAATAACACCGGATAGTATAACGTATACAGCTATGCCTGTGGATAAGTGTCATTTCTTTTTTACGACGCTGGTATTAGCAGGAACGATAATATAACAGGAATACATCGTACCGCATCATCTTATGGTTTATGACTTCAGATCGGAGACGTATTCAGTAATCAGCGACATTTTCCTGGCACTGCCTGAGAAAGCCCGGAAGATGATCGCCATCCGGTCATCGTCCTCGGCTGTGAAGCTGCCCGTGACGGTCGAGCACAGAATGCCGGTGAGAGACTTATTGAAAATTACTGTTTTTATGGGATAATCTACAGTGAATGAACTTTTCTGGTCTTTACATTGCTGTATTCTTCATCGTATGTTGTTGTTCATTTTTTACCTTTTGTGTTCACGGAGACATGTCTGTTGTGATCATCCATCAGCTGTCATGTTAATTGTTGTTAGGTTTTGTTATAAATCAGCTGACATAGACAAACAGCACCAACTTCAGTCTGAGCGCCACATATTTATCTACATGCATACACGTGTTTGATATTTATATTCGTTGTCAGGTGCAGTTCTCTTTTAGCTAAACAACATTGTTTTGTCTTTTTGCACAAAGGTGAGAAGTAGTGAGATACAAATGTTGTGCAACCTCTCTTCCTGGGCACAGCTTCCTTCAACCCTAAATGAAAGCGTCTAGAAATGCCTCAATTTGATCGAGATGAACACTCATATACATGTATTTTCAGTTCGTTGTATCATCTACAATGAAAACAAAATTGACACTTTATTATCAACGTGTACGTATACACTCATATATTGCATGTTTTAAACGTGTAAAAATAAGAAATGTAGGAAAATATTATATCTGGACCTATTTAATGCATGAACTATAAGTCACCACTGTGCCACCCAGCGGCCTCTAAAACTACGACAGCTGAATCCCACATTCCTATAGAGCTCGTTATCCGCTATAATTCAGGCAGTAGGAGTCGATAATTGACCCAAATCGCTAAGGAGTAATTATTTATCTCTTCAAACAGAATACAACAGCCCGGCCAATTTGTAATCGGCTCTAAACCCTTTTCTAGAGGTAACCAATCGTTCAACAGATCCCTTGTTTACTGATCAGCCTTATATCTCCAATTTGCCGTCTTGTAGACTTTGGAGATCATCATTGTCTCGTGCAGTTCTCTTTTAGCAAGAGCCCAACAACATTGTTTTGCCTTTATTTTATTTTGATTTTTATTTCAGATAAATATGGATCAACGACGGAATATAACCAGGTGCATTGAATGGCAGACCACCAAAACGTAAGAGCATAATTGTGGCAGTGTTTTTTTTTTTTTGTTTGTTTTTGTTTTGGACGCCACGAGGGCGATAGTATTCAGTAGTGGGTGACTGAAAAGTAATAGCAGTTATAAAAGGAATAACGGAGGCAAACGAACGTTGTGCTAAATAAAAAACAATTGTCTCATTTTACACCCGTTCAGATTCACAGGAGTTGTGTCATGGTGACCTAGAGGGTTGCTAATATTTTATGGAACCGTGTAAAGCAAATGTTCTGTATCTACTAAGGTCTGTGAAACGCAGAAGGGCAAATGTTTGATATTCGCAAAGGCCTGAGGAACCGTGTAAAGCAAATGTTCTGTATCTACTAAGGTCTGTGAAACGCAGAAGGGCAAATGTTTGATATTCGCAGAGGCCTGAGGAACCGTGTAAAGCAAATGTTCTGTATCTACTAAGGTCTGTGAAACCCAGAAGGGCAAATGTTTGATATTCACAAAGGCCTGAGGAACCGTGTAAAGCAAATGTCCTGTATCTACTAAGGTCTGTGAAACCCAGAAGGGCAAATGTTTGATATTCGCAAAGGCCTGAGGAACCCTCTAAAGCAAATGTTTTATATCCGTAAATGTCTGTGAAACCCTCTAAAGCAAATGTTTTATATCCGTAAAAGTCTGTGGAACTCTCTAAAGCAAATGCTTTGTATCCGCAAATTTTTGTGGAACCCTGTAAATCAAATATGTTATATTTACACGGTCTGTTGAACCCTCTAAAGCAAATGTTTCATATCCGCAAAGGTCTGTGGAACCATCTAAAGCCAGTGCTTTATATCTGTAAAGCTGTGTGTAACCCGGTAAAGTAAACTGTCCCTACAAATGTAAAGATCCCTCTAATGACTGAAGTTAAAGTATGCTGCGTCTGGTTGACAACAAACCTGGGTAGACCTGAGTCCTGTAAATATAAGATAAATCTAAACTGTATGAAGTTTAGAAACCTATTTCTTTCTGACTTGATCTCGAGTAGTGGGATCCCATTCATGAGTTTCTCTCTGATTCAGAGTAGTGTGAACCCGTTCATCATTTTCTCTCTGATTCAAAGTAGTGTCACCTCATTCACCAGTTTCTCTCTGATTCAAAGCAGCAGTCCCTGTCTGATTTAGAGAAGTGTGACCTCGTTCAGCAGTTCCTGTCTGATTTAGAGTAGTGTGACCTCGTTCAGCAGTCCCTGTCTGATTTAGAGTAGCGTGACCTCGTTCAGCAGTCCCTGTCTGATTTAAAGTAGCGTAACCTCGTTCAGTTTCTGTCTGATTTAGAGTAGTACTACCTCCCTCAGCAGCTCCTGCGTGATTGAGATTAGCGTGACCTCGTTCAGCAGTGCCTGCATAATTTAGAGTAGCGTGACCTCGTTCAGCAGTTTCTGTCTGATTTAGAGTAGCATGACCTTCCTCAGCAGTTCCTGCGTGATTGAGATTAGTGTGACCTCGTTCAGCAGTCCCTGCGTGATTTAGAGTAGCGTGACCTCGTTCAGCAGTCCCTGTCTGATTTAGAAAAGTATGACATCATTCAGCAGTTTTCAGCACGACCCCATTTCAGCACTGTCTCTTGGCAAAACCTTGAGGTTCCTTGGCCAAAATATAAAAGATATGGATGCAAACTAAAATCAGAGCAATGACCACATTATGATAGCAAAAATCAAACGTAATCAGTGTAAGACCGTCTCTTGTGGGTTTATTCGTAAATTCCTCTTAGCAGAATGTAACTTCCTCGCTTGGGGTTCAGCATGAAGGCGATAGTGCAACGACTGATTGACCCGTATCAGTATAATGGCTCGGGTGGTGTGGCTTACTTGCCTTCAGTAAGGCGTCTCAGTGAAGCAGCACTAGATAAAAGAGCTGTGGAAATCCGTCCTGCAACAAGAAGCCATAACATCATTAAAAGCGCGGCTATAATAAATGTTCATCAAGCCAAATAAATTTAAATAATTACAGCACATAATAAACTATTTGTTTGCGCAAACCTCTGCCCCAACGCCATTCCAATTTAAAACAAAATGACTGCATGGTCGCGGGAGTCTCTGTGATCTATCAGGTTTTTTTCTCAATAAAATGCTGGACGCCAACGTATAAGTGAAATGTTCTTGAGTAAGGCGTAAAACACCAATCAAATATATTGTAGCCCCTTCGATTGACAATAAGGAGATTGAAGAGCGAGAGTTAACAATTAACTACTATACCAATGGAATCAGTGATGGCATAAACGTGAAATTTTCACTGTTAAGTCAAACCTTGCTTTTTGAAATCAGCCCCAAAATGATGCTCCATGCTTTGCCGTATATCGAGGTATTGACTGTTTGGAAAGTTGTTTCAGTTCGACAAATGGCACATCAGCTCTGGTATCTTGTCTAAATCTAAACTTCAGATCTAAATAAACCAGTTTTATCACGTAAAACGTAAGAGAGAAAGAAAAAAAACATGGTGATCAGTTTCCTCTTCTGTTAGTAAACAGGTAATGTTTGTCCGCTTCTCGGTGAGTTTTAAATAAACCTTGATTGCTGCTTGAAATGGATGTCATTTGGTAATTTTCTCTTTAAGGTTTCCTTATGAGGGTGCCTGGACGCTGAACAGCTGTGTCGCGCTGAGTCAGGATTCTTGGAAAACAACGTGTCTCTGCCCGTACTCCGCCCTGGTCGCTGTTGCCATGAGCGACAAAGTAATTGTAGATGTAAGAAATGACAGAGAAACACATACAGTGAAGCAGTGGCACTGACATAACATGTAGAGTGAAGCAGTGTCGCTGACATAACATGTACATTGAAGCAGTGTCGCTGACATAACATATGGAGTCAAGCAGTGTCGCTGACATAACATGTACAGTCAAGCAGTGTCGCTGACTTAACGTACATTGACGTAGTGTCCCTGACATAGCATGCACCCGTACAAATGAAAACACTCTACTCAGTTTTTAGTACTTGTTACCTTGGGGCAAATCAAGCAGACTTTTAATGATGGGTGGGCTACATTTTTACTGCTGTCGGTGACAAGTTTGAGTTAGGATACTAATTTTTGAAGTTGTGGAAGTATGTAGCTGTTAGACTGAATCATATGCGCCATTATTGTGAGGCAAATTAATTTAACAAAAGTGAAAAACTGCGGACGACTGAAATGAAGCAAGATTCCGTATCACCAAGGCGGTGGTGTCTGTATGTAAATAAATATCTGTTAGTCACAGGTAGGAAAGTTCTTTCTAGAAAGTGTACAGTTCTTGAAAATAGCGTGACGTAACAATCAGATCTAAACAAAGGGGACAGTTTACAGCGTAGCACTCGTTCAGTACAAATGAAACATCCTCATAATTTGCTTTCCACAAATATTCATAAAATTGTACTGTGCAAACTTGTACAGGATATTGGCAATGTTGAGTTTAAATGCACTTGTTCTCTGTTTCACAGCCAGACTCAGCAGGCGGAACCATTACCAGAATGTTGCTCATCTTAGCCTGTGCCCTAGCCTTGTGTTGTCTTGTATTCACCTTAACCATCCACCTGCTTTTCTATCAGTGAGTATAACAGTCTGATCTTAAGGGAAACGAGCACTTCAAATTCACACTCATCACAAAAGACATCCATCATTATACTATGTAATCAAAGACGTACAGCATAGAGAGTAAAACCAGAGCAGCGCCGACAGTGTGATAGCTGGCAAATTGTCACACCTAACTGAATGTTTTTGAGATTTTTTTAATTACTCAATTAAATGCAATGAATAGCGTGTACCTTATGGCGGTTTTAAAAACCCGATTGGTAGTTTTTTTGGGCAAATGATGTCATATCAACTCTTCTCATAAAGTACACTAATATTCACTTGAGGGTAATTTATTTTAAACTGAATACATGTAATGTATATTAAGGCATTAGAGATGAGATATTGCTATATTAAACCCTCTTTATAGCGACAGAAATATCAGTATGACGTCAATGCTCTTACCCACAACACTTAGAGCATTTATTTTTGGCGAACAAAAAAGAAACAATAACGGAAAGAACAAAGAAGTAATGGTATTTTCAAACATAGTTTCTATTAGTCTTATGGTGGTTTGATTCTGAATATTTTCTGTGTAGCTTCTATTGAAAGTCGAGGGATTAAGCTTAATAAATTGTTAAACTCTTAGCGCAAAGCTAGCCCCCAAGTGTGTGCAATTCAGATTATTTTACAAAGGATTAATCCTTTGAAAAATTTTGATTCACTTCGCTAGTGTCCTTAAAAGAGTTGTCAGTTATTGTATGTGTGGACAATACATCTTTGACCAATGAAAAGCCATGATATTGAATTCACCTCACACCTGTTTTTCTGCATAATCTTCCCTTAACTCAGCTTGCATAAAAAAGCGCATTTTTAAAAGATGATTTTTTAATTCTTTTCCTTTTTTCAGGAATTTGAACGGTGACATTTACGCCGTCAACACCAATTTCGTCATATCTATCATTGTAGCGAACAGTATTCTACTGTTTTGTGTGTATAACCCACATACACAGGTTTGTATCCCACCTACATTTTATTTATTGATTTATTTATTTATTTAGTTATTTAGTTAGTTAGTTAGTTAGTTAGTTAGTTATTTATTTAGTTATTTATTTAGTTATTTATTTATTTGATCGTGTGTTTGTTCAGTTGGTATGCCATACTCAAGAATGTTTAATTTTAACGACGGCGGTCATCGTTAACCTGTAAGGAAAGTCAGGGTAACCCACCTCCGTCCGCAGCTTGCTGGGAAACTTTTGTATGTACGACTGGAGAGTAGGATCATTTAGTGTCCATACGGGATAAGGGTGAGTGGGTACACACAAAAGAGGTGCTAACGAGGGGAAAGTTAGTCAGGCTCCAGGATCACAAAACTGTGACTTAAGTGAAACTCCCACCATAATGCTAGCCGCCATCGTATAAGTGACAGTCGCAGTGAAACCACACATAGCCAGAGAAACCATCTCAACGAAAACGTTAAACTTTATAGTGAAACAATACTCCGTAAATAAAATACGTCAGTAAAAACGATGGAAAACTATATGCAACACTCTTTATTTACTTGTTTTGTAAGAGTTTGTATTAAATAAAATGGAATACGATACATTTTGAATTATATAATGGACTTTGTGGATCAGTTAAGGTGTAAATGACGCCACAAAAGCTTTCTGTCTCAAATTCTCCATTTCTATGTGGAAATAGTTGTTCTTTGTCTAGATTCATGAGTAGACATTACAATTAGTAAACATCACAAATACAAAATACAAAATCTCAGTATAACATTGCTGGCATCCAACATTTTCCATATTTTCATAAAGCCCATCGTAGAATTGACCGTTTAACTGCATGTTGTTTAGTTTCAAAGCAAATAACATTTAATACAGCTTCCGGGGGTCCTTCCTCTAACGCTTGTTTATTTATTTACTTATTTATTTTGTTAGTTAGCGGGTTTTTGTATATTCTGTCTCTTTAAACGGTTATCGAGTCAGATGGTATTGAGCAGACGATTCCATTGGTCAAATGCGCGTGGTATCGTAGAAGAACACCTGATGTAATTGAGTGAGTTTACCCCGTGTGTGATGTGTGCATGTTTTTTGAATGCGGCATTTGTATTTTAATTGCTGAGTAAAGTGGTTTTTGTACAATGGTCACTTCAATCAACCTGATTTTGGGGGAACAATATGGCGCAAATGGCGCGACAAAGTGCTTGACACATAGGGCCCAACAAAGTGCTTGGTGCAAATGGCGGGACAAAGTGTTTGACACATAGGGACCAACAACGTGCTTGTTGCAAATGGCCCGAAAAAGTGTTTGACACATAGGGCCCAACAAAGTGCTGGGTGCAAATGACGCGACAAAGTGTTTGACACATAGAGCCCAACAAAGTGCTTGGTGCAAATGGCGCGACAAAGTGTTTGACACATAGGGCCCAAAGAAGTGCTTGGTGCAAATGGCGCGACAAAGTGCTTGACACAAAGGACCCAACAAAGTGCTTGGTACAAATGACGCGACAAAGTGTTTGACACATAGGGCCCAAAGAAGTGCTTGGCGCAAATGGCGCGACAAAGTGTTTGACACATAGGGACCAACGAAGTGTTTGGTGCAAATGGCGCAGCAAAGTGTTTGACACGTAGGGCCCAACAAAGTGCAGGGTGCAAATGACGCGACAAAGTGTTTGACACATAGGGCTCAACAAAGTGCTTGGTGCAAATGGCGCAGCAAAGTGTTTGACACATAGGGCCCAACGAAGTGCTTGGTGCAAATGGCGCGACAAAGTGTTTGACACATAGGGCTCAACAAAGTGCTTGGTGCCAATGGCGCAGCAAAGTGTTTGACATATACGGCTCAGCAAAGTATGGCTCACCCTCCACTGTCCAATGAGAACTCCACAAGTTCTTGACCAGTGAGATGCCTATTAGTACCAATAAATAACGTCGCATACACCTTTCTCAACTGTTACAAACGTAAAATTATCCCCCATGTTGCGCGTCCTGGGTTGTTACGGTAGTACAGTGTGTTGGTATTTTTCCTTGCGGCTATAATCTATTGTATCGGTGGCCTTATTCTATTTAATATTGTCTTTTTGTGCATTGTCCCCAGGTTCTGTGTGTGGCGGGTCGACTTCTCCTCTACTTCTTTTACCTGGCGGCCTTCTCGTTCCTGTTCATGGAGGCGCTGCACCAATTCCTGGTCCTCCATAGAAACATTCCACGGATCGGATTTGCTTTCCGTTACTTCGTTTTAGGTTGGGGTGAGCATTGCTGAGCAACATATCCATCATTATCCTATTTAAACATTAGAAGGTCATGATACTGTATCTTATTTAAACACCAGAACGCCATGACATTGCATCTTATTTAAACACCACAAAATTAAGACATTGTATCTTATTTAAACATCAGAACATCAAGACAATGTATCTTATTTAAACACCAGAACGTCATGACATTGGATCTCATTTAAACACCACAACATTAAGACATTGTATCTTATTTAAAAACCAGAAAGTCATGACACTGGATCTCATTTAAACTCCAGAACGTCAAGGCATTGTATTTTATTTAAACACCAGAGGGTCAAAACATTGTAATTTATTTAAACACTAAAATATCATGAGATTATATCTTATTTAAAAACCAGAATTTATCGATTCTGATTTAAACACCAGAACGTCAAACCATTTTGCATCCTATTTAAACACCAGAACGTCAAACCATTTTGCATCCTATTTAAAGACCAGAACGTCCAGACACTGTAACCTATGTCAATACTAGAAGGGTAGATCAGTGTATCTTAGCCAATTATCAGATCTCTGCCGAATATCAGAAGATCTGACACATTAGTATAGGCTTAGTACCGACCTTGAACCAAAACACGTGCACAGGCGAGCCTAATATGTTCTGAAAAGCAAGTGTTTTAGCTATTCTAAAGCAATAGCAAAAATCCGTTTGGATTTGCGCTAGTCGATATTTTGCAATAAACCTCTGGTATAGCCTCCTTAAATACCAGATTCTCCCGTCATAGTATTTAAAGCAACTTCACAAAATCGGGTCATTCTATCAAACTCAAAGATCAGAACGCCTCTCTTGACCATGACGTATCTTGGAAAATCGTGTAGGAATTGTCGACAAATGTCTGCATATTATGCTATTCTTACCAGATGTAAAATCTACATTTTGAGAGAGTTGCTGGGTGTTATTAGTTACAATATAGGTGTATACAACTCATTTCTTCCTGCAATATACACATGCTCCAGGCCACACCTAATAAACCATTAAAGACGATGTTGTTTCTGTCAAATCAGTCTCTAAATCTGAATTAATTAATAAAGTAGTATTCCAGAAGTGCTTTATAATTACTTTAAAATTTCTACATCGCTTACCAACAAAATAAATAGCAAATAATCGTCAGTACCACTCATTTGGTGACGCCATTTTGCAATGTTGTAGTTATCTAGAGTGACGTCTCAAAACCTAGGGGCTCTCCCGTACCATCGGTATTAAAGTATGTGAAAATGGGAAAATACAAACAAACACGCCTGGTACCCAACGATATATCTCTCTCTCTCTATCTCGATCGATCGAAGTTAGTCGTAAGGCATAGAACCATCGGATCACGAACCATAATAGTATTCTCAGATCTAAGTGTCCTCCCACACCTGGACACATCAACAATTGCCATGTTCTTCTCCTAATATTCAACTTCCTGAATTAGGTGCAGTCGTTTTTACACTCATCATTATGTGGCTCGTCTTTCCTTTGTTAACTAGGAATTCCATCGATATTCATCATCGTGCTGGTCTACCTGTACGTCTCGGATTACAGGAATAATGCTTACAGATGTAAATACGTGTGAGTATACAACCACTTAGAGGCCATATGTACGTCATTGTGTAGCGAAATCATTGTGGTAACGAAGCCTGTCAAGGAATACTGATAGATACCTTGATGACAATGTACGGTGTACTAGCTGTCACATTGTTTAACCTGGTGTAGATGCAGTATTCTAGGTCTCGTGTTGTGTGCTCCGACGCCAATGTTAAATGTCACACTGAGTAGAGTGGAGACGATGTATAGTCTGTTACACGTCACCTTGGCTATGTTTAGTTATAAGATATCTCCTTGATTGTCTGATTTTGATATATGATATATATACATCTAATATATACATGTATACGGCATATTGGTCGATTAATTATATTGTACAGTATATAAGGTGTCTTTTTGGTCGTGAGATTGTAATATACAACTCATTATGTGTACACAACTCATTTCTTCCTGCAATATACACATGCTCCAGGCCACATAATAAACTATCAAAGACGATGTTGTTTCTGCCAAATCAGTCTCTAAATCTGGTACACATTGGTAATATACAATGTGTAATGCCATCTTCATTTATTTATTTATTTGATTGGTGTTTTACGCTGTACCTGACGGCGGCCAACATTATGGTGGTAGGAAACGGGCAGAGCCCGGGGAAAACATACGTCCATCTGCAGGTTGCTGCAGATCTTCCCACGTACGATCGAAGAGGAAGCCAGCATAAGCTGCACTTGAACTCACAGCGACCACACTGGTGAGAGGCTCCTGTGTCATTACGCTGCGTTAGCGCGCTAACCAACTGAGCCACAGAGACCCCCCAAATGCCATATTAATCATGTGATTATAATCTGCAATGTGTAATGCCATATTGGTTGTGTGATTGTAATCTGCAAGGTGTAATGCCATATTGGTCTTGTGATTGTAATGCAATGTGTAATGCCATATTGGTCGTGTGATTGTAATCTGCAATGTGTAATGCGGTATTGGTCTTGTGATTGTAATGCAATGTGTAATTCCATATTGGTTCCATGATTGTAACCTGCAATGTGTAGTGCCATATTGGTCTTGTGATTGTAATGCAATGTGCAAAGCCACATTGGTCTTGTGATTATAATGCAATGTGTAAAGCCACATTGGTCTTGTGATTGTAATGCAATGTGTAATTCCATATTGGTCGTGTGATTGTAATCTGCAATGTGTAAAGCCATATTGGTCTTGTGATTGTAATCTGCAATGTGTAATGCCATATTGGTCTTGTGATTGTAATCTGCAATGTGTAATGCCATATTGGTCGTGTGATTGTAATCTGCAATGTGTAATGCCATATTGGTCGTGTGATTGTAATGCAATGTGTAATGCCATATTGGTCGTGTGATTGTAATCTGCAATGTGTAATGCCATATTGGTTGTGTGATTATAATCTGCAATGTGTAATGCGGTATTGGTCTTGTGATTGTAATGCAATGTGTAATTCCATATTGGTTCCATGATTGTAACCTGCAATGTGTAGTGCCATATTGGTCTTGTGATTGTAATGCAATGTGCAAAGCCACATTGGTCTTGTGATTATAATGCAATGTGTAAAGCCACATTGGTCTTGTGATTGTAATGCAATGTGTAATTCCATATTGGTCGTGTGATTGTAATCTGCAATGTGTAAAGCCATATTGGTCTTGTGATTGTAATCTGCAATGTGTAATGCCATATTGGTCTTGTGATTGTAATCTGCAATGTGTAATGCCATATTGGTCGTGTGATTGTAATGCAATGTGTAATGCCATATTGGTCTTGTGATTGTAATCTGCAATGTGTAATGCCATATTGGTCTTGTGATTGTAATCTGCAATGTGTAAAGCCATATTGGTCTTGTGATTGTAATCTGCAATGTGTAATGCCATATTGGTCGTGTGATTGTAATGCAATGTGTAATTCCATATTGGTCTTGTGATTGTAATCTGCAATGTGTAATGCCATATTGGTCTTGTGATTGTAATCTGCAATGTGTAAAGCCATATTGGTCTTGTGATTGTAATCTGCAATGTGTAATGCCATATTGGTCGTGTGATTGTAATGCAATGTGTAATGCCATATTGGTCTTGTGATTGTAATGCATTGTGTAAAGCCACATTGGTCTTGTGATTGTAATGCAATGTGTAATTCCATATTGGTCTTGTGATTGTAATCTGCAATGTGTAATGCCATATTGGTTGTGTGATTGTAATCTGCAATGTGTAAAGCCATATTGGTCTTGTGATTGTAATCTGCAATGTGTAATGCCATATTGGTTGTGTGATTGTAATCTGAAATGTGTAATGCCATATTAGTCGTGTGTTTATAATCGCAGTCCAGTGCCAGTGCACAATGTGCAAGGTGTGACATAAAATGTGACATTGGTACTGGGATGTCAATGTACAGTATGCTAAACGCTACATTGGTAGAGAGATGTCAATGTACAGTATGCGAAATGCTACACTGGTAGTGGGATGTCAATGTACAGTATGCCAAACGCTACAGTGGTAGAGAGATGTCAATGTACAGTATGCACAAGGCTGCATTGGTAGAGGGATGTCAATATACGGAATCCGAATTGCTACATTGGTAGAGGGATGTCAATGTACACTATGCGAAAAGCTACATTAGCAGAGGGATGTCACTGTACAGTGTGCGAAACGCTATATTGGTAGAGAGATGTCAATGTACAGTATGAGAAACGCTACATTAGTAGGGGCATGTCAATGGAGAGTATAAAATAGTGCATACTGTGGGATGAGATATGAGGAATTGTCAGCTCGAGAGCAGTGATTATCACTTCTCGAGAGCCGACAATTTCTCGTATCCCATCCAACAGCATGCATCGTACTGCCATCCAAATACTGTGTTTATGTAGAAATAGTAGTTGCATAAACAAAGTTGCATAAACAATCTTACACGCCAATTGTACATCTGTCAGTAAACTGCGGATGGTCGTTGGTTTTATTATACGAAAAAAACACATTTATTCGTGTGATTGGTGTTTTACGAATATCCCACTTTTACGACGGAGGCTAGTATTATGGTGGGAGGAAACCAGTCAGAGCCGGGGAAAACCCACGACTATCCGCACGTTACTGACAGACCTCCCCATGTACAATTGGAGAGAAGGCAGCATGACATGGACTTGAACTCACCTGCGAATGGGCGTGGTTTCTCCCGGGCTTTACAAAGTTTCCTCTTGTCAGAATGGTTTCCGCCGTCGTTTAAATGAAATATTCTTGAGCACCGGTACGGCGTAAAACGTCAATCAAACAAATATATAAAACCCAATGAATTATTTATATATAAGATTGTTTAGGCCACTACTATTTCTGCATAAACACTGAATTTGGATGACAATATTAATGCTTCAATAGCTTTACAAGGAAATTGTAAAAATTACAAATTCGCTTACCATCGTTTACGTTTCTTTCGGCAGATGCTGGATTTCTTACAGCCAGGAGTCCAGCGTACAACAATTTGTTGCTATGATCGTGCCCGTGTCCATCTTAATTCTCGTAAGTTAAATATTAGTAATCACAGTAATGATTCTTGCTCGTTTTATCTTATATTAATACTGTTAAAAAGAAAGAAAAATTAAACCTGAGGTTTGTTTGACACCTGTTTTTAATTTTTCTTATTAAAAGACAAGCAAATCTATGAATCCCGTGTTGGGTTTTGTGTGTTCAGTGCAGTAGCGTTAGTCATTCTTATGATGACGACTTGAAGTTTGAATGGTTCAGTCTTTACCTTGAACCATCTTTGTCATGATGATGACTTGAAGTTTGAATGGTCTAGTCTTTCCCTTGAACCATCTTTGTCATGATGATGACTTGAAGTTTGAATGGTCTAGTCTTTACCTTGAACCATCTTGTCATGATGATGACTTGAGGTTTGAATGATCCAATCTTTGCCTTGAACCATCGTTTTCGTGATGATGACTAGAAGTTTGAATGGTCTAGTTTTTACCTTGAACCATCTTTGTCGTGATGACGACTTAAAGTTTGAATGGTCTAGTCTTTACCTTGAACCATCTTTGTCTTGATGATGACTAGTCTTTCCCTTGTACAATCTTTGTTGTGATGATGACTTGGAGTCTGAATCGTCTATTCTTTGCCCTGAACTATCTATCTAATGATGATAACTTGAAATTTGAATGGTCCAGTCTTTACATGGAACCATCTTTGTTGTGGTGATGACTTGAAGTTTGTATGGTCTAGTCTTTACCTTGAACCATCTTTGTCATGATGATGACTTGAAGTTTGAATGGTCTAGTCTTTACCTTCCATCATCTTTGTCATGATGATGACTTGAAGTCTGAATGGTCTAGTCTTTACCTTGAACCATCTTTGTCATGATGATGACTTGAAGTTTGAACGGTCTAGTCTTTACCTTCAATCATCTTTGTCATGACGATGACTTGAAGTTTGAATGGTCTAGTCTTTACATTGAATTCTGCTGGGGTTTTTTTCTCGAACGATATTGACTTATTTGGGTTGTTTGATTCGGCACACGTATTCCACAAGGCACAACGACGTTAAACCCCAAGCACTCAGTCACTCCACACGGCACGCTGTGTCCATTGACATTTAATTGTCTAGATAGAAGCAAGGGGAGTAGTTTGCTATTTCTGAATGTCCGTTTAGGGGTAAGTGTAGATATCTGCAGTATGCTGAAGCAAGCAAAGATAAAAGCTTCGTTTGTGAAGGGGCACATTTGCTGATTCTTGTAGTTTAGGATGTAAACTGATTTCCTCAGGGATTTCTTGTATTATTGTCACTTATAGTCTTGTGCGATGAAATGTAACCGAAGTACTCTTCAGTTAAGCCAACAACGCCAATTAAGACCACACATGGGTTCAATTGGCTGCTCCTATGACTTGGCATTTAAAGTTTCAGAGCAATTATTCTCAAGGTTACGGTCTCCATGACAAGAAAGTTTTATTTGCTGAGAGACGATACATTGGTTTAAAAACTTAACAGTGTATTATTGATTAAAAAAGATTATATCAGTGTTTGATTTATTACGAGAGAATTTCCTTTACCGAGAGGAAATGACATGAGTGTTTGGTTTGCCGAGATAAGGCGATTTAAATGGTTGATTTTCCGAGAGAAGGTGGTATGAGTGTTTGCTTTGCTGAGAGAACGTTTCAGAAAACTATTTTGTTTTCAGATCAGTGCCGTACTCTCATGTCTCAGCCTCAGATCAGTCATGAAATGGACTGACCAAGCCCGACAGCCCGATAAAAGACAAATCAAGTAAGCCTTGCAATGGACACAAGTTATTTCTTGAAATATTTTAAACTGAATGAAAGAGACACGCCAGGATAATAATTTCTGTGCGTTTATGTGTTCTGCATCGCATGTGTCTTCTTTTGTTTTGTATGTATGTGATTGTATCAGGGTTAGTGGCCCATATTTATGATGGCGGATTGAGTCTTGTAATGTATATTAAAATTGATCTGTTATGGTGAAAAGCGGTGTACTATGCAATTGGGCATCAGA
The DNA here is from genome assembly GCF_032854445.1 of Liolophura sinensis. Taxonomy (NCBI): domain Eukaryota; kingdom Metazoa; phylum Mollusca; class Polyplacophora; order Chitonida; family Chitonidae; genus Liolophura; species Liolophura sinensis. The sequence goes on from NC_088301.1 coordinate 9,854,501, forward strand.
ATTGGAGTTTCATGTTTACGACGACCGAATGTACCTTGTAATAATGGGTTTTGAGTGTCCGTTTGTTTATTGATGAGTGGTATACGCTGAGAATGTTTTCGAATCTTACACTTGTTTTCGACATGAAATACAAAATCCCATTTCGGCACAAAAATTTTACTACGTTTAGCTCTGGCAGCAGTATGCTTAAACTTAAAACACTGTAACTTACATGCACGTGTACACATGCGAATCTTTCGGTTGAACATATGCTTCAGTATGTCTGTACAGAAAAATTACTATGGTTGGCAGCAACCTCCGGATGCCGGTAGGTTATCCCGAACTCTGCCCACCATTATGCCGGCCACCGTCTTATAAGTGAAATATTCTTGAGTACGGTGAAAACCACCAATGAAATAAATAAATAAAAAATAAATAAATATTATCGTTCTTTCTCATTTCAGACACCGTGTGTGGCACTCATCTTTCATCCTTGTACTCCTTCTTCTAATTGGCATATTCAAAGCTGTCATTGAGATATCTGAATACTATGTTCATTTCTACGTCTTCCTCTTTCTTAACCCACTACTGGTAAGACGATACATAGAGATATATGCATTATTACGTTTATTTTTTTTATGCATAATTTTTTTTCCATATGAAGAAATATTCCTTAAGTTTTGTTTTCTTTTTGTTAATGTAATGTTTCCTTTTAATGGTATACTTTCCCCAAAAAGAAACTCAAAGATAGTATATGGTGATGACGCCAGATGCTGACATGAACGTCCACTTGAACGCCCAATGTCATTGTTGAACATGACTAAAATTACGGGATAATAAATTAACGATCCCATATTAAACTATATCAGATTTATCATGTGAACACCCGTGACTGTCTTTTTGGCTCTGTGTAGTTTTGATGATGCTATAATACGAGAATATGCCGAATGTAGCATGCAGGCACTTCTTTTTGTCAGCAAACGAAATTACTTGTTGTCAGCTTTTAAAGACCTAATCGTGACTTAGTCCAGCCGTTTATGACCCCAGTTGTTGCGCCGTATGTACTGTAATAAGTGGGCGGAAATGCTTTAGAATGGTTTATTATGTGCCAGTACTGACAATGCCAGTGTACAGGTCTAACTGGTTTGCCCTTTGCTAAATGTGCTAAATACACATGTAGTTTGATTTTTATCAAAGTTATACACAATAATAATTTGTATAAAATATACAAATTATTGTTTTGTTTTCAGGGATTCAGCATCTTGATACTCCGCTGTTTCTGTGATATTCAGGTGGGTCATTTTGTTACAGTCTTTTACACGTTGATACATTATTAGATGGAAATAGTTTCCCAAGCACCTTGTTCGTGTATGCAGTCACCCACCCAAATATTGTTTGTAACAAATCACTTCACAAAAACAAAACAAGCCTCACATCATACTCCTTATAGCGTATGCGCCGCTTTGTACCTACGCTTCACATCACTATCACCACTGGCAAATTTTGTACAGGGCCACTTTCACTTCGTAAATCAGTGTTTTGTAACTTTTCTCATAAATGACGTCGCCTGATGGCACTTCAACCTAGACAAAGTCTTCTACGAGAAAAGTTACGAGAAATGTGACTTACAAAGATTTGTGATGGCGGCCCGGGGCTTCTGAAACCGTTTTAGAAATCTTAATGCATATTACCGTCTTATAGCTTTAAACAGCGCCGGTCACTGGAGTCACGGTGATGAGACAGGAAGTGATGTGAGAAAACGCATAAAATCTGCCTCAGTCTTTGTTTCTATTAATGTCTTATACACGTGCATTTTCTTTATCTAAATTATTTACAACGTGATTCAAACGGATACTGAAACAATTTTCTGGATCATTCATAATTATAATTCCATACAAGGACGCCAGTCGTGAAACTAAGACTGAACAAGCCTAGCTGCGTCATGCAGGCTCCGAAGGTCAGTTCCCGGTATCACGAAACTTCTTAAGTTCAGTAAATTGCTCAAGTATTTACATGGCTACACATAATTTCTAATTTGCGTTATCCAATGAATGTCACTCCCGATAGATATTTTCTTAAGACAAACTTGTATTTTATTTGGACTTATTGTGGGTCAATCAGCAATCCGGGGAGTGGGTACACAAACGCCGAGGTACACCGATATAACTGAAGGATTAAAATTCTTTATTTTTCCTAGGTGCGGAAGCGAATATTTTGTTCAAAGCACCCAATTCTGGATAAAAGCTCAACGCAGTCTTCAGTTGTAAGTTCTGTATTTTATTGAATTGACATGAATGCCAAGACAATCTAATCAAACGTAGTCAGATATCCTGAAGTTACCTTTTCAGTGCTCTGTTGGCATTTTCAAAGCAGAATAGCCTAAGGTAATTAATCAACCTCATATTGGACGAAAACTGATGCATCGACAAATCGCTCCCGACTCTTCACTCTTTTCATACCCGAAACAAGGAGATAACCAAGTCAGCCGATAAATATGGCATCGGCTATAGTACACAGGATTATACACGTCCCGACGGGACCGTTCATGTCCATTAACAATGAGAGAGTTTTGTCTGATGCGGGATAAAGTACATTACACGATATGCGTTTATACTTCCGTAAGAATTTCCAGGTTATTCTTAGACATTGTTCTTGGTAAGTGTAATGCCTTAGCGAAGAAACTACACACTGACTGCATGTTATGATGAATATGTTTATTTGTGTTACAGCCTCTAGTCAGCATAAACTCGAGCACATATTCAGGTGAGTTCCAACCGGTTTTCAAAACCGCAAGTGTATTTTAAGCTGGCAAAGTATGCTGTGTGATGTAAATTGTATTTTTTATATATTTATATATTTATTTATTTATTTATTTGATTGATGTTGTACGTCGTATTCAAGAATACTTCACTTATACAGAGCCCGGGAGAAACCCACGACCATCCGCAGGCTGGAAGACCTTCCCATGTACGGTCGGAGAGGAAGCCAGCATGAATTCGTCATCATTAGATACACCAAACTGAAGATACCATCACTTATTTTCCTAACCTTTTACTGAAAAGAGTTAAATGCACTTTAATACATTTGCATTCTAAGGTGAGCTTGGTTGACCATATATATTGTTAGACCTTCCGCATTGGTGAGAGGCTCCTGTGTCCTTGCACCGCGCTGGCACCCTAACCACATTGGCAACAGAGACCCCCATGAATTGTATAATATAATGCACCAAAACACTACATGCGGGTGTAAATTTACACCATTAGCAGTGGTATATCATGATTGTATGTTGTCACCTGCTATTCACGGCTCAGTCATAATATTTATCAGTACATACACCGTTTTATGAAGCTTTTTGAACAATACTATCACTTGGATATATGAATTTTTGATGAGGGACATATTTTCGATTAACAGCTACTTAAAAACTAGCATGCATCTATGCGTCGAAACGGGCATTTGTATACCAGCCGTCATCCAAGATGGACATCCTAGGTCAATAATCGCAAGATCAATTCTCAAAACGACGTTTAACACAAACTACCAAATAACTAAGAAAGTATACTATGTACGAAAATAGGATGGAGTCATGCAGAGAAGCAGTCAGCAGGATTTGACTACTGATTCAGTTTACGCGCGTAAAATATTCCTTTCGTCATTTTCACATTATTGAAAGCTAACAAGCTTCTCGTAATATAAGACAGTCCCGGGGGCAGATTCCCCAAAGTCATTTCTGACTTGAGTCAAATTTCAAACCGAAAATAAGCTTTTAAGATCGTATTTCAAATTTTGACATACATGTAAGTAAGAAATGGCTTTGAAATCGGCCCCTGATTTCTCACCTTGTATTCCGCTTTAGTTTTTTGATGGCTGAACAGTGTTTGAATGCTGTTTTGGAAGTTGATCTTGTGATAACTGACCGGGAACGTTAAATATATGGTATAAGATTGGTAAAGGACTATATGATACCATTTCAATAAACCGGGAGTTTTGTCAAGTATTAAGACTTGGTTTTCACCGACTCACTATTACACAAGAGGTGTGGCTGGTATCTGGCGATGTGCAAGATGGCTTCGCCATGTCCCTCACTAGCTCTCGCCAACTCGGTCTTACTAAAGAGGTTTTCCTGTACTTGGCGTTTTCTGCGATAGTTCGGATTCCTTTCAAATAAATAAATAAGCATTCCGGCACCTGGAAGCATCTTTAACGCTGAGCGCCAAGGGAAGAAGAGCAAAGGTTGCCATCAACACAAACCATCAATTAATAAAGAAAGTATTTTAGAAGTTATGACGGTGCCATGTGAAGAGAAGCTGTAAACGTTCACCGCTACAGTGTCTAATGCAAAAAAAGAAGATATTTCAATGAGACTGGAACAGACAACCATTTTTCGATTTTATGACCTATAGGTCGCTTCAGTGTATGTATGGAGGTTATGGCATGCTTGCCATATAATCTGCAGATGATCGTGGGTTTAACCCGGTCTCTGCCTGGTTTCCTCCCACCACAGTGCTAGCCGCCGTGGTATTAGTGAATACTTTAGTACGTCGTATTTTTGAATACGGCTTTAAACAACAATATAATAAATCAATAAATATAACAGGAAAAGATCAGTTAACATCTGTCACTCACATTAGCTATAGTCAGTTAGCGTACTCACTCACATCAGCTATAGTCAGTTAGCACAGTTTCTTAAACTGGGGCCAATTCCCCGCCTTAACGTCCTGGTATTTATTTATTTATTTATTTATTGGTGTACTCAAGAATATTTCATTTGTACGACAGTGGCCAGCATTATGGTGGAAACACTGGCGTGTGAAATGCAAATTTTGGATGAATCAATTAAGTCATTCAATTAATGGTCCAATTACACATTTTGTTTTTCAGGTTATCTTCGACCTCAAGCCACCTGTGCTTCTCCAAGTCGATCGGGAATTTTGGCCTCTTGTGGTTCGCCCGGTGTGGTCAGCTCCGTAAATAGTGACTACTCGCGGAGAAAAGAGCACCTGCTTTCCCTTCTTGGAACCAGCAATGCTTATGACGGGGTTCCCCTTGGGGATCCTCCGTATAATAACGTAGTCAATGCGGCAGGTCAGAATCAGCGGGATACTTTCCTGGATAGCGGAATATACGAGGGATCCGATCCAGAAAAAGCCAGCTCGGCTTCCAGCAGCCTTAAGGAAAAGGGAACGTTGGCCCAAAGCGACAAGGGGCCCCTGAATCTAACTGAGAAAAAGGCGCTGTGCCTTTGTGATAGGGAAGTCAATAGAAGAAGCCCTCGACGTGCTGTGATGGCGGGAACGACTGTTCAGGAAAATTTCCACTCATATCGTTACAGACTTTCTAAGTGCTCCAGCAATTCGTCCGTGTCCAGCGATGCCGCCAGATCCATTGGGACCAACGGTCAAACAAGACGTAGCTCTGGTTCCGCTGAAGACAGTCCGAAATACGAATGCACGTATTCAGAGATCATCGGTACAGTGTCCGGCCCACTGGATTCCAGTAACGACGGTGATCAGCAAGAGACCAGACGGTCCAGCGAACATTGTACATTGTTAAGCGACAAAGATTGTGAACAATGTTGAATCATGAGGTTAAAGCAGAAAGGTTGTCCTGTTGATTACATGCGAGTTTATTCTCCCAGCGGATCAACAATTCTCTCTGTGCAGTTAGCGTTTTGGTGCTCTTAATATTGTTTCAAGAAAACGTCCGGATGATGTACCACAAATTCTAAACCCCCTAACCAAAGAAAGTGTCACTTATCTCCAGATAACTATTGAAATCATTCATACTAATATGTGTGGTTGCTTAGAAGTGCTGCTTTCTTCCTTATGCTATTCGTCTTTCTGAAGTGATCGTGAGGTGACCTTAAATAAACTAATACGTCAAAGTGACACCATGCCCCAGGAAAGTTACATCATGTCCCAGGAAAGTGACACCATGCCCCAGGAAAGTGACACCATGCCCCAGGAAAGTGAAGCTGTTTAAGACTTAAGTCAAATTTAGTCTTAATTTCGAAAAAGGATTATTACGCTAAAACTTTCATGACAAAACTGAAAATAATCGCTTATGCTCTAATCCAAGATAAGGGATAATACCACAAGTTTAGAACAAATCTAAATTAAGATGAAGTCATAATTATGATTCCGGGGCTAGCTCCTTAAATGCGATAAGATAAAGTATATTATTTTTAAAAACAAGATTGTATTTAGGGCAGGTAACACCAGCGATGTCTTACTATACTTGACTGCCGTGATGTATTCGTGTGTGTTGGTTAAATGTAATTTTAAACACGGTTTCCATGTTGGACAATAATCTGGCCTTAAAACGCCATATTGCCTTAATTCTGTAAATTTTTAAGTGTATTCACATCATGTGTTGACTAAGCTCAAGTGAAGATAGTAATGTACATTGCAAATCGATGAAATCCAGTGACCGTTACGTTAAATGCTAAGTTGATGCACCTTGGTGGAACATTGCAAAGATTTCCACTCTTAACAGGTGGACAATCCGAAGTTGGAATAATTAAACCTTCGCAAGTATCAACTACCTGAATATATACACCTCAAAGGGTTTGTACATCCAACTAGGGTTTACAGCTTGCGCTATATACACCAGAGCGCATATGCAATTATATATGTGTGCGTATGTTACTCGGAGGTATTGTATGAAATTTCACACGGATCTTGTTTCTATGGTTGTGCAAATGGTATAATCTTGTCCATTTCTTATTGTCGCTCATATTAGTATACATATTCCAAAATGTTTCTAAAATGATAGAGAACACCATATGAACTCCTCACATCCATTGCATACTATATCCTTCAATTCTTTTCCATATCACCTCCAACGCAGTACCGCGTCTTCATTTAAAAATGTCTTTTTTTAACACCTGATATTTTGCTCAATCTCTGGCTTATTGTGAATCCACCCAACACACCTGGCTTTGATCTCGCTACTCACTTTATATTTCATATTGTTTATTTAAACCATATCCATTATTAATATGTTTACACCTGTGGCCTATTTTGTACATCATTGTCTATAGATTTATTCTTTGGTTATTACCATCTATACAGAACGAGACTCTTTGCAAATGAAAAACGGTGACGAATAAATGTTGATATCTGGTTACATATGATAACACGACAGTGATAAGTGGTCCTTCTGAATTCTGTGTTTCTAGAAATTGCAAACATGCTGGATACTCTTGGGCTTTTATGCCTTGCAGATTGATGTTATATATATTTATATTTCTGCAAATCAAAATAAATTTCCTGATATGTCTGAACGACAATCATTCTGCGTTAATTTACTGAATGGCAACGACGACTTTCTCCTAGAGTTAATACTGTTCATATATAAATCTATTGTAATTAAAGACGTTCAGCAAAGAGAGTGAAACCAGAGCAAATGGTCAACCATAGCGGATGAAATACCACTTCTTGTCAGTTTACCCCAGTTAGGGGTTTATTAAACTGTTCATATCATTGCTTGAATAGTAGCAATTTACATGCCCTCTAACACCATGGCTTTAGTAGAATTAGGTAACTCTGGAAAAATGCAGCGATGTCAACTTGAATTTATTAGAGGTCACTTATCTAGAAATACTAGACGTTGTTGTCATCACATTTATCATACATTACAGTATATATTTATTTATATTTATATTTAATACATTGTCATCACATTTATCATACATTACAGTATATATTTATTTTATGGCATTTTACGCCCTACTCAAGAATATTTCACTTATTCAACGGCGGTGTAACACAATAACATTAAAACAAAAGACTACAGGGTAGAGAGTAAAACCAGAACAGTGCGACCGTTGGGAAATTATCACATATAATTGTGTGTAAGTCAGTATGGGTTTTATTTTAACTGTTTGCCTGTAAATGCTTACTAAGTAGCTATTCGGACGCACTATGGTTTGAACAGCATTAAGTAAAGTAAAAACTTTTCCCGCCTATAGTAACTCAAGCCTATCTTTCGCAAGGGAACAATCGCCTGTTGCGCTTGAAACCGAGTCACCTATGCGCGAAAAGGGTACCCTGTCGCAAATTATTAGACGCGAGGGGTTTACATATGTTCATTATATCTAACTCCCATTAAATTTAATAAACAATGGCATAAAAATAATGTAAATGTATCATGCGGTGGTGACTCGAATTCCGCCAGCAGAACACTGGTTTATGCAAGTCTAAAGTATAAAAGAAGCAGCAACGACAGCGTGATGGTTTTCAAAAAGGTCGTACGGAAACGGTGAAACCCGGCCACATGTCAGTTTGCTTCAGTTAGGATTTTATTTCAAATGTTTAAAAAGCGGCAACTTGGACACCACTATCACCATAGCAAAATAAAACAAAAGTAAAAAATGCATTAATCTTAATTGCAATGTATCAGTCACTGGTTTAAGAACACAGAATTGAAACAGATGGTAGTTTGACAAAACAAAGTCCGACATTTGTGTACCACTCATTACAAGTCGATAACTACAAGATCGGCTAGCGAAACAACCCAAAACACCAGTTCCCACAAGAATATCCAAGAAAAAATGTATCTATTGTAAATAACGCTGGTAAGATGTAGTCAACAGTTTTTAATGATGCAGGGATATTCTAGGTAGGGCATCCAGCTGCTCTGGTTTTACTCCCTATACGTTGTTGTTGGTAGTTATATTAAGTTTGATTACACTGGCCTGCTGATCCTACCATTGCAAGCGACAGATATATAGATTATTGTCAAAACTATTCAGTCTGGTCACAATTACCTTTCAACTTATGTCAGATGAAATACACACCGTTGTGCTCGGGTAGTCGACACGTTGCGATTCCGAGGCATATTCCCTATGTTACAACTGCACGCCTTTTGCAGCAGGTTTAAGAAAGTCACCCACTCGTGCATTCTCTGCGTGCAACAACATCGGTTCACTCTGTTCACAACCCTCGCGTCTCATTGCCTGCAAAATATTTCACAAGAAATAAATTCAACGAATTCTGCATCTTGTGCGCTTATATTTTCCCTCAGACTGTACCATCTATATGTTAAATTGTTCAACATTCTTTTCGGAACGACACATTCCTTCGTCAACTTCAGTCTTACAATATATTCAAAACATATACTCAGATCTTGCATTCTTACTTCAACAAGGTCTGCTGACAGCTCAGGTATTGTATACAGAGAGAGGCATTTCCTAAAATACACTACAGCATATACTGTAGCTTAGATCATCCTACAACAACTTACAGTAATACTCATTTGTATTAGCATTTGAGGAGTTAACTCGCCTGTGTGAAAGTATATGAATTATGACGTACACGTAAACATATATTTTACATATCCCCCGACTTCTCAAGTAGGAGATCTTCTAATTGAAAAAAGAATTGTTAGAAGCAAGCTGCCAACTGTCGCATGGCGGTTGTCAATGGGATGGTGCACTAAGCGCAACTCCTCATACCGAACGAAACAATAAATTCAAAGTAAAACATGGACGTTTACCTGGCTCAAAGATTACTGAAATAATGTTCTCAAACATTTCATGAAAAAAAAATGAAGGCAATTTTCCGGGAAACAAAAGTAAGAATGCATGCTGGATTTCCAGACTGAATATATTTGCATAGATTAAAGAATTAACTGTATGCATGGAGTCTTTTTAATACAGGGAGGCTATTATGAGCTTGCTTGCCAAAACCTATACCATTCCTGAAACCCTGATATTAGGACTACATGACTCTGAACAGACTTCTCCAAAGGAGTGGTTTTTGGTGGTTTCCATGGAAACCAAAATCACTGATTTACTAAAAAGCGCGATAAATGGGTTTTTTCTGGTTACAGGGAGGAGATAATGGTCAGATAAGTTCATATTGTTACTTTTATATTTGTGCTTCAAGTGTTTTATGAGAAAATAAAAGTATTTTTCAACCTTTTCCTATTTATCTCACACCTGAGCAGGTCATTACCGAACACTGGTTACCAACTATCGCGACAAGGTGTCACATGTGTACATATATCTGAAACTAAGATACATGTACATACAAGTGAAATAAAGTGGTAGATACTCTACATGCATACAGTGTATAACCAGTATATATGTAAACAAAGTAAATCAGGAAGTAAGTTGACAGGAAATTTTATTGCCATGGAAACGGAATGTACCTGAAATGGCATTGAGCCTCACAAACCATCGATAGCATGAAGATCATATTTCAAAAACTGATTTATACTTGATTTGGACTCATTACAAAGTACAGACCTTTCAGTGTTTCCAATAATCTTTGTATTTCTGATAGACAGCATAACAGTTTCTATCCTTATTCAAGCACAGGGCAACTTTACACGTGTCACAGTAATAATGTGATCTGTGTCTATCGGTATCGTAGGACTTTCCGTTGGCCACTTTTGGCTGAGCACCACTAACACAAGTATTACCACTTCTGATAATTTTTTCATTACACACTCTACAGTCACGTCTCTCTTTAGTGTAGACAGGCAGGTGAGTGCCAACATCCTGCAGCCTATGTACCTCAGTAGGATCTCCAATCGATTGCCTACCCTTTTTCTGCCGGTATGATCGGCCACCAATCAAAGACTTGGCAAGTTCCATTTTATAGGTCAAGTATGGTCTTTTTTTCATACCAAACTTTTCACGAGTGGCAGATTCAACAACATAAGAAGCCATGTATCATGTGGTTAGCTGGGTTATATTCATGTTGCCAGTCAGCATCATTATTGGGCTGTTCAAAATGTACTCCAACACGCCTTCGTTGTCCTCTTCCACGTCCCCTGCCACGCCCCCTGCCGCGCCCTATGTCCGTATGCCCATTTACCTGTCCCGTACTATTCCTATTTACTCCAGTTACCTGGGTATTATCATCTGTACTGCCATCATATGAAGTGTCAGATTGCATTTTGTAATCGCTGGAAAGCTCAGAGTCAGAATCCACGGAATAGTCTGTTTCCTGATAAATAGGCTCAATGCTCACACATGAGCACCCATTCTGCACCGGTAAGACACCTGGATTGCTCACCGGACCGTCAAATGTTGTTGTTGTACTGCCGGAATTGTCCTCCGAGTCCGATTCATCGGAGCTATAATCACTTTGTAACAAGTCACAGTCATACTCCCATTCGGAATCTAAAACCGCGTCAACAGCTTCCTGGGTATTTAGTAACAATCGCCGCGTCGCCATGTTCATGAAGCAGGATGAAAATCCAGGTAAAAACAGTGAAAAGCTCGACTCAGGTGGCTGTCACACGCCTACACGGGAGCCGCCATTACTGCTAGACATTTCAATTGTGCTAGCCCCCCTCTAGGGCCAATTCATAAGTGGGTCAAGTAAAGTAAACAAAACCACGTGTTTACCGGCCAAATTTGGCCGGTCCGTCAGGAAAGGGTTAAAGCCTATTGTTAATTTAAAAATTTAAAACTGAAGACCAAAGGTTTTTTTTTAATACACGTCCAAAAATATCTTCTTTTATTTGATTGGTGCTAATATGGAATATATGGTTCCCTTAGGATATACCACTCTTTGAAACAAAATCCGAATTCAGGAAAAGTAAAACTAGCTGAACATTACAACCACAAACAGTAAGGTACACAGTGATTAGTATTACTGTGAAACATAGTTTCCTCCCTTAAAGATACAATTAACATTAGAATGAGAAACCTGCTTGTTATAGTCTTTCCGAACTCAGTCATATCATATCACTATCAGAATAAATAATGTTAACACTTAACTGTTAACTATCATTGTCAAAATAAGAGCGAACTGTTTATATACATATGCCGTCAGACAGTTAAGAGTTATCTCCCCTGTACTGTCCACGGCAGAAATGGGTGTTTTAGTCCGGAAAGTAGTCTCCCCTGAACACATAAGTTTGGGCGGAGGGTAATTTGAATTGAGGTTTAAGCTAAGCGCCGTTACGGTATCTTAGAAACCATACCGTATAGCTTTATTCTGATTGGTTTATTCTTGCTTTGTCACTCCGTTCTTCACATTGCGCGATAATTCGTCGGAGACATTCGGAGGTGAATAGTCTTAATTCCAAGGAGCTGTAATTTTAATTGTGATTTCGGGCCAAAGTTTTACTTTAAAATTATAACTTGGTAGAGTTAGAGTTGTGCAATTTAGGGTTTTTTTCTACCACTGAAATGGAAATTCAACTTGGAAGCTGCAGTATACTAGCGTTGGTGCGTTAAGTTTGGGAGCGGAGTCATGCCTGGTACAAGGAATGTCGGTTCTAAGAGACCTTTGCGAAAAAAAAATTGGTTCTCGGAGCCAAAAAAGCTGTTGCCGAGAATAATACAAAGAGGAGGAAAACTGTACCAGACAGCTGTTAGGGGCCCCAAGTACGCAGTGCTGCAGCCGGCATCGGTACAAATGAAACAGCCATTGCGGCATCAAGCCATGCCGAGGAGGTCGTGGATGGCGGGGGAATAGGCGGCTTACACTACAAGAAGCCATCCCGGCATCAGCATCTTCAATTAACGCAGGTAATCCATTATCTGTTTTAAATGATCCCATGTTTCACGGCCAAAATTCAGGGAATCGTTTTGCTCATGTCAGTTTACCAAGTTCAAGCCTAGGTGGGGTGTCCCAGTTCCTGCACGGGGTGCCGTGTAGTGTCGCGGAGTGTCACTGGGGTGAGTTCACTGAGTACAATAACGTCACCGGCTGTTGGCTCAAACACTGTAAACACTCAGTCTCAACCTTTGCTTACATTAATTTTTTGGGTGGGCCTTTTCCCGAGCCGTCAAATGTTACTTATACGTTTATTCCACCGTTCATACCTCCTGCCATGAATCCTCCTAATCCCCGTACTCAGAAGTTGTGACGACTTGGATCCCAAGTATCATTGCAAGTTAAGCAAAAAAATGGTCGGGGGAATACGTTAAAAACAACTCAAGAGCTTACAGAGCAAGTTTGTCCTGTAGTTTTTAGTGGCCCACCTTGTGACTGAATAACGCTAAAGCCAAAAGGGAACATGTGGAAAACAGACTCGATCGAAGCATGGACAAACGCATCCCTGAGTTTTTCAAGTATTTATTTGGGGTATAAGTACATAAGGGACATATGCATATTAGCTGCTTGCCTATGTGGTTTTGTGTGGCGCGATTACGACGAGCAGTTACGCTTGAAAAAACTGAGAAATTCAAATTCATCGTGGGCAGTGATAGACGCGGAACTATGGATGTTTTGTTTGCTACCAAGAAATGAGGGTTAGTTTGGATCTGACTCCCACAATTACAATAAAAGGGAATAAGTTTGGGGGAGCAAAGTCTCGTTCAGCATCTGCCTATTGTTGGGCTTACAATTCTGGCGTTTGCAATCGTTCTCTTTGTAAATTTAGGCACGCTTGTGGCAAATGTGGGGAAGGTCATCGTAGTAAGAATTGCTAGAGCCCAGGAAAGGGGGATAGGGGCTTTCGCCCGACCAGGCCAAACAACAAAGCGCAGGTCTCCGAATAAAACCAAAGAAATCGGTTAATATTACCTCTCACCATTTTAGTACATTTATATTTGTACTCCATTTTCTGTACGTAGCACTTTGTGAGCTTGTGTTTCGTCACTTGCTATTTTTCAGACGTTATTTTGGAGCTTGTACTGCTCATTGTCGCTTTATGCGATTACGTACATTTCATCCCAGTTTACCCTGAAAGTGACTCTGTTTATATTTCCGAGGAGTGAAACATACATCGCCAACTAGGCATCACGGACTCTACTGTCGACCTGTCCGCCCCGAAAACTTGTACCTACACAGCAGTTGGCGAATAAACCATTGTCAGCGTGCACGCCAATGTCATTCTGTAATCCTTCGACTGAGGAATATCACTTGACTGTGGATTTTATATTTACGTAGACTGACTGGCCTTTGGAAGCCGGAATATTCTATACGAATTTGGACGCTGTCTTCAGTAAGAGAATAAATATATATATATATATATATTGAACTTACTCAGGCGTCTTCGTGTTTTTTTTTTTTTTTTGTTTTTGTTTCTTGTTCGTTTGTTTGACCTTGTGTAAGGCGAATCGCTGATCTTAAACAAGCAAGTTGTACTTTATATTTACTCTCTGATAGTGATACCCTTACAAAAGAACAACCGACAATACAGAAAATAACCAAAACTCATTCTTCATGACTACAGAATCTTATGTCTTGTGGCTTTATGTGTTTTAATCTTGTGCCTGGTGGTTCATTGGTTCTGAGCTGGTGCCTTTTGGCTCGATCTTTGTTTAGCTTATGTCTTGTTAGTGGATGCTTGTTGTTAAGGTCATGATGGTTTCGCGGGCGTGTGACTCAGGACACAAGCTCACAAAAGTATCAAGCGTGCTGTGCCTGTATTATTGATACTTTGGATACCGTTGTCCGTGAATTTAATGCTTTTGTAAGCTTGTATCCGTGAACCTGGTGCTTATGTAAGCGTCTGTTGGTGAGCCTGGAGCTTTTCTAGCACAGTGCCTGGTGCTATTGTAAGCTTATGTCTTTGAACCTTTTGTTTTTCTAAGCTTACGTCCGTGAACCTGGTGCATTTGTAAGCCTGTGTTCATGAACTTGTTGTTTTTGTAAGTTTGTGTTCATGAACCTGGTGCTTTTGTTACATTTTGTCTGGAAAAATGTTCTTTTTAAGCTTGTATCCTTGTGCATGGTGTTTTTATGTAAGCCTGGCGTTTTTGTAAGCTTGTGTCCATGTTCCTTGTGCTTTTGAAAGCTTGTGTCTGTGAGCTGGCTTCTGTTCTAAGCTTGTATCTGTGAGACTGATGCTTTTGTACGCTTGTGTCCATGAGTCTGGTGCTTTTGGAACCTTGTATCAGTAAGCCTGATGCTTTTGTAAGCTTGAAAGCTTGTGGCCATGAGCCTTGTGCTTTTGGAAGCTTGTATCCGTGAACCTGGTGCTTTTGTAACCTTGTGTCTGCGAATTGGCTGCTTTTGTAACCTAGTGTTCGTGAGCCTATCGCTTTTTTCAGCTTGTATCCATGGGCCGGGTGCTATTGCAAGCTTGTGTCCGTTGAGTCTGGTGTTTTTGTAAACTTGTGTTGGTGAATCTGGTGCTTTTGTAAGCTTTACTCATGTAGTTTTGCGCCTGTTATTACGCTGGTCTCGCGAGTCTTCCAGATGTGTTGTATGAAACAATTGTAGCATCGCAGGTTTGTAATGTCTTGTGATTTATATGGATTTATATCCCAAGTCAGGGGGTAATATAGCGGCAAGAGATGACTCATTCAGGAGACTAGCTCACAATAAGGACCCGGAAATAAATGACCACAGTCCACAATCAATGCTTCTGAATCGGGAATCCCCATTACAAATGTAATCCCCTGCTATTTTTTGTTGTATTTATTTCCTGGGGCTGCCCTTGGTTTTAGGTCTGATTGTTGGAGGATACTATTTTTTTGAGGGAGGCTTTAACATTTCTTTTATTTGCGTGTTTTTAAGAAATTTATGTAGATGCACACTGGACAACGGTGGTATTAAATCAGATTCAGTGCCCTCTCACTAAGTGGGTTTGACTTTGTCAGCCGTTTGTCAATTTTGCGAGTATTTTCACCGGCTAACCACTATGAGGAATTTGAGAGAAATTACCGCAGTGGATAGGCATGCCCAGAGCGTTCAGAGCTTGCAGAGTTAGGTACCGTGTGTGAGGCCAAAGGTGAACATGTAAGTAAATGGGAAATCATTTATGGACTGTGGCCAAGTATCCGCTAGCTTACTTCCGCTTCATTATTGACACTCACTGGTGCAAAATATACTAGTCTGAAGTAAAGCAATGAACCCCAGCGAGAAAATTCATTATGGTACATATTGTGTTATGGTGGCGTCATTTTCTTCGTCCAAGAAAAATATTACCCTTTGTGCGGCGCTTGAAAGTATTCAATGCTGGGTGAGTCTGCCAGAATATCTTTCTCGAAGAAACCAGAAGATGTGGCTAAGGATTACCTCACTACAGCATTCTTGGACTTTACGGGGGAACAGAATTGGGCTGGCTTCTAGCGGTGAGAATATCAGTCATTGGTGTCTGCTGCTGCATTTGTCTATTATTATGGCCTTTGAGGACGGAAACCCTTCCGGACAAGATCTGTCGCCTGGGCAAGCAGATGGAAGGGAATGAGCGAGTGAGTGAGTGAGTGCTTGGGGTTTAACGTCGTACTTAACAGTCATTTGACGACAAGGGAATGAGAGTGCATGATTGATGCAAAGGTTTAAACCATTCTGCAAAGAGTGAGTGAGCGCAGGGCGGATTTCCGCAGCTCTTTTATCTAGTTCTGCTTCACTGAGACACCTTACCGAAGGCAAGTAAGCCGGCCCGTCCAAGCCATTATACTGATACGGGTCAACCAGTCGTTGCACTATCCCCTTCATGCTGAAGGTCAAGCGACAACTTCCTCTTTTTAAAGTCTTAGGTGCGACTCCTGGATCCAGGATTGACCGTGGATCTACCACTCCCAAGCTGACGCTCTACCAACTGTGCTATCCGGGCCGATCAGATGGAAGGGACTGCTGTAATTAATTCAGTTTTCCGACTGCTATAGTAGAAGTGAAATATCTTAGTTTGACTTCAAACATTATTCAAACAATAAATAGATTATCAAATCTATATATTTAGAGAGACTGACATAATAGGAGTTTTGTGTGTGTTTGTTTACAGTTGACGAGTGGGCTTGTGGTGGTGACAGTCCAAATGATTTAGTGATTAATTTGACTGACATGTTAGTATTCTGCCGATACCCCTCCTAATAACGCCATGCATCCCCAACCAAAAGGGCAAAGACGGAGGGCGGAAATTTATTGTGTTGAGTGCAGATGTTGGAGGCGTCAGTGGGATCACCAGTAGTGTGGCCACAACATGACCCAAGTGAACAACTGAATTTATTGACCGCGGAGCGACTGGCTAGGGCTGCTCGATGAAACCAACATGAAGACGCCGAACCGTAAGAGTAGTTGGCCATACTCTTAGTTAGGCGGCTTAATGTATCTAGTTTATGTTCATTGGTATCTGTCATTATAGGTAAACCACTGGAATAAGTGACACGAGCTTTCAAAGGCTTCAGACTTATAGACGCAAACTCTCAAAAGCATTAAGCTCACAAAAGCATTAAGCTCACAAAAGTATTCAGCTCACAAAAGTATTCAGCTCACAAAAGTATTCAGCTCACAAAAGTATTCAGCTCACAAAAGTATTCAGCTCACGAACACAAGCTCACGAAGCTCACCTTACGGATCTCGACCTCTTTCTCTCTCGCAGTATTATATCTTCTTAGTTCTTTAAATGAAAAGATGGGACTCGATCGACACAGCGCTGCCTTGATTTAACGAAAGGCATTTGATACGGTAAATATCTTCCTTAGATTTATAGGCGGCTCAGCAAATAGGTGATCAGTTGCTTGAAGTGTACATAATGCCACATCAGAGTGTCATAGCACCAGAAAGATGCCATTGCGTGTCAAATATTCAGACGTAAGAACAGAAACTGCGCATTGTGTGAAGTTGTTGGGTTGCACACGTTGTCACTGACTTCTTAACTTGGACAGCAATATACCAAAGGATCTTGCATATTGCGTGTACATATCTCGCTTGTAGCATTTCTTATGTCATCACTTATGAATATTATTGACTGAGGAAGCCCGAATAAATTACCAACTTTCAACAAGTTCAGTTGGCCAACTTTTCCACATGCGGCACGTGCGTCATATTCGTGGAAGACCAGCGAACTTCATGTAAACCTACACCAGGTTATTGCGTGTTGCTACCAACGGCACGAAGTCGGTCACAAGCCTAGCAAAGAGCCATGGTTTAATCTAGTCATAAGCTGGTACATTACAAGTGAATAACTCAGTCAGCTCAACGTGCGGAAGAAACCGAAGTGCCCGAAGTAAACCACTGACCTATGGCAAGTTACTGGCAACTTTCCTCTGTGAGACACACAAAGATGCATATCATACTTGTGAATGGCCAATGCTTTGATTGCAAGCAGCCAGTCGATGTGAGCTTATTGTCACCAAGACCTCCCGAACAGTAAATAAAAGCAGAGGAGCCTATATATCCTACCCAAGTACCAAGAAAGTGTATAAATTACGAAAACAGGGTGAAATCATATAATGAGAAGCAGTCAACACTTTTCAATGATGTAGGAAAGACGCAACGTATATTCCAGGCGACTGAGTGAAATCAGTATTCAAACCGTGTACGGGGCCTCCGTGGCTCAGCCGATTAGCGCGCTAGCGCAGCGTAATAACCCAGGAGTCTCTCATCAATGCGGTCGCTGTGAGTTCAAGTCCAGCTCATGCTGACTTCCTCCCCGGCCGTACTTGGGAAGGTCGTGGCGGAACGTGGGAAGGTGGGATGGTCGTGGGTTTCCCCTGGGCTCTGCCGGGTTTCCTCCCACCGTAATGCTGGCCGCCGTTGTATAAGTGAAATATTCTTGAGCACGGCGTAAAACACCAATCAAATAAATAAATAAATAAATAAATAAATCAAACCGTGTACCATGCTAGAATATAAATTTTCGACAATAAAATATGTATCTCCGTTGAAGTTTGATTGCGGCTGTTAATATATCCAAAGTGACGATCAAAATTCAACACGATGAATATATACAGCCCCTAGCAGTATAGGATATAAATTCGCTGAACGAACTGAACCCGCAATTGTGTGTCCTCTGTATTGAAACACAAGCGTCTTAATGCTATAACAGGCAATGAGTGAATATAAAACGACGAAATTATCAAAGACATTAATATCAGTACATGAAAATTGCGTTATTTTCATTTTTTACTACTTGAAATGACCGATTTTGGGAAGTATTAAAGGAATACTTGTAAATACAGTGTTGGAGATTGACTGCCCCCCACTTCTTAATATCAGAGGCATAAAATGAGTTAAAATACAGGGTCGTGAAAGTGATATGGTTGGAGTAAAAATGTAAATAGAAAAAAAAGAATAACAAAACAACTTTTAAAGTTTCCGTGTGTCTTTTTTTTATTAAGTCGTTCGCACGACTTAAGATCACGTGAGCACGAGTTCATAAAGATCTTGACAGGACGAGGTAATTGGCCAGTAGAAATGCACAATTATGTCGTGCACACGAGATCTTTGTTAGGTCGTGCCACAAGATCTTTGCAAGTCGTGAGTACGATATAGCAATTACCTCGTACTCTCGAGATTTCTATTAAGTGGAGAGCATTTCTATTATGTGCGCACGACTTCGCGCACATAATTGTGCATTTCTATTGGCCAATTATTACATGAACATGACTCATCAAAACAAAACATAACTGACACTTAAACATTGTATGTTTATTTTTTCTATGTAATTTTTTTCTAGCCTTGTCATTTTTACGACTCCGTAGTTAAAAGACGGAAAATGTAAAAATGTAGTCGACGACAAGATAAGGTGTCTTGAAAACATGGACCCAGGGTGGCCATTATGATTCGTAATCAGGGACTTTCAAGGCTTTCTAAATTGGCTGTCTTTTTCCTTCAGAATTTATGGTGGAGAAACATATATTGACACAATCCCTGTTGCTGAATCCTGGCAGACGGATGGGGATTTTCACAGTAAATAATCACCTTCGTTTATTTGAAGATTTCCCGAATGACAGCGTGTGGTCCACCTGATAGCTTTTACAGGTACAGGTTTAATTATGTGTCTAAACGATGTTTGGCTCGAGAGACCTAAGTGGTCCACTTGATAGATTTCCCGGGTGACCCGATGTTATTTATTTATTTGATTAGTGCTGTTCGCCGTTTTCAAGAAAATTTCACTCACACGGCGGCCAGTCTCATGGTGGGAGGACACACAGCCGCGGGAAACCCATCTGCAGATTTCTGACAGACATCCCCACGTCAGGTCAGAGAGTCAGCCTTAGCTGGACTTGAACTCACATCGACCGCATTGTTGACAGGCTGCTAGGTCACTGTGCCGTTCTGGCACGCTAACGACCTCAGCCAATGTTTGTCCCGAGAGGTCTAAGTGGTTCACCTAAAAGTTTTCTAATGTATATCTGCACGATGCTTGTCCCGAAATGCCTAAGTGGTTCACTTGATAGTTTTCTGGGGGACCGGTTTACCACTAAGTTTATTCCAGGAGTTGAAAATACGATTTCTTCAGTAGTCACAATCTGGCCGACAATCAGCACAAAGCATTTTTATTGCCCGTCGGAATTTAGTGTGAGAACTGTAATTTACTAAATAAAAACGTCATCCATCCTCAAATAAATATTTTGTGTTGCTTTGTGCAATTTCTAAAGGCCAATATCTTCAGAATAAAGTGGTCGTGAAGTGTGTCGTAAGTTTGCATTGCAACGCCTTTAACTACTGAGCGCCTGGCAGTGCAGCTAAGTATTTTTCCATTCTTAAACTTTTGATTCGCCGGAGAGCACCTAAGACAGGGCTTGTTTTTCTGCAGCAAACTCTGATCTAAATAAGTGAAATTAAGAAAAAAGAGGTAAAATGATTGTTCTCTTTATTCACTAAATTTATTTACATTTGCTGGGAAAACGCGAGCACGCCATCGCGAATTATATTAGAAATTATACGCAATTCCAAAAATATATTTCCATGAAAATGTCTGTTTCTACTATTGATACTTTCTTTGTGGAAATGAAGATATGGAAGTTAATGATGATGTAATGATCACATATATTTCATCGAAATCTGGGCAAAAGGATGCAACATGCCAGTTTTTAAACACAATTTTTGAAGCTTTTACAAAATGTTTTCTATGGTTCTGTATAGAGAGTCTATAGTCTGTAGTCTCCGCGTTTCACCATGTAAACGAGTGTTGAATTTAGCTCACGAATTCTCAAACACCATATTTGTTCAAAAACTGATAAACTTGCTATCCCTTATATGACCGCAATGGATATATCATTAGGACTCCATGTCCGACCTAAGCTTTTTGGATCCTAACAACTGAATACTTTCCTTTCCTCGGGTAGTGAGTGCATCATGACCCTACGCTTTGAAGGAATCCCTTGACCTTGACAATTCAAAGATATTATTTCCATTTTGCTTTTGTTATTTTGTTGTTTTTTTTTTTGTTTTGTTTTTTTTTTTTTTGTTTTTGTTTTGTTTCTTTTTTTTTTTGCTTTAGGCATATTTTGTGGCAAATGGAAGCACTGAAACAGCCCTTACCGAGAGAGTGCATACTATAAATACTATAATAGCTACTCCAGCTTATAGGAATCCTTGTGTTAATGGAAGTAAAGGTTTGTTAAGTAGACATGAAAGAGAAGTAACTCATGAGTAGAGTAGTCTCCCCTCAGCTGTTAAACATGGTCACAGGCTGGTAGTTCTCTGTTTGCGGTATATGTATGTATCAAAATGAAACATTTAAATACAATAGGGATCCACGCTGTTCTAGTGGGACACCGTTTGAAATCGTTCGAATTATTTTTATCATTCTTTGCAATATCTCGAAAACTGTTAAAGGTAGAGAAAAACTTTGCAGTTGTAATAACAAAGATATGAAACAACGCTTGGTGTTTTGTGCTGTTTGGCCATCTTCTTCTTCAGAACTGGTGAAGCTATCGGTAAAAAAAGTTCTTTAGCTGTTTTAAGGTGGATGGCCCTACAAAAATTCCCAATATCATTGAGATTGGCATGCAAAATAGGCTGTAACTGGCCAATAAAATTAGCTCAAAAGTATGCCAGTTCTCAAAACAGAGCAATTGTAACAGCAAAAATATTTCTGAAAATATCTTGATCTCACGATTATAAATTTTAAGAACTTTTCCCTTACGAGTTGTGGTTTTTACGTAAACGCCAATAAAACTTTTCAGAAATCGTTCGAATTTTCTAAAAAAATTGACATACGAGCTTTATGCAAGGCTGCATGAAACTTGGCATTGCAGTTTACCGTAGGAACAGTCATCACCGTTGCAACAATTTATTCTTTCAGTCTTTTGTTCTAGGGCTCCAACTTTGAAACAATATAATGTTTCTGTCTTTTATTCCGGCCTATAAGTAGAATTCTGTGAATAGCAGTAAGTTCGAATAATGTGATGTCTGTAGTTGTAGAATTAACGCACTTATGGGGCACACTGCTATACAGACTGCTGTTCACAGAATCAAGAAGAATGAGCATCAAATTATATCATTAATTAATGTGTCATGTATGATGTCTGTAGAGATGGTATTACTGGAGATATGCTAGTCAGACTGCTATTCATAGAAACACCCCTTGGTGTTAGATTCAAGAAGTATGGAAATTACTTGAAGGCCCGCATTTTGTGCCAGTAATGTACCAATTATGATGTCTAGTGCAGTATTAATGGAGGTATGGGCCAGACTGCTATTCACTGTAGAGTTTTCCTGCGGTTCTAATTTGGAAGCATGGGCATCATGCGGTAGCTTTCACTAATATGATGCCTGTATGTGCATTATGAATTATGCAATTATGGAGATTTTGTTCGTTGATGAAACGTGCGGTTCAGCCATCAGATTCTTGGGAATACAGAATGGGAGAGGAATCAACATGGAAGGAATCCGCCAAAAAGTAGTACGAGCCGAGTGGCACGTGCAATTTTTTTTACCTTTTTTCCATTTATCATATATATAGACATCAGGTTACCAGAAGTGGTAAAAGACTAGTAGCTTGGACAACTTTAATTTTATAATGAGCTTATTCCAGTTGAATTATATTGCCGTATGTAATTAGAATGATTGGACATGCTAGACGTCAATTTAAACAAATTATTTCAATGTCGTATGTTGCAGGCAGTTCATGAAGTGCACCAAAACATCAAAGTGAGCATAGTTTATAATTTCTTCATATTTTCATATTGCTTGGTATTCCATGTAAATCACCGGCCCCGATAGCACAGTTGGTAGAGCGTCCTCGGCGAGAGAGAGGATCTACATCTAGACTCAATCTTCGTTTGGGTCACATCTAAGACCTTAATAAAGGGGAAGTTGTAGCTTCCTCGCTTGGCGTTCAGCATGAAGGGGATAGTGCAACGACTGGTTGATCCGTATCAGTATAATGTCTCATGGGGGGCATATTACTTGCCTTCGGTAAGGTGTCTCAGTGAAGCAGCACTAGATAAAAGGGCGGTGGGCGTAATAACCCAGGAGTCTCTCATCAATGCGGTCGCTGTGAGTTCAAGTCCAGCTCATGCTGACTTCCTCCCCGGCCGTACTTGGGAAGGTCGTGGCGGAACGTGGGAAGGTGGGATGGTCGTGGGTTTCCCCTGGGCTCTGCCGGGTTTCCTCCCACCGTAATGCTGGCCGCCGTTGTATAAGTGAAATATTCTTGAGCACGGCGTAAAACACCAATCAAATAAATAAATAAATAAATAAATAAATCAAACCGTGTACCATGCTAGAATATAAATTTTCGACAATAAAATATGTATCTCCGTTGAAGTTTGATTGCGGCTGTTAATATATCCAAAGTGACGATCAAAATTCAACACGATGAATATATACAGCCCCTAGCAGTATAGGATATAAATTCGCTGAACGAACTGAACCCGCAATTGTGTGTCCTCTGTATTGAAACACAAGCGTCTTAATGCTATAACAGGCAATGAGTGAATATAAAACGACGAAATTATCAAAGACATTAATATCAGTACATGAAAATTGCGTTATTTTCATTTTTTACTACTTGAAATGACCGATTTTGGGAAGTATTAAAGGAATACTTGTAAATACAGTGTTGGAGATTGACTGCCCCCCACTTCTTAATATCAGAGGCATAAAATGAGTTAAAATACAGGGTCGTGAAAGTGATATGGTTGGAGTAAAAATGTAAATAGAAAAAAAAGAATAACAAAACAACTTTTAAAGTTTCCGTGTGTCTTTTTTTTATTAAGTCGTTCGCACGACTTAAGATCACGTGAGCACGAGTTCATAAAGATCTTGACAGGACGAGGTAATTGGCCAGTAGAAATGCACAATTATGTCGTGCACACGAGATCTTTGTTAGGTCGTGCCACAAGATCTTTGCAAGTCGTGAGTACGATATAGCAATTACCTCGTACTCTCGAGATTTCTATTAAGTGGAGAGCATTTCTATTATGTGCGCACGACTTCGCGCACATAATTGTGCATTTCTATTGGCCAATTATTACATGAACATGACTCATCAAAACAAAACATAACTGACACTTAAACATTGTATGTTTATTTTTTCTATGTAATTTTTTTCTAGCCTTGTCATTTTTACGACTCCGTAGTTAAAAGACGGAAAATGTAAAAATGTAGTCGACGACAAGATAAGGTGTCTTGAAAACATGGACCCAGGGTGGCCATTATGATTCGTAATCAGGGACTTTCAAGGCTTTCTAAATTGGCTGTCTTTTTCCTTCAGAATTTATGGTGGAGAAACATATATTGACACAATCCCTGTTGCTGAATCCTGGCAGACGGATGGGGATTTTCACAGTAAATAATCACCTTCGTTTATTTGAAGATTTCCCGAATGACAGCGTGTGGTCCACCTGATAGCTTTTACAGGTACAGGTTTAATTATGTGTCTAAACGATGTTTGGCTCGAGAGACCTAAGTGGTCCACTTGATAGATTTCCCGGGTGACCCGATGTTATTTATTTATTTGATTAGTGCTGTTCGCCGTTTTCAAGAAAATTTCACTCACACGGCGGCCAGTCTCATGGTGGGAGGACACACAGCCGCGGGAAACCCATCTGCAGATTTCTGACAGACATCCCCACGTCAGGTCAGAGAGTCAGCCTTAGCTGGACTTGAACTCACATCGACCGCATTGTTGACAGGCTGCTAGGTCACTGTGCCGTTCTGGCACGCTAACGACCTCAGCCAATGTTTGTCCCGAGAGGTCTAAGTGGTTCACCTAAAAGTTTTCTAATGTATATCTGCACGATGCTTGTCCCGAAATGCCTAAGTGGTTCACTTGATAGTTTTCTGGGGGACCGGTTTACCACTAAGTTTATTCCAGGAGTTGAAAATACGATTTCTTCAGTAGTCACAATCTGGCCGACAATCAGCACAAAGCATTTTTATTGCCCGTCGGAATTTAGTGTGAGAACTGTAATTTACTAAATAAAAACGTCATCCATCCTCAAATAAATATTTTGTGTTGCTTTGTGCAATTTCTAAAGGCCAATATCTTCAGAATAAAGTGGTCGTGAAGTGTGTCGTAAGTTTGCATTGCAACGCCTTTAACTACTGAGCGCCTGGCAGTGCAGCTAAGTATTTTTCCATTCTTAAACTTTTGATTCGCCGGAGAGCACCTAAGACAGGGCTTGTTTTTCTGCAGCAAACTCTGATCTAAATAAGTGAAATTAAGAAAAAAGAGGTAAAATGATTGTTCTCTTTATTCACTAAATTTATTTACATTTGCTGGGAAAACGCGAGCACGCCATCGCGAATTATATTAGAAATTATACGCAATTCCAAAAATATATTTCCATGAAAATGTCTGTTTCTACTATTGATACTTTCTTTGTGGAAATGAAGATATGGAAGTTAATGATGATGTAATGATCACATATATTTCATCGAAATCTGGGCAAAAGGATGCAACATGCCAGTTTTTAAACACAATTTTTGAAGCTTTTACAAAATGTTTTCTATGGTTCTGTATAGAGAGTCTATAGTCTGTAGTCTCCGCGTTTCACCATGTAAACGAGTGTTGAATTTAGCTCACGAATTCTCAAACACCATATTTGTTCAAAAACTGATAAACTTGCTATCCCTTATATGACCGCAATGGATATATCATTAGGACTCCATGTCCGACCTAAGCTTTTTGGATCCTAACAACTGAATACTTTCCTTTCCTCGGGTAGTGAGTGCATCATGACCCTACGCTTTGAAGGAATCCCTTGACCTTGACAATTCAAAGATATTATTTCCATTTTGCTTTTGTTATTTTGTTGTTTTTTTTTTTGTTTTGTTTTTTTTTTTTTTGTTTTTGTTTTGTTTCTTTTTTTTTTTGCTTTAGGCATATTTTGTGGCAAATGGAAGCACTGAAACAGCCCTTACCGAGAGAGTGCATACTATAAATACTATAATAGCTACTCCAGCTTATAGGAATCCTTGTGTTAATGGAAGTAAAGGTTTGTTAAGTAGACATGAAAGAGAAGTAACTCATGAGTAGAGTAGTCTCCCCTCAGCTGTTAAACATGGTCACAGGCTGGTAGTTCTCTGTTTGCGGTATATGTATGTATCAAAATGAAACATTTAAATACAATAGGGATCCACGCTGTTCTAGTGGGACACCGTTTGAAATCGTTCGAATTATTTTTATCATTCTTTGCAATATCTCGAAAACTGTTAAAGGTAGAGAAAAACTTTGCAGTTGTAATAACAAAGATATGAAACAACGCTTGGTGTTTTGTGCTGTTTGGCCATCTTCTTCTTCAGAACTGGTGAAGCTATCGGTAAAAAAAGTTCTTTAGCTGTTTTAAGGTGGATGGCCCTACAAAAATTCCCAATATCATTGAGATTGGCATGCAAAATAGGCTGTAACTGGCCAATAAAATTAGCTCAAAAGTATGCCAGTTCTCAAAACAGAGCAATTGTAACAGCAAAAATATTTCTGAAAATATCTTGATCTCACGATTATAAATTTTAAGAACTTTTCCCTTACGAGTTGTGGTTTTTACGTAAACGCCAATAAAACTTTTCAGAAATCGTTCGAATTTTCTAAAAAAATTGACATACGAGCTTTATGCAAGGCTGCATGAAACTTGCATTGCAGTTTACCGTAGGAACAGTCATCACCGTTGCCAACAATTTATTCTTTCAGTCTTTTGTTCTAGGGCTCCAACTTTGAAACAATATAATGTTTCTGTCTTTATTCCGGCCTATAAGTAGAATTCTGTGAATAGCAGTAAGTTCGAATAATGTGATGTCTGTAGTTGTAGAATTAACGCACTTATGGGGCACACTGCTATACAGACTGCTGTTCACCAGAATCAAGAAGAATGAGCATCAAATTATATCATTAATTAATGTGTCATGTATGATGTCTGTAGAGATGGTATTACTGGAGATATGCTAGTCAGACTGCTATTCATAGAAACACCCCTTGGTGTTAGATTCAAGAAGTATGGAAATTACTTGAAGGCCCGCATTTTGTGCCAGTAATGTACCAATTATGATGTCTAGTGCAGTATTAATGGAGGTATGGGCCAGACTGCTATTCACTGTAGAGTTTTCCTGCGGTTCTAATTTGGAAGCATGGGCATCATGCGGTAGCTTTCACTAATATGATTGCCTGGTATGTGCATTATGAATTATGCAATTATGGAGATTTTTGTTCGTTGATGAAACGTGCGGTTCAGCCATCAGATTCTTGGGAATACAGAATGGGAGAGGAATCAACATGGAAGGAATCCGCCAAAAAGTAGTACGAGCCGAGTGGCACGTGCAATTTTTTTTACCTTTTTTCCATTTATCATATATATAGACATCAGGTTACCAGAAGTGGTAAAAGACTAGTAGCTTGGACAACTTAATTTTATAATGAGCTTATTCCAGTTGAATTATATTGCCGTATGTAATTAGAATGATTGGACATGCTAGACGTCAATTTAAACAAATTATTTCAATGTCGTATGTTGCAGGCAGTTCATGAAGTGCACCAAAACATCAAAGTGAGCATAGTTTATAATTTCTTCATATTTTCATATTGCTTGGTATTCCATGTAAATCACCGGCCCCGATAGCACAGTTGGTAGAGCGTCCTCGGCGAGAGAGAGGATCTACATCTAGACTCAATCTTCGTTTGGGTCACATCTAAGACCTTAATAAAGGGGAAGTTGTAGCTTCCTCGCTTGGCGTTCAGCATGAAGGGGATAGTGCAACGACTGGTTGATCCGTATCAGTATAATGTCTCATGGGGGGCATATTACTTGCCTTCGGTAAGGTGTCTCAGTGAAGCAGCACTAGATAAAAGGGCGGTGGAAATCCGTCACGCAACAAGGAGGCACATTACATGCGCTCTAAGAACTCCTTCGTCGTCATATGACTGAAAAATTGTTAAGCATGACGTTAAACCCCAAGCACTCGCTCACTCACTAACTCCATGTAAATCCCTCGCATGCTGAAAACAAAATAAAAGACAAAGACCTTCCAGATCATTAGGCCTTAAAGCCAGAAGCGGACATAAATGACAACGGCGATATACTGACGAAAAATACCAGCCGCAGGTGGGCCAACAGTGATTCCAACAACAACAGTACCTCCGTTACTGTCTCGAAGGAACCTCAAACCTCAACACACTAGACAGGAAATCGCCCTATTCCGGTTGTGTGGTGCCAGTCCAGAAATAGGTATGCATGCTGCATTTCCGACTAAGCAGCAACCTTTTGAAGGTTTTTGCGATGCTTAGTACATCAGTACAATCCTGATTTAACCTGGTTCTTGTTTCAATGATAAATAAGCAGACATTAAAAATCAAAACGAGTCATGGACCTCCTCAGATCAGTTGCGCTTTGCTGTACGTGGTATAACGTGACTTTTGAGTCGCGAAATATCTTCGGGCAAATGTTATTGAAACAGCGAATGGTATTTCTCCTAAACAGTAGGTGAGATTCAGACAGTTAAACCCTTTCAACCATGGCAGTTTGTGAGACGATTTTGTCGGAGTTTCTCAGCATTATCGCCAAAATCTGATTAACAGGCTCATAAATGCCGCCATTTGTCGTACTTCGACTGGGCAACAGTCAGAAATTATGAACTCCTACCACTTGCAGAAACAAATTATATCATATTATTATTATTGCTCATTTGGTCAGTAAGTAGATACCGTACTCCACAGCTACATAGCACGTATATATTACATATAAATACAAACTTGGCAGCCATATGAGGTATACTACATTGTACAGATTACCGCGTTACCAAATTGATGCAGCTCATAGGGAAGCATGTTGGTGCGGAATGAAACAGACAGTAACTCCAAGGGAAATATGTCGATATAGGATGAAAAACGCTGTGACTCCCATGGAAATATGTCGATATTGGATGAAAAATACTGTGACTTCTAGGGAAATATGGCGATACTGGATAAAAAAAAAATACTGTGACTTGTAGGGAAATATGTCGATTCTGGATGAAAAACACTGTGACTCCCATGGAAATATGTCGATACTGGATGAAAAATACTGTGACTCCCATGGAAATATGTCGATATTGGATGAAAAATACTGTGACTTCTAGGGAAATGTGGCGATACTGGATAAAAAAAATACTGTGACTTCCAGGGAAATATGTCGATACTGGATGAAAAATACTGTGACACCCAAGGAAATATGTCGATACTGGATGAAAAACACTGTAACTCTCATGGAAATATGTCGATATTGGATGAAAAATACTCTGACTTCCAGGGAAATGTGGTGATACTGGATAAAAAAAATACTGTGACTTCCAGGGAAATATGTCGATACTGGATGAAAAATACTGTGACTTCCAGGGAAATATGTCGATACTGGATGAAAAATACTGTGACTTCCAGGGAAATATGTCGATACTGGATGAAAAACACTGTGACACCCAAGGAAATATGTTGATGTTGGATGGTAAGTACCGTCATCTCCAAGGGAAATATAATGATATCGGATGAAAAACCTTGCGTCACCCATGGAAATATGTTAAACGTTGATAGACAGCTACCGTGTATCATCAAATTCATCAGCTAATATGCAATGGAAAGGTTAGACCTGTTTTTATGCGACCTGACTTGGACGTTACAAATCCTAATGAGAGTAAGCTGATCGACTTCTGACTCAGATAAATCAGAAGGCTTTTCCAGGTAACAGGGAAATAGTGTATTAATGGCACGCCACTGTCCTGTTTTAAGCAACCATGCTTTACACAAATACACATAAGAGAGTGAATGAGAATAAGAGCGTGAAATTCACATAAGACCTGTGAATGTCCTGGCATAATCAGCTAGGTAACCCAATAAGGTCGCCATGTCAATACATTTATTGCAGTTCCTCACAAAGTGGAATGTCATGATAACCAGAGGTATGCGAGAAACACGGATACTGCACGAGGCGAGATGCGTTAAAAACACATCAGTGACGATAGAGTGAAAATTGATGTCTAGTCACCTGGTGAATACAAGGCAGCTTGACCTTCTGACTGTAGTCAGTGCTTGAATTTCTGAATGAATGATTATGGTTTTACACAACTTAGGCTATATGTCAGCCATATAGTGACGACCTTCACTTTATATCAGAGGTATATGAACTTTCAAGCCGGTAAATCTATGCGGGCAGCTTTTCTTTATTTATATGCCACAAATTCATAACGACTGATATTGCAAGTTGTACAGTGGCGATTTTCGATCGTACAATGCAAGTCCACTTCATTGCATTATCTCTCTACGTGTATGGGTTCCGACTACCATTGAAGTGTTGAATCGTCTTACCTACATAAATGTGAAATCATTTAGTACCATTTGGCATATGAAGCGACTCTTCAGTGGGATTTCTTGTAAAGTTCATTATTAAGCCGCTCACCAATAAGGTCGCTGTGAGTTCAAGTCCAACTCATGCTGGCTTCCTCTCCGGCCGCTCGTAGGAAGATCTGCCAGCAACCTGCGAATGGCAGTGGGTTTCCCTCGGGCTCTGCCGGGTTCCCTCCCTCCATAATGTTGGCCGCCGTCGTATAAGTGAAACATTCTTGAGTTCGGCGTAAAACACCAATCAGTATAAATAAATAAATATAAAGTCAATTAAAATAAGATATCTATTAGAAAGGCAATGGTCGCCGTCACAACAAAGACGTTAGGGTAAACATTCTCTTATATAGGGTGAAAACAGGCTGAAAATGTTGTAGTGAGATAAACAATCGCCCAGGCAAATAGTGACAGGGATGTTGCGTGCTTAAAATCACTTTATTATTTTGGCAGTAATGTCTTTGTAAGTTTCTGGCGACGAGTATTAATGTGCCAATGCCCATACACTGCAACACTGTTAAGACAGCTGATGCTTTATGTACCTTATTAAAAGAACATTTATAGCAAAACCCTAAATGAGGTAAACTGGCAATAGTGAATGAATAATTATGGTTGAACACCACATCGGCGATTTTTCAGCCTTTGACAACTGACAAAAACTGACAAAAAAGTTGTGCTTTCATCGGTTACCTGTCACCACTTGTCAAGTACCATACTATCGTCTGATCTAGTATCCATATACTAGTTCTGTATATTAAGGATCTGCCGATCGTGAAGTAAATGTTCGATGACAAATCCCAGGTCCCCAGGGGCTATTTTGCAGTCGATTTGCGTAACTAAGCTGCAATAACCGCGGTCTCAGTTCACATCCCCCCTTATGTGTCTAAAGGATAGTTTAATTAATTAAATTTTTAATAATTTAATTGAATTTCAAATATAACGTCTTTAAACCTTAATATACAAAAACTCCTATAAACCTGGTCAAGTGTATATATAAAAAAAAGGTTGAAGAACTACGCATCTCTGACTGGTTTGCTAAATACTTTGATTTAGGAAGTGCGAGTGCAATGTTTAAGATACATTATAAGATGTAAGATAATTTAAGATACAACACGTTTATACCTTAATAGACAAAAGTATCTGTATAGCTGGTCAAAATGCATATATAAAATACAGGTTGAAGAATTACGCATTTCAGACGGGTGTTCCAAATATTTTGATTTACAAAGTACGAGTGCAATGTAAACAACAGACTCAGCCTTTTTATATTTCTCATGTGTGACAAATCTATGGTTATTTACAAACCCTTACACTTACACTGGTTAGCCCACTGCGTTTTAATCTTATTTTAAAATTAAATGTTGCCTTTAGATAACAGCCATTTGTTCTTTTCCTTTAACTTTTCCTTTAAACCTAACCTGTGAATGGTCTTCCCACCATAATGATGGTCGAAGGCGTATAAGTGAAATATTCTTGAGTACGGCGTAAAACACCAATCAAGTAAATAAATATATGAACCTGGCTCAACCATTGCATATGGATCTTACTTTTTAAAAAATTTTGCTTTGCGTCAAGGCACTTTGCTTACTACTATTACCCCAGTTCAGATTTAGTGCTGAGGGACACACTTCATGCTACAACACCAGCATATAATTAAAGACATGCAGCATGAAGAGTAAAACGATAACTGCTAAAATAGTGTGATATATATGTAGCTGAGTAATGGGCATACCTAATTGTTGAACTACGGGGTCTTGTCAATTCAGCCCAGTTAAGCTTTTATTCTAACTGTTCACATAAATGCTTAATTCGGTAACAACACCATCAGGGCTTAAGCAGATTTAGGTACCAAAAATGCAGTGACGTTATGTGCAGTTTATTAGATTGCTGTGTTTTCATCACATTTAACATGCAATAACATTAAAACATTACAAATGGACAAGGATTTGTCACACTCTTATAAACGTATCACTATGAGAAAGATAAAACTGGAGTGAAAGAGCTTGTTGAGCTCCAAGACAGTGATAACTCTCACACAAGATAACCTCATACAAAATAACCCTCACACAAGATAACCTCATACAAAATAACCCTCACACAAGATAACCTCACACAAGATAACCTCATACAACATAGCTATCACACAAAATAACCTCGTACAAGATAACCCTCACACAAGATAACCTTACAAAAGAGAACCTCACACAAGATAACCCTCACACAAGATAACCCCACACAAGATAACCTCAGACAAGATAGCCTCCACAGGCAAGATAGCCTCCAGCCTCAAAAATAAAACTGTTTATTTTTATGTCCTCTTAATACAGAGGTAAACTGTAAATCATCCGAGCCTTTTGACACACATTTCCCGGTGAGCACTTAGTCCGTACATATGTCAAACCGAAGAAAACAACTACTTCCATCCTTTTTTCTGATAATACTGGCGTCTTAACCGTGTCAGCCTTAAAATCGTTAAGTTACATAGCCTAGACGTGATAGCCTAGTGCCAATCATCAACTGCAACCAAGAAGGCAGAGGATCTTTACCGCAGTGTTTTGTTTACTGAATTAAATGATCTAGACTGTGCGGTATCTTTGCAGTGTAAAGGACTAAACCCAGGGATTGTTAAATCCCAATTGTATCCCAATTTCACTGTAGGTGACATTGTTGTTTACATTATATTATTTATTTATTTATTTATTTATTTATTTATTTATTTATTTATTTATTTATTTGATTGGAGTTTTACGTCGGCCACAAGAATATTTCACTCATACGACGGAGGCCAGTATTATCGTGGGAGCAAACCGGGCAGAGCGCGGGGAAACTCACGACCGATTACGCTGATTTTTATTCGTATATGGGTTGTAGTGGTTATATATAATTGTTCAGTTACATGTACGGAATTTACATAAGTGGGTTCGTGTTTCTATATTTGATCTTTTGTGATGGTTGTCGCAAATATCGTGTATCGGAGTTGAACAAGCCAAGAGTTTTGTCCCCAACTTTATGCAGTATTGCTATTAATGACCTACCCGATTTATTGTCATCTAAGTTTAAATGTACTCTTTTTGCCGATGACAAAGCCATGTTGGGTATTTCGAGAAATTTTAAATTTTAAATGGCCACTGTGCATTCGTCGGCGCACGCGTACTATCGGGTTCTTGTTTAGACTTAAAGCGAATAAAAACAACTTTTGTACATGAGAACTCTGTCTTCTTTTCTTTCAGCATATACATGTATGATTCTATAATAAAATGTTAGTTTTCGCTCAGCCCCGTGTATATTTAATTGTACTTTAGTTAATGTGTAATAAAATTACACTCCTCATGTTAAAATATAAGCATTGGGATTTACTGAGAAGACTAATATAAGACGTGAAATTACCAAATGATCTCTATCGGTGATGCTTGAAATGATGCAAGAACTAGGCTTCGAGACGTGTTAATCTACGTCAACAACAATGGTGAAAATGACACATGATACATGACGAAAGCAACAATCTACGCTACAGCTCCAAAGCATTCCTTAGATTCTTTGGGGAATACTGGTAATTTAAGAAAAACTTTAAACTACAAACACCTTACCAGCCAACAATCTTCTTTAAAATTTAATATTTAGATTTATTTAGTTAGTTAGTTGATTGGATTTTACGATGTATTCAAGAATATTTTCGGTTTAATATACGAAGGATGGGATAAAAGTCATGGAAGCTAAAATATCACTGGTATCAAATATACAGAATATAAAGTATTAAACAAAGAATAGGCCTATGTACCGAAGCCAACATGAGCTGGACTTGAACTCACATAGCATTGCTGAGAGGTTCCCTGAGATATTGCGCCGCACTGACACTCTAACCACTCGACCACAGAGGCCTTACAGTGGTCTTGAATTGCTCACCGTGTTATCATCACAATGAACATTTTGTGCACTGTACGTTAAGACGTTCGTTATGCTTTTGCGACTTTAACAATTCTACCGCGTTGTCCCATTTCATGTGACACAGGGAGACACATGAAAAAAATAAGAAATGTGTTTTACTTTGAAAATACGTCATTTCTCCCTCATCAGGGAAAGGTGTCAAATTGATGGACAGTATCATGGATAAAAATGGGAACGTATCAGACTGTCTCAGACTTTTCCGGAGACTGTTGGGAGAACGAGGTGTTGATGAAGCGTAATTTTATACACAGCACCTCTCACGTGTTAGCGACTCCTCTCGGTGTATTTAACGTTGAAAACTTAACAGACCCGAGTAGTGATGTCATCAGCCATATTGCATAGTCGAAAAAGTCCTACATGGAAATTAGAATCAATTGGTTAGCTGCTATCGAATGTTGAGATTTCCAAAGCAGGGCGCTTTTTCGATAAAGGTAAACATATCCTGACGATTCCTACACTGTAGAGAACTTGAAAATCCATTGGAAGTACACTGGTCATTCTCAGATTCGAATGGTTTTCACGCGAATTTTTCGCTTAAGAGCAAGAACATAAGCATCTCGGTAATAATAAAATCCATGTCCGGCTTCATTCCAATCTACATTCATCCTTCCGTAGGGCACAACACAAATACGTTTGGCTGTAAACACAAGTAGTCCGAATATGACTGCACTTTAGAATATTTTATCTTGTGTATGGGAGACAAATTCTTTGAAAAGTTAAAAATGACTGATACAAACGGTGGAAGAAACTTCA
Organism: Liolophura sinensis; assembly: GCF_032854445.1. Classification (NCBI taxonomy): domain Eukaryota; kingdom Metazoa; phylum Mollusca; class Polyplacophora; order Chitonida; family Chitonidae; genus Liolophura; species Liolophura sinensis. The sequence goes on from NC_088301.1 coordinate 9,889,574, forward strand.
TTTCCGTGATATTTACAATCCCCCGGGTACGTGAGAAGGTCTGCCAGCAACCTGCGGAAGGTCGTGTGTTTCCCCCGGGCACTGCCCGGTTTCCTCCCACCATAATGCTGGCCGCCGTGATATAAGTGAAATATTCTTGAGTACGGCATAAAATACCGATCAAATAAATAAGTAAATAATACAATACCCCTTACAGGTGACTAAAAAATCTGTTTTAAGAACTAACAAGGTCTCGATATAACAGCAAAGTGTACATTAAGAGAAGGGAATAATGATCAAATATATCGATTATGTTTCGCTTTACTTGTTAGCTAATATATTATATACCCGCGATCCTGAGATGGCAATTCACTGATTCTAATGTGAACTAGAATCCGGATGTCCGAAATACCCTCTTCCATCTCCCAACATTTCCAAAAATAAAAAACAGAAAACTAAGAAAACCTTACAAGAAACAACAGGACGTCATGTTGCTTACTTCAGCTTCATACATGTTGTTGCATGGGTTATTCATGGTGTGCACTGATTGCACTAGTGATACATCGAGTTTGGACGGAGAAATGCAGCAATCAGATCCATTATTGCACAAAGTACCTCAACCGAAGTAGTTATGAAAAACAATTACCTCATTGTAGTTAAACTCACGTGTGCACATGTCAAGAGTATAGGAAAGATGTATACTAAGTTTCGTGGAAATAGGTTCAGTACTTTAGAAAGAGACGCATGAATAAATTCTGAATATATGGAAAGCACTGTTAGGCAAAGTCCTACATGGTGGTAATTATGAAAATAATTAACAGATTGTTCAAGTTAAGATAATAGGTAAAATGTATTGTACGTTTCGCCAAATTGCTGACTGTGCAAATGGCCACAAGAGCTTCGTCTACCAACTAATATAGGATTTCCTAACCCAAGCCCGATTTTGTGTATATATATTAGTCATCTAACGTCATAAAACGACTGACAGGAAAGCATCTTAACCAATCAACCACGGCTTGATATATACTATGACCTTTCTTTTCATCTGATCTAAAAATCGGAATAAACAGTTAAATATCCGTGTGTTTCACAACACGGTTGTTATACAGCACTTAATCCGCATACCAACCAAACCGAGGAATACAATTTCCGCCATTTTTCCTGATAATACTGGAGTCTAGATGGTATCAAAAAGGAGAGCATGTCAGCTTTAAAATCGTAATGTTACACTTACCTTTAGAGCCAAATATCATCGCCCTGTAATCGGCAGCAGATAAAGGTTAGTTACGTAGCACATTATTGATTCTCGCTTTTGCAGAATCAGCACTATTAGCGACATATATCAATGTTTAGACATTTAATCAAATTAAGCTTAGTCTTCACTGAAAAACCATCGATGTCCATTTTATGTGCCTCAGTGGGGACTGTGTGTGGGAGCGGGTACTGCTGACATTTCCCTGCTTGGCTTACTATCGCTAAGTTCTGGTGTATTTTAGACGAAAAATTTTCCAGACTTTTCCGTTGACGTAAATGTGAGATTCTTTTTTTCTTAAAAAAAAAACACATACAGACGCATCTAGTGACACTTATTATCAACCCCAACCCACAAGGATAGCGCAGAATTTTTTCCGCAGTGTTTTATTTACTGATTTATAGATCTAGACCATGCAGTATTTAAACATGCTGTTTAATGAATTAAAACCGGTAATTATTACAAAAATTAAAATTTGTATTTTTATATAATGTCACGTTCATGATTTGGTCGCTTAGGCATGGGTGCAATTTATCCTTTTTTTATTTATTTCATTGGTGTTTTTATTTGATATTTGACTTATACGACGACAGTCAGCATTACAGTGAGGGGAAACCAGGCAGAGAGCGGGGGAAATACACGATCATTCGCGGCATAAAATGGACTTGAACTCACTGCGACCGCATTGTTGAGAGGTTCCTGGTTCATTGCCGTGCATTAGAACACTAACTACTGCACTGCATTAAGGGAGGAGCTTCTGGCCCCGGGATCACGAGGTGATTTTAGACTTAAGGGGGAGTGGGGAGGCGTGGGGGAGGCATGGAAGCGGACTGTTGAAAATTTAGTCTTGCTCTGATTTGACAGTGGCGGCAAACTCTGTATAGGCATTTTGCTACTTCGCCTATTAAGGTTTTTGTTCAAGAGAATAATTTTAAATTTGACTTTCAAAGAGGATTAATGCAATTCTGTGAATACTATCCTAATTATCTAATGACGTCCACAAGAAAAAGCAAAGGCCCCTATTGGTACTCGAAAGGGGTACATCACCCTCAGCAAATGGATGTTTCGGCAATCTTATATAATACAAATATTCACCGAGAACAGTGTCCTGCTTTTTTTGGCCAATTACAACCGATAGGACCCCTCTGAACTGTAGCTATGGACATCGCCGTTGTACATATGATCATCGCATTCCATGTGTCGAATGATTCTTTATTTTTTTGGTCGAATCAAGGACGACGGTGTGCTGTACTTTATTTATTTCAAGATGGATCAACTCAGGTTTCACAAAACCACCTCATTTCTTCACGAACCTGACAAACTTCTTGGCGGAATGGGGTAAGCCTGTCGCGGCGCACCAAGACCTGGATTTCCATCGGTCAGTGGCTTTCGACCATCTCTCTGTGACACCTTGTACCAATATATGCTTTATAGGCCTACTGCTCTTTTAGCAGTGATATGTTCATTATATGAAAGAGACAGTGCAGAAGGGCCTTACAAAAACTGGAATCTGATATAGCTTAGTACCAATAACATATAGTCATGTAGGCCTACTGCAGACCCCTTGGCGTAAGCCAGGATTCTAATGGTGGACTTAGCATCCCCCGATACTGCTGGTGGACTTATCATTCCCGATATTGCCGGTGGACTTAGCATCCCTGATACTGCTGGTGGACTTAGCATCCCTGATACTGCCGGTGGACTTAGCATCCCTGATACTGCTGGTGGACTTGTCATCCCACGAGATCTGATCCCGTAGCATTGTTTAATGTGATCGTATATGAAAGGTAATCACAGCTCAGCATTTTGAGTCATTTTAAACCAGTGACGTGTAATAGATTGTAACTAACATTTTTTTACCTAATTCTCCTCAAGCCATGTTGCTAGGGGAATAATACGTTGTTACTTTACAAGTATATACATGAGCAATAGCAAAAGAAAACCCTAAAGAAGTTTAATACGTGTAACTATTTGCCAGCTATCACATCGTCGTTACTATTGTCGTTTTAGTCTCTGTGGAAACATACATCACTATACCACTTTACACTTACACGTATAAGACAGACAATCGTTCAACATCCATCTTACACAAAAAGAAAACCGCAAGGATAAATGTAAAAAAAAAGATCATTCTCTTTTCACGCTCTAATCAGCTATGCATATTTGCTTACCAGTCTAAGGGAAGCAACTTCTCCCACCTTCTGACGTGCATGCCCTTCTTGACTGCACAGTAAATATGTGTCATTTTTTACAACTTTTAGTTAGAGATCTTCTCATTAAAATTAAGGCATTTAGACAGAACATCTCTGGTCATTTATTTATGCGTTGGTATATGAACAATCCAAAGTTTAACACTAGATATAGATAACGGAAATAATTTGCAAGATGAGTTATACATACAAGATGCAGTTCTGTACCACATTCGATTTATTTACTTATTTTATTTATTTTATTGGTGTTTTACGTCGTACTCAAGAATTTCACTTATACGACGGCGGCCAGCATTATGGTGGGTGGAAACCGGGCGGAGCCCAGGGGAAAGCCACGACCATCCGCAGGTTGCTGAGACCGTCCCACGTACGGCCGAAGAGCGCCAGCATGAGCTGGATTTGAACTCAAAGCGACTGCATTGGTGAGGGGCCCCTGGATTATCCGAGGCCCCGTGCCACATTCGGCAGACTGCTACCAGAGTCAGACAAGTTAAAACATTACCAGTGTAAATATATGTGCAAAAATAAAAAGAGTAGCTTGAGGTACATGTAGGCATGCCATGGCGCCTGGCCAAAGCGTTCTTCTGTGTACCACAGCCACCTAAAGTCTATTCCTCTTAGCAAGTCGCCTATATCCAGCTGTCTGTGAAATTAGTCATACATATTTGATGCATCAGTTAGGAGTCAGATCACAACCTTACTGCATCACTCCATTGATCTGATGCATCATTTAGGAGTCAGATCGCAACCTTACCGCATCACCTCCATTGATTTGATGCATCATTTGGGAGGTAAATAACAACCTGACTACATCACCGCCATTGATTTGATGCATCATGACAACCTTACGGCATCGCCTCCATTTATTTGATGCATCATTTAGGAGGCAGATCACAACCTTACCGCATCACCTCCATTGATTTGATGCATCATTTGGGAGGTAAATCACAGCCTTACCGCATCACCTCCACATTGATTTAGTAGTTTATTACGCCTGTAATATCAACTGTCTTCCCTTCATCATTGAACGTTGACGACTGCTTCTCTCTAAGCTGTTTTATTTAATATTTATACATTTATTTCTTCCATATTCCTTTGAAACTGGTGCTATGTTTTGTTTTGCAACTTAGCTTTGTCATTATTGACAAGAAATGCTCTTATGTAGTATTAGTGTGATACGAATGCCGGAGCTAAACTGTCTTCTGCGTTCATTGTGTTAGAATAACAACCACAGATTTTGTGTTCAAAAGCTGCATTAGTTTCATTTTTAAATCACGTTTTCCCACTGTCACCTCGCAACAATGCTTCAGCTTTTTTTTACAAAAGTAAAGCTTCACATTGACACCTCGTGGAATAGTGTGGAATAGGATTTCCATAACAGAATAACACGTGATAATGCAGACGTGGTAATGAGAGCGCTAAACCTGTTAAGTAGACAATCAAGTCTAGGGACAAAATTTCTCACGTTCACAACCCACTAAATGATAGCGTTAATCTGTGTTAAAGTTCATTGCAAGGCACTTCAACGGCGTGACATACTTTTATATCGAAACAGACAATAGTATAGTGGCCTAAATTTTACACTTCAATAATCGCACGGGTAATTTCGAAACAACGTTTAACAAACCATCAAAGAATAAGGAAGGTATATTAAGTTCGATTTGAGGACAGAATCATACAAAGTCAACCGTTCTCCGTGATGTTGCAAAGACGCAAGATGTTCAAGACGAATAAGTGCTATCAGTATTCAAATCGTGTATCATGCTATAACATAAGTTGTCGATAATCAAAATGTGTATCTCCGTTGCGCTGTGAGTGTAACTGTTCATACATCCAATGTGACGAGCTAATTCAACACGAAAAGCTCAGGGTTAAGGGGAATTAGGCGCAGTTATAAAGCAGAGTGACAGGCATTCTGAACGCTCTGTCAGTATTGATGTACCAGAGACTTATACCCATTGCGAAGCTTAAGAAATATTAGAGTGAAAGCGTGTTATGGAGGAACCTTCACACATCAGTTTTTGCAGTATTAACTCATGTAAGGTCGATTGAAATCGTCACATATTACACAGAATCAACTGCTACATTGAGACTGCCAAGGAATCAAGATCATAGACAACACTAAAGCAATACACAGAGTACAACCTTGCAGACAATATTTCGTTCAAACATGTCGGCAAGACGAACATTTCAAACCCCTCCGTCATTCTGGTGTGCTAACCAACACTATGGTTATCATATCATTAAGAATAAAAACTTTTTAAAACCTTTTCTTCACGATGCAAATAGTTTTATCCTCGGAGGAAGTGGCTTGTGATGAGGTACCGACAAATCCACAAGTAATAAGTCGTAATGTACAGGAATATTTTCCTTGGGCTACATTCGTCAATGAAGCCTTTTCGTGTGTGTGTGTGTGTGTGTGTGTGTATGTATACTGTGTTCTCTGCGGCAGATCCATATCTGCCACCACAGAAATATTATGAAGACACCAGACATTATTATAGCAGTCCTCTTTGAAAACGTCGGTGACACCTGTTCGCCTCAGTTACTACTCACCTGCAGACTTCTCATTCCAAGATTTTTAATACAGGGGCACAACTTGTCCAAGTATTTCGTAAAAGATAAATCCCGAACCATGGTTTTAGAAATCTCGTCAAAACATCGAACATCGAAGAAAGACTTCCGGTATATATTTATATTTTATTCATTTGATGAGTGTTTTCTTCAAATAATATTATGCATTTATGACAGTTGCCTGATTTATTGGGAATGAAGAATCGTCTTTTTGTCCAGACCGAACCACCGCCTCATTGCCTGTCGAGCAACAAACGTCCTGACATAAAGCTTCAGCCACACAAGCCGCCTCATCAGAGAAAAAATGTCAGACGGAAGCCATGAATATAATCGTTGATCCATTACACTGGTCTTTGAGGCCATGCTTAAGACCATATCACTTATACCACGTCGACACTGGAAGGTTACCGCAAGGAAACATGACTGGACGGCCTGGTGCCAGTGTAATGTGGCTGGATGGGGCGTAGTGTCTGGTGTCTTCGTTATACTTCAGTGGCCCCAGGACTTTGGTGGCGAACGGCTCTGCCCCAAGAGGACACAGGATATATGCACACACCGTCATATGGTTAACAAATTGTTTAGTACATACCTAGGCTTACATATACATGTACATGCACGATCGCGTTTATTGTGCAAGAAACCGAAGTGACCAAATAAACAACAGAAAACTAGCAAATCTCCTGCAAGAGTAGGAGTTTGGGTTGAAACAGCAATTTATTTGAGCGATGGTCCCAACCTTTGGCCACAAAACTTTCAGACGTTGTTTATTTATTTTAAATCACATTATCATGTTTATAATATTTGATACATGGATTTTATGTTTAAATCAAGTGTGGTCTGGGAATGGCTCTCTCAGAAACTGTCACAATTAATGACACGTATTTGTGAAACTTTGCTTTGTACATTTATTAATTTTTCTGACAGTTACCAGGAATGTCTTTATTGGTTGATGGTTGGTATACGAATATCTGTTTCAGAGCAAAAACCAGAGCAGCGACGACTGTGTGCATGCGTGATAGCTGACAATTGGTCACATGTCACATTGGTCACCTCAATTAACCTCAGTCAAGGTTTTATTTTAACTGTTCATGTAAATATACAAATAGTAGCGATATACATACTCCACAGCACCATGGCTTAAGTGGAATTAGGTAAAAAAAATGATCTTCATAGCAATTTATTAAGCTTTACTGGTCCAGAATGATGTGGGCACAGTCTGATGGCAAATGGTCACACGTTAAAGGTCGAATATAGCACATGTTTGTCCACTGATGTGTATGTCACTCACCAACGGGTGTGTATACTCTATGCATTTACCTTGTCTGACAAAATAACGCTCTGTTAACACAAAACCCACACCAGTTCGTCAGGGTTGGCATTTGGTCAATGTATAAACAAACAACAATGTTCAGAGCCCGAATAACCGATCAATTCGCCGATTTAATCGGTATCCTAGACCAAACAGCCTTGTTTGTGTCTTAAAAAGCAATGACAGGGATGAACGCATTAATCAAGGTGTCCAAACAGTTTACCGTTGATCAGCCGATATGCGTGGGAAAATCAGTCACTCTGTCCGAAATATTTTATACGTGTACGAAATTCAGCGTATAAATACAGCGGTAAAATTCCCATCCATTCAATCTCCCCGAATCATTTTCGGATTTGACCATGGCGTACTTCCTGACAGTTTTCTTAACAGCATTAGCCGTGGTGGCTGCACGGGTAAGCGTATATGTATTTCAGAATATAGCTATGCAAATGTTTGTTCCCTTAAACAAAATCGTTTTGTTTCTATTTTTCCTCTTTTCTTCTTAGAAAGATTAAAAAAGTATATATTATGTGAAGAAATAAAATTCTTATATTTCATTTCAGCCTCCTTCCGGTGAACAGATCAAGCGAGATGGTAAGAAACTGTTAACATTAATCTAATTAACGGGTGACTTATCCTGCTGCTAATTTTGCTTAAACTTACAAGAATTTTTTTAATTTTACTTTAAATATAGCTCTTATTTTGAAAGCGTTCTAGTCTCATATTTGTTCTGATTTCATTTACTGTTCATTACAAGCCTGTCCAATTACGCACTGCATAAGCTTACTATACGAAGCAATCGGGAAACAGTTTAGGAGCAAAGAATTCTTACGAAAGGGGAAGAAACTTGGACATGAACAAAATTTATGTAGAAAAAAATAAGTGTTGTTTCATAAACACGTGGTCATTTAACCCTCTGCAATTTGTGGCTGGCTAAACGATTACTTGAAGGGGTTGCAGTTTCAAGATTTTGGACAGAATAAATCTATAACAAATCCAATCTCATTGCTTCATTAATCATTCCTCCTCGGGGGCAATAGTAAACCGGACAGAGCCTATTGCCAACTTCACATCAGCAAACCGGACGTACCCTCCTTCCAATTCCACATCAGGAAACTGGACGAACCCTCCATCCAACTTCACATCAGGAAACCAGACGGACCCTCCATCCAACTCCACATCAGGAAACTGGACGGACCCTCCATCCAACTCCACATCAGGAAACTGGACGGCCCCCCCTTCCAACTCCACATCAGGAAACTGGACGGATCCTCCTGCCAACTCCACATCAGGAAACTGGACGGCCCCCCCTTCCAACTCCACATCAGGAAACTGGACGGATCCTCCTGCCAACTCCACATCAGGAAACTGGACGGGCCCTCCTTCCAACTCCACATCAGGAAACTGGACGGATCCTCCTGCCAACTCCACATCAGGAAACTGGACGGGCCCTCCTTTCAATTCCACATCAGGAAACTGGACGGGCCCTCCTTCCAACTACACATCAGGAAACTGGATGGGCCCTCCTTCCAACTACACATCAGGAAACTGGACATGGCCTGTTTACAACCTCCCATCAGGAAACTGGACCGGCCCTCCTTCCAACTACACATCAGGAAACTGGACGGGCCCTCCTTCCAACTACACATCAGGAAACTGGACATGGCCTGTTTACAACTTCACATCAGGAAACTAAACAAGCTAAACTCCACGACTGAGCTCAAGCTTACTTATAAATGTACCAAAGAAACTGTTAATTTTGCATATAATGTCTTTTAGTTTCAGCCGAGAATATTTCCTGAAAAACGGTGGAAACCTCGATTGTACCTTTGAGGAAAATAAAACATAACATGCATTACATACTGGGCAGTTGACTTCATTAATCATCGGCAAAGAATTTATTAATTTATTTTTGGTTGTTTGTTTTGTTTGGGTTTTTTTTTTTTGTAAAACCCGAGGGCCCAAAATAAGCCACAGCCCTTTGCTAGTGATCTGACAAATCTCATGATCAACATAGTAAGTGTTGCAACAAGAGCTAGATTCCAGTTACCTGTCAATAACCCTTTGGAGCACCAACGCTCTAGCCAGCGGGCACCACACTGTATATAAGTTACTCACTAATCTTTTTATCGATGTGAAGATGGCAGTGGCTTCAGTAAACCACAAACCTCCGTTAGGGATCTGACGAATCTTCTAATATAAAATCTTGCGAGCGCTGGACTTCAATAGTCTGCTGAACGGCTTCTGCACCACAAAAGGCTTCGGTCAAAGGTTACCCTACCGATACCTTATATCAGTTTTTTGACCTTTACTCTTTTTAAACCAAAGTAGTCACAAAAAACTAGTATTCTTTAAACTTCCTCACCTATACCTTCAACAAATTCAACAGGAGCCAGATTCCAACCAGCCGACTTGGCCAGAAGTTCCTTGGACTATTCTCTTAACAACCAGAATAGGATGATGAGTTATCTTGATTCCTGCTAACCATGTTCAACACCTAGAGGTACCGAAGCCAAGAACAAATAAAAACTTTGTACAGAGAGTTATGGTTTTACATAAACTTACTCTATGAGAAATAAAAAGTCATAACCATGCTTAACAAACCCAAGTACTCCACGCAAACATTATACAGCATCAAAATTAAACCAATAATCCTAGCCCAGATTAAGTGGTACGTAACTTGCACAATCAATAATAAGTTTTCCTTCCCTTCTATGGGATGACTACCGTCCAAAATCAAGAAGGAAACGAACACCCTAAAATCTCATTAATGAGGGTACCGCTGTGTGGATATTTAAAATCAGTGCCAAATTTTCAAATTTAATCTGTGAATATTCCCAGTCAAAAACGTCATCACTTTGTTCGGCCTCTGTTACGTAGTGCGGATGATTGTATTGGTGGTGTACTGGTGGTTGATTTGATTTGTTTGATTGGTGGTGTTTTACACCGTACTCAAGAATATTTCGCTTATACGACGGGAGCAAGCCAGGAGAGGAAGTCAGCATTAGCTGGACTTGAACTCACAGCGAACTCATTGGTGGTAGGATAATGATTGTTCGTGTGGATAATTGTGTTGCTTATATACTGGTGGTTGTGTGGGTGATTGTATTGATGGTGGTTGTGTGGATGTGTGGGTGATTGTATTGATGGTGTACTGGTGGTTGTGTGGGTGATTGTATTGATGGTGTACTGGTGGTTGTGTGGGTGATTGTATTGATGGTGTACTGGTGGTTGTGTGGATGTTTGTGTTAATGGTGTATTGGTGGGTGTGTTGATGGTTGGGTTGATGTTTGTGTTGATTGTGTATTGGTCGTTTGTTGATGTTTGTATTAATGGTGTACTGGTGGTTGTGCTGATGATTGTGTTAGTAATGTACTGGTGGTTGTGTGGATGTTTGTGTTAATGGTGTACTGGTGGTTGTGTTGATTATTGTGTTGGTAATGTACTGGTGGTTGTAATGATGGTCGGGTTGACAGTTGTGTTGAGGGTGTACTGTTGTTTGTGTTAATGGTTATGTTAATGATCTACTGATGGTTGTGTTGATGATTGTGTTGATGTTGTACGGTGGTTGTGTTGATGGTCGGGTTGATGGCTGTATTGATGGTGTACTATTGGTTGTGTTGATGATTGTGGTAGTGGTCTACTGGCGGTTGTGTTGAGGATGGGATTAATGGTTATGTTATTGGTGTACTGGTGGTTGTGTTGATGGTTGTGTTGGTAGTGTTCTGGTTGTTGTGTCCATGGTTGTGTTGGTAGTGTTCTGGTGGTTGTGTTGATGTTTGGGTTGATGGTGTGCTGGTGGTTTTGTTGATGATCAAGTTGATGGTTACGTTAATGGTGTACTATTCGTTGTGTTGGTGATTGTGTTAGTGGTGTACTGGTGGTTGTGTTAATGATCGGGTTGATGGTTGTGTTATTGGTATACTTGTGGTTGTGTTAATGTTTGTTTTGATGGTGCATTGGTGGTTACGTGGATGATTGTGTTCATGAGGCGCTGGTGGTTGCGTTGATGATTTTATTCGTGAGGTACCGGTCGTTGTGTTGATGAATGTGTTGATGCTTGTGTTGATGGTGTACTGGTGATTGTGTTGATGGTGTACTGGTGGTTGTGTTGATGGTTGTGTTGATGGTGCACTGGCGGCTGTCTTGATGGTTGTGTAGTTGGTGCTCTAATGGTTGTGTTGATGATTGTGTTGGTAGTGTACTGGTGGTTGTGTTGATAGTCGGGCTGATGGTTGTGTTGATGGTGTACTAGTGGTTGTATTGACAGTTGTGTTGATGGTGCACTGGTGGTTGTGTTCATGGTGTACTGCTGGTTGCGTGGATGATTCTGTTAGTAGTGTTCTGGTGGTTGTGTTGATGGTCGGGTTGATGGTTGTGTTGATCGTGTATTGCTGGTTGTGTGGATGATTGTGTTGATTCTGTACTAATAGTTGTTTTGATGATGGGTTGATCGTCGGGTTGATGTTTTTGTTGATTGTGTACGGGTGGTTGTTTTGATAGTTGTGTTGATAGTATACTGGTGGTTGTGTGGATGATTATCTTTATGGTTACGTTGATTTTGTATTGGTGGCTGTGTGTATTGATGGTTGTGTTGATGGTTGTGTTAATGATGTACTGGTGGTTGTGTTGATGATTGTGTTGATGGTGTACAGGTGGCTGTGTTGGTGGTTTTTGTTTATGATTGCGTTAATAGTGTACAGGTGGTTGTGTTGATGGTTGCGTTGATGGTATACTGGTGGTTGTGTTGATGGTGGCTTTACGCCTGTGTTACGATTGAGAGACATTTACATATGTCGAAATTTCTCCGATGTCAGCTTCTTGCCAGTGTGTCCACAGAATGTGTACAAGATCTATATGTTTCTATATGCTCGCAGATTTTCTTTTCTTTGAATGGCATAAACAATGTTGCAATCTGGGAAGTTGGAACTCTCATTTGACAAATATCACATTTACCACACCACTGGACGACGAAATTGTAAAAGAAGGTTTAATACAGTGTGTCTTACAACATGCAATCTCATTGATGGGTATGGGGATATATTGTTCTAGGTAACCATTCGCTTTTTTACGGTGGACATAAAGAGTGCTGTATTGAGATTTGAACGTGCGACCACATTCGTCAGCTAGCTGCCATCTACTGTAAACGGGATGACTTTGTCGACTTAGCCAGCACGAGTATCTGTAAAGAATGTCATTTTCCCGAGAGTTCGATAGTAGAATCACACGCTCGCGAAGGGTTGTGCATAGAATCACATCATCGCGACAGGCCCTGTAAACAATCATATCGTTGCGATCGAGGGTCATGTATAGAATCATATACACATGTAGAATCACTGTACACATGTAGAAACACACAGCGGAGATCTGTATGCGTTACCTGAGAATCTCTGATGGGACACATTTCCACAAAGCTTCCTCCCGTCAATACCGAACTTCAAATAATCGTACTGACAGTCCTGGCCGCCCTTCATTTGACATGCGTGTAAAAGTGGACGATGAAAGAGGTCACGTTCTTTGATCTGATAGAATAGATACATTCGATGTAATCCGGGTAGTTGTCCGGGTAGTTTGGAGTAGATATGTACCCGGAGTGTCTGCGAAGATCCGTCGTTCCACATGACTTGACTACAAAATAGGACAGGGTTTTGGGGGTGTAATTACTTGGAGAAAGGAATATTTGATAGATTCAGTTACTTTGAGAGACAAAAATATAGTGTCACCCTGCTGTGGCACGAAAGTGTCGTTTGGATTTATCTCCCCTGTTGGTTATCCTTGGGCAACATTTATGCCGAATTGTCATGGAACCAGTTTTTATTGTTTACAAGAAAACTATGCTGTCGCTGAATTGTAGAAATAAAAAAAATCCCCCGCTGACTGCCTGCCTCCGGAATCGCAAGCCGAAAGTGAAGTTACAGTATTATCGTTGTTAGACTTTCCCGATACAGAGCACATTTTGGAGATGAAAACTGCATCTCTATGGACCTATAGGTTGTTTCTTTTAGACAGTCACCTATATTTAATTGTCTGTAAAATCAGTCATACCCGCTACAAAAGTTGCTTTTAGTCAGTGATACGTAGCAACACAAGCTCTATACATCGATATGTTGAAAGTTCATTTTCTTACAAAGAAAATGAAGTTAAAACACTTTTGCTAATTCATAATGTTAAATGGCCTAAGTCCGATTTCAATGGCGAATCTGATTGTCTCGGATGACGTTATAATTATAGAAAAACGAGTGGCATCCAGGGGAAGTCCAGTATGTCTTAACCAGTTACCTAAACTCATATCGACTTCACTCTAAACTCTAAGCATTCTTTCTGACTCAACTTTAATAATACAACCGTACTAAATGAATTATATTTTATATCTTGTTGTATATAATCTAACGGCTAAATGATGTTAGAACTTCATGTCAGGAAATTCTGTTATCATAAAAAGGAATGTAGCGGTCTTTTCGCGGAGAGGGTCGTGAAGGCTGTGTCACTGTATGCAGTTTGTCCTAACCGAATGTCGGTGCAGCTATTATAAATTAGAAATAGCGTTCTAACTTCATTTTCTTTGCAACAATATGGACATCCGACTTACTGATGCACACAGCTTGGGTTGTTACGTATCATTGACTAATGGCAATGTTGATAGCGAGTATGACTGATTTTACAGATAGATGAATATAGGTGCCTGGACTAGGCGGCTGATATATAGTTGACTAAGGTCGCTGGTTCGAAGCCCGGCAATTTTCAGCACGACATTCTCTGATATATCTGGAGAGTGGAATCCCTAATAATGATAATGCCCTTACTTAAAACCACGTGACCATTTCCAATTTAAAATAAGGTTGTTTAATATGATTTATCATCAGCAGCAGGGGCCTCTGTGGCCTATTAATTAGCGCTATAGTGGAGCGCAGTGACACCAATGTGATCGCTTTGATAATCATGCTGGTTTTCTCTTCAGTCGTAAGTGCGAAGGTCTGTCCGCAAACTGCGGATGATCGTGTGTACGACATAAAACTCCATTCAAATAAATAAATAAATAACAGCAGTAACTTCATTGTGCAATGTTGTTTAATTTATTTAAACAAATTTTAGATGTTTTCTCGGCAGGGTGTTGAATCTGGCTTACTCTACGTACACGTGCATACCTTCTCGCTTTGATGTCACTACTCGTTGGTCCAACTCGAAAGGCTTCAAGGGGTAGAAAAACACTTTACTCTTGATAGTGTGAGCATATATCCTAGTTATTCCCATCTGTAACGTTTTCATTAAGGTGACAAGTTAATTTGTAAGTCACGTGTACATTGGTTATATGCAAGAAATATTGAGGCAGAGGGCACTATGTTTTAACAAAGGGTTAAAAGCCATTGAGACTTGAATCCGTATTGAAATCGTTAGGATTAGTATCATTCTAACCAATTTTGTGATACATTTTGTGAGAAAATGACAAATGCTACATTCAAGAAACTTCGGTATGTTTTAGGAGAATATCTCAAGTTGTGCTTTTTAGCTTTCGGAAACACTTGGTAGCGTGACTTGACAGTCAGATTCGATTTTATGCCAAACCAAAAAAAAAAAATCTTCTCAAGAACGTCTGACACGATTGAGCTGAAATTTAAAGTACCGTTGCACAAAGCCTAGGCACCTTCAAACTGTTAACGAAAACTTCCTCTGCCGAAAATTCTACACCATTCATTCATGTGTAAGCGTCTTTAAAATCTTAACCAACTTTAGTTATGAATTTAACAAGGTTTGTAAAAGTGCACATATTTTTGTTCGGAAAAACAAGGGGAGCCTATACCAACGCTGAGAAAAGTACCCAGGGAAAAGTCTCTGGCGAAGGTTAAAAAAATATAATGGCTTTCGTCCCCAACATCAGTCATACAATTTAGCATAATCTCTCTGGCCTTGCCACCGCCCTGTTTCCATTGGTAGAGACGTAAACCTAAGGCCTAACATCATCCAAAGGCAAGCAGACAAATTCAACCTAAACCGGAAGTGACGTCAGCACCCCAAGGGAAGTAAATTTTAAAAAATAGCCGTTTCTACTTTTTTTCAAAATTGAAAAACTTATACAGCTACAAAGGCTGAAAAGAATTGCATAAAAGTTAAGTGTGTTGTAGACCTCGAGATGAACTTTGGCTAGTAAAAATTTCGGTGGCCACAGCTATGTGATCTGGCGGCCATTTTGAGTTGAAGTGAAAACATATGAGAGTTATTTTCTTCAGAACCCCATGTTCGATCGACTTGAAGTTTAACATATATAACCAGCGCCCTCTTGACGCTATTTGCAAGTAAAAGAATGCAGTGTGTATGCAAATTAGGTTTTACAGCGGAAGTCATGTCATGTGAAAACGAAAATTTGGGGATTTGAAGATTCTAAACATGTTACCTGACGTAGTCCGACGTCTCGATTACGGATATATTTTTCTTTGCGAAGTATACTATTGTCGCAAATTGCGATCAAATTGCGAAAAAAAACGCAATTTCCCGTATACCCGCAGGTCACGTGACAACTGGTACAGCTGACCGGCCCTGATAGCACAGTTGGTAGAGCGTCCGCTTCGGGACCGGTAGATCCAGGATCAATCCTTGATCGAGTCACACCTAAGACTTTAAAAGAGGAAGTTGTAACTTCCTCGCTTGGCGTTCAGCATGAAGAGGATAGTGCAACGACTGGTTGACCCTTATCAGTATAATGGCTCGGGCGGGGCAGCTTACTTGCCTTCGGTAAGTCGTCTCAGTGAAGCAGCACTAAATAAAAGAGCGGTGGAAATCCGTCCTGCTACAAGGAGGCACGTTACACGTACATGCACCCTAAAGATTCCTTCGTCGTCATATGACTGAAAAATTGTTGAGTACGACGTTAAACCCCAAGCACTCACTCACTGCTACAGCTGTAAACCTTATAGTTTGCCATGCACATAACGATTTAAAAACGGGAGGTAAAAGTACGAAAGAGCGAGGTTAGGTGGAGCATCGTCTTTCATTATTTCGTTTGCTCTTTCGTATGTTTTATATGAACGAAAGCTCAAAAGAACAAAGGGATAATATAATGGTATAACAGGTATATAATGACGCTATTGTTTGGCCGCGAGTGCTTTACTTGGCCTATTGTCAAGTTTCAAAGAACAGATCTTAGCACATTAGAAATAATCTCAATTTCTTGAATAGAACCGTATTTTATAGAAGGCATATTGGCGTCGTTAAACATGTTGAGTAATGGTGTGTGTAACGCGACACAAATTCAAAACCTTTCTACAGGCTTTGTAGAAAAGCCAAGGTCTCCGAACGAATGAATGATTATGGTTTGACTCCACATGGGCAATATTTCAGCCATATAGTCATGTTCCTGTCGATAGATCGGGCCCGATGACAAATGAAAGTATGATTAGGGGTATCCAAATGTAACACACTCATAAAAATGTGCAAATCTGGATTTGACTGTATTTTTGTTTCTATCTAACACAGCACAACAAACCCTCAATTACAATAACCCTCTGAGCACGAGATAAAACATATCGCATATAACTAAATCCTTTCTTGGCCTTAATTTCTAATTATAATCTTATTATTTTGTAGGACAAGGACATGAGTAACAGAACACACGCAACTGTTGAAATTGTCCACCTAATGCCGCAGGACTAAGGTACAACGTAGTATAATTCAGGTGTACAGCACAGAGAGAAAACCAGAGTATGAGTATGATTATTTGCAAATGGTGACAGGTAACCGGTTAAATACGGCCTCTTGTCACTTTACTTAGGCTGTAGGGTTTTGTTCTAACTGTTTGTGTAATTGTTAAACAGCAGCAAATTACGCGCTTCCTGGCACCATGGCTTATGCAGAATTAGGTAACAATAATGGAGTGATGTTGACTGTAACTTCGTATCGCTATACCAAAATTTTAAATTTTTTCTGGCAAAAGCGGCGTTAAATTATTAATTACTTTTTACGTCGATAAAATACCCTTGGCTCTGGTATAACGTATATTTTCAAAGCGCGCAAATGGTGTGCTATTCTATACATGATAATTTTATACATCAGAAGTAGGAGGAGTTTTGCACGCTTGTCCATCCTATTTTCTTAATAAGGTCAATATAATACTCATGGGTTTATGTATGTGGGTATACTTGTATATGCTGTTTTATAAGGAATATGTTAAGGGGTTCTTGTATTTCCATTTAGTATAAACCAAGATATGTTAGAATACAAATATGTACATACCTGACATGAGGGGACGCTCAAAAACGTTGATTCTACGTTCAATGCAAATAATATACAAATTTCAAAAGCCTCTTGGACATGGATGGTGCATGTGTCTCCTGTGTAAAAGACGAAGGATTAACGCGGTATTGATGTTGAATATCCTTTGGTAGTATATATCCCTAAGCACAGAATCCTAGTCTCAACGCTTATCAATATGATTAAGGCGTACAGCATAGCGAGAGAGAGAGAGAGAGAGAGAGAGAGAGAGAGAGAGAGAGAGAACAAGAAAACAAGAGCAGCGACGACACACGTAACCGGTGAAATACTGCCTCTTGTCAATTTACCTCGGGGTATTATTCAAATTGTTCATGCAAATGCATAAATAGTAGCAAATTACACGCCGCCTAGCATCACCAAGAATGTTGGAAGTAATCTGGGTAGAGCTTGGGTGAAACCCACGACCATCCACAAGTTGCTGGCAGACTCTTCCACGTACTGCCGAAGCATAAGTTTGGATATAGACGTTTAAACTGGTTTTATGGCGTTTTATGCTGACAGCTGTTCTGAAATTCTCCTATTTTCAAAAATCAGTTTCAAAGTTATGGTGACCTGAAATCAGTATACGTTGATCTATAGTGCCTACTCAACTTTTCCACCCTTTGCTGTTCAAAAATGTTAAATGTTAAATAAAAGCTAAAGATTTATTCCACCAATATTCATTTCATTGAGTTAGAATTTCTTTATTTTATTTATTTGTTTGGTGTCTTAAGAATATTTCACTTGTACGACGACGGCCTGCATTTCGGTGGGAGGAAACTGGGTAGAGCTGGCCAGCTACAGGTTGTTGTCAGCCCAATAGACAGAGAGGAAGCCAGCATGAGGTGTACATAAACTCACAGTGGCTAATGGGTCACTGAGTTGCGCTAGAACGCTAATCACCAGGCCACGGAGGTTCCCCCGCACTCCCTTCCGGTGTTAGACAGACACCGAGATTACTAAATGAAGACCCAGCTGGACCAATAACTTCACATCAAAAAGTGAATGCGGCTTTCTGCATTCACAGAACAGTTTGACACTATTTTGAAAATTTTTGTGCCACGACAAAAAAACTATTGTCCATTTAATATTACATGGACATTAAACCATGCAAAGAATATCGAAGCCCTCAATCTGGCAAGTGAAAGAAGAGTTCAGTTATTGCTCTGATAAGATGCACGCTTCAGACCAGCCACGTATGTTGTGCTAATAGCTGCTAATGGCTTTCGCAAGACGGATTTTGTTTTTAACAAACCGAGATATATTATCACTTCGGTGACAGACAGTCCTGATGCGATGACATCTGCTTCCGAGACATTAGTTACAGTTTCTAAGCATCAAAACATTTATACAGAAGATGTCAACCGACACAAACCGCCAAAGAACTAAAAGTCTATAAAGTATAAAAATTAAGACGGATTCAAGTAAACAGAATCAGTTTATCAAAAGTTTTCAATGACGATTGAAAAACGCAAGGAATGCTCTATGCGAATAAATAAAATCAATATCCAACTGGTGAACCAAATTTGTACGTTGTCGATGATCATAGTATGTACCTTATTTGTGTTTTGACTGCAACTGTTCATATATCCAACATGGCGAGCTAGTCCAACACAGTTAGAGAGGTTCATGGACGGCAAAGTGTTAACTACCCTCTCAGAACTATTTACCTTTTTTCAAGGTCGTTTTGAGTATTTTTCAGATCTAACTGCCCTATAATAGTGCCATATTGAGTTTTTTTAAATATATAATTACCCTAGACCAAAATTAAAATATTGTTTGCTTGATGTCACAAGCCCTCTATGACAAAAGAGGTAGGTTGGTCTTTTTTTTGCAGAAGGGAAGAACAATCATAGAATGTTTTTCAAGTGATTGATCACAATGAAACTTCCTCAACATTGATCAGAATGCAGTACTAAATTATGTAACTCAATATCTGCAATTCTCAGAGTAAATATTCTTACATCATTACAATAAAATTAACAAGTGAACATTACTTAAACATTTTTATGAGTACACTTTAATTCAACAGTTTGTGCTAGAATTTTAGGTCATGTACAGAGGGGGAAAATCATGTGAAAATATAACCAAAATTCTGTCCAGCTGATACTTTTGACGGACTGAAGGGGAACCTCATGACCTAGTAGAAAAAATCTGTTTTGAGAAATTTGTTCCCAATTTCTTAAAATTCCCAATTTTAATTAAACTTTGTGAGACTTTGGGGATTCTTCATTCATGTGAAGGGATGAAACATTTACTCTGCCCACAATACATCACTCAATGTATCTGCTTGTGTGAATGTAGCAGAGTGTAAGTACCCAGCTCAGATCAGATCACCAGTTTTGACCTAATTTATACTGTCGAGAACATTTATACACGCGGAAGAGGAGAGCCAAAAATCATGTTTGTGTTACATGAAGATTAACGTATGGAAAACATATTCAGCTTTGTCTTTGTTTGTAAACTTTCCTGCATCTAAAATGCACCTGCCCTTTCTATTGCCACTACCATTGTTTCCACTTCACAACAATGTATCAGTAAACAGATTAACGCCAAACATAAAAGGGGCTCTGTTGGGGATTCTTTGATAACGTACATGAAATACGTTTAAAACAAAAATCTTCCGTTTTGATAATGTTACAGCAAGTTGCTATGATGTGGTAAGGTCTCAATTTGTCAGCGTGATTACACCAGTCATGACTGAATTAATTTAATCACAAAAAAATAAACTAGGGGATATACATAAGTGGGTTATGGATAAAGCTTGAGCAACAAGTCCTTGGAGGTATAGGTCTGTGTCCAGTTTTGTCTGTGATTGTAAACATTTCACGCCGGTTATAACCAAAGCCACAATTCTCACTAATTCAATTTCGCGAAATTAGATGTGTTTTTAAGGTATTGCGCGGGAAAAGGAATTGGATCACTGATAGTTTCCACATTTTGCCGTCGTAAAGACGCTGACACCTGCGATGTTCACAAGATTTAGAGGAACATTTTACAATGATTATCTCACAAAATAATTAATTTGGAAACACTATCAGTTCAGTTGGGTAATGAAAAATATGGCAACACTATTTTGTAGGTATCCAAATGGATACTGATGAAAACATTTCATAGGTAGACCTATCTATCTACGGGTATCGGATACGAGGAAATTTTATATCTGGAAAGAGCGCCCGTCACCTGTAAACAGAATGACATTTCAAACTATCGGCGACAAAAAAAAGAACAAGTAATTAAATGAAATGAAACAAAAAGATTTGGCATCTGTAAAAACACACACAAAAAAAGAATTTCGGTCGGGGCCTTTTTGAAGGGTCGGTAGGTTAATATCAAACATGAACTATTTTAATGTTAATCATATAGAATTTATAAGACAAGTAATATTACACCTTTCTAGAGGGTGACATGTGCCGGATTACATAGAAGTACGAAGAAGCCCGTGGTTGGCTCGTTGTCGGAAATACAACGGAGGCAGTGGCGCCAGCGCGTAGTCAAAATAAAATCCCAAAGCAATCTGAGAAGCCAATAACAATGGCCGGCGATCTTCAGATCACAATATGTGTCTTTTTAGAATTGAGTTTTACTGAAATATATTCAGTTTTTCCTCACCTTGTTGCACACTTTTCAGTTTTTTTCACTCCGTATTCAGTTTTTAAATCTCTTAAATTCCCCGTTACTTAAGGGCGACCTGTATTAACTGCTGAGTTATGAAGCCGCGCCCCAGATTCAATTCCCAGAACGACGTTTAACACAAACCATCGAAGACTTCAGAAATCATGTAAAGTACAGAATCATGCAAAGATATATACTTTCAATGATGTAGGAAATACGCAAGAAATGTTCTAGGCGAAGGAATGATATCAGTATTAAAATCAATACCATGCTAGTATACAAGGTGTCGATAATTCAAATGTTTATCTCACTTGCGCTTTGATTACAACTGTTCATATATCCAATGTGGCGATCTAATTCAACACGATGAATATACATCCCAAAGCCCAGAGTTATCCCGTTATTACTCAAGAGTGCCGGAGATTCTGTATTCTCTGTTCATATGTACTTACAAGAGAATTATACTCTTGTAAAACTTAAGAAACGAAGAGTGTAGGCAATTGATGGAATACATTTGACATACCCAGTTTCTGCAGTAATAACGTTGGTTGAAATTCTCACACAACAGACAATCTAATAAATGCTACAAGGCGATATATGTACACGCCATACGCAGGGCACCTCGGTATATTGTTGTCCATGTAAGGATAATTTACAAAGTTGAAACTATCCCTCTTGTCGTAATGTCGTCGAGACAGGAAACCGTTTTGGTCTTTGCACAAATACAGGTTTAGATAACATGTACCATCTGAAGAGTCGTAAAATGAATGTTTATCTTTGACAACCTTTGTTATGTATGGGTTATTTAAAGTTCGCAGCTAATCAGTATACCGTTTAATATATGTAAAATATCGAATCTGATTAAGATTACTTTCTTATAAAGAGCATCTATAGGTCAGTCAAAAGGGGGGAGGGGGCGGCATACGATGTACCAATCAGAGGGGGGGGGGGGATAGCATGTACCCATCGGAATACCTTTAGTTAAGTGCTGAACTTCTATCAAACAAGTATGTGTGAGGTCCAGGTATCCAGTGCAATGCACATACAAAACCCCCCACGAGTTCCTTCGCTGCCACATCTCAGTTACCACCTCAGCTCCGTTCCTACACGTCTGCTCACCACCATGAAAAAACTTAGATTCCATCAAATATACTTTTGTGCGCTGGATCCAGATATGAAATATGCCGAATTTTTTAAATTATTCATCCACGGAATACCGTTATGTATCTAATTTAGCAAATCGCGCGCGAGTGATGGCGTCCTCGGTCATCGCGCCCGACCCGCGCACAAGAACGGTCACCGCTCACAACCATGTAATGTATTTATTTACTTTATTTGATTGGTGTTTTACGCCGTACTCAAGAATATTTCACGTATACGACGGCGGCCAGCATTATGGTGGGAGAAAACCGGGCAGAGCCCGGGGGAAACCCACGACCATCTGCAGGTTGTCGGCAGGCCTTCCCACGTACGGCGGGAGAGGAAGGCAGCATGGACTGGACTTAGACTCATATCGACTATATTAATGTGAGACTGCTGAGTCATTGCGCTGCGCTGGAACGCTAACCACGACCTGTGCCGTCAGCCAACAATTCTGTCGTTAATGGTGTAAACATAATACATCAATGCATATATAAACAAACCACACAGCCTTTCAGATTATCGTAGACGTCTACATTGGTCGCATAAAATTGGAGCGCAGCCCGCTGAAAGGAATGGCAGGTGTTCCCCCGTAGAACCGAAGAGGACACCAACTTGGGCTGGAATTGAATGCACGGCCACCGCGTTGTTCTGAGGGCGTATCAGTCATGTTCTTTATGTATGCCGAAATCATACTTTAGAGCCAGATTTGCAGGTTATCGGACAGACTCGTGTTCACGTGTCAGTTCTATCATTTTGAATTAAATTAACGCTGAGAAGTGGGATTTCGTTTTACAATTATTTTCGAATAACTGCCAGATTACATTTCACCCTCATTTTTGCCACAAAACACAGAGCCATGATGTTTACGAGGGATCTAGGCCTCTATACAGTCAGTAAAGTTAAAAATCATTCATGTGTCCGCCAAAGTGTTCAGAAGGAAAGGGGAATATGAACAATCTCAGTGAACTTGTATGCGAATAACACAAACAAAACATTCTTGATATGCATCGCTATTGTGAAGTCGAATATGTCTCCAAAAAGGTTTCATTTGTGTGTATAGAACTGACTGACGTTAAAGTTAATATTAACAAATGTGTTCATATACCAAGTTATTTACCATATAGTACAGACATTTAGGCTATATGCAGGCATATCCTAATAGTTTTGAACTGTTCTGAGGTGGGGTTGCCTTGGTAGGGGAGTTGTTCTCTGTGTTTCGCATGATTTTGCTGTGTTTATTTCTGGGTGTGCCGGTCAGTTATGTAATAAAGACATTATACTGAATAATGCAGCTTTGTAAAACGCTTATTATAATAATATTATTCGTGTTATTCTTTATAATCCTACCACGTAAAACATTATTTTAAAATATTGCAGCCCTGAATGCATACCGCGTCTACGTGGCCATACTGTATGATATATGACATGGTATATTAACACACCTGCCAGTTATAATTACTGTGGAAGTTATTATAGTGCGTTTCCTTATTGGTTAGTGATAATTTGTAAGGAGTGGCCATCGATCGGTAAAATACAATGTGTGAATTATCACACCTCCTTTCTCAGTAAGGGTCGTGCACGCCGTGAACATCATTCGTGCAGACCTTTGGAAATTCGAATTCATCAGCGGAACCAGCGGCGCAGTAGTCCAATTTGATCAGATACTAGACCCGCGTACATCACGGATATATTCATTACGTTTGATTCGGTGAAACTCAGCAGTCACCAACGTCATAAGCAAAAGAGGACTGGCGGGCAGTACAAAAGGGTCATCCCTGGGAAGGAAAACAGTGAGTTATCTGTGATGGAAACTTTCTACCCAAACCGGCAACCTAAGCTATTTTTAGAAAACTACATTGGCAGTAAAACGCCAATGATTCATTGGCGGTAAACCCCCTTATCAGTTTGATTCATTTTATGAGTGTGTTATTCCTTTTGTATCGCAGTCGTGATGAATGCAGATCAGACAGTGTCCAACCACTCGAATGCGATATCAAATGACTCACGCATCCAAATACTGGCAGCGAGCATATCCATGACTGACCTAATCTTACCATTTTCAACGGGGAGTTGCATATCCATTTTCGGAACGTTAGGCAATTTTTTGTTCATGCTTTGCGTTTTCAAGGAGAAAAGACTACGGACTATGTCTAACTATATCATTGGTCATTTAGCCTTTGTAGACCTATTGGTTTGCTCTTTAGTTATCCCCTGGAGCCTCAGTGTGAAAGCAGGATCAACGTCTGTTATTTCTTCTAATATTCTATTAACACTGATCTATTTGCTTCCGCATCTATCTATGCAAACACAATGTCTTATCAGCTGCAACCGGTATTTTCTGATTACGAAGGGAGAATTTGTGTACAACAAGTGGTTCAGTAAAAAGCGTGTTATAGTGTACATTGCCGCAATGTGGGCATTCACTATAATAATTGTAGTAATTGTTACATGCTTAGTAGATAAGTCTAGGAAAACAGCCACTGAAGGCTTCAACACGACACTTGATACATCCGGAACAAATCGACTTCATCGATATGCTTTGATGCTAATGAGTGTAATATCCTTTACATTGGCTTGCGTGTTTTATGGAATGCTCATTAAGTTTGTACGTCGAAATGCATTAAGTTTAGATTTGACAAAAAGAAGAGAGACAAAATTGTCTGTGATTCTCTTTTTTCTTCTATGTCTTTATGGCGTATCTTTAATAGTTTCTCCAGTTGTGCTGTATGTAACGTCAAAAATTAAGAAATGTTCAACGAACGGTACCATATATGTTGTACAGCAA
This sequence comes from Liolophura sinensis, assembly GCF_032854445.1. Lineage (NCBI taxonomy): Eukaryota > Metazoa > Mollusca > Polyplacophora > Chitonida > Chitonidae > Liolophura > Liolophura sinensis. Next base: position 9,914,683 of record NC_088301.1, read on the forward strand.
TGTTTTACAGCTATATTGCAAATTAACTACTGCATCAACCCTGTTGTATATGGATTCAGAGTGAAATATTTTAAAGACGCTATGAAAGGCATGTTCCACACCTGCTGTGCTAACAGAATTGTCCCCACAGCTGAACCACCTATTCGCATCAGTGTTCTTCCCCAAGGAATGCACTAGAGAAGTGGTGCAGGGCAAACAACAGACCCGGGATCACAAAACGATTATAGACTTGAGTGAAAAGTTCATTCATTTAAATTTGTTATGTTTCTTTCTGTTATTTTGGCCCAACTTTGTTGTACAATAATTTACCCACAATTTACATTTTGAGGCAAAATTTTGACTTTTGTAATATAAAAAACAACAATTTAAAAGCAATTTGAAATGTTGACGTAAGTCTAAGATCACTTTGTGATCCGAGGCGTTGACGGTGTGAATTTATAGAACTAGAATAGCCTCTCAAATATAACAGGATATTCATGGAATCCAGATAAACTTGCCATTGCACCCTGATATTGCGTTTAACACGTTATCATTCCTTAAATAAGGAAGTGACATTTTTTGACTTATCAGATGTTGAAAACAGCACGTGTCGATAAAACTCTACTTTCCATACAATATCCTGTTAATGCGTATAAAATTTTAAAAAAATGAAAATATTTGCAATGATCTCGCTAACAGCAGTTTCTAAGATTCTAAATTTACCTTCACACTGGAGAATGCTGTTTGCATGATAATTAATTCACGTAGTACAACTTTCCTAATAAGAAAACGTATTTTCTTGCACAGTCTCATTTTTCTTTCATCGCACGTTGGTCTTGCAGGTAATCATAATTGTCTTAATTTATATCGTATACCAAACGTGTGTAGCCCCACACACGTCTTGGGATCGATTTCCACTCGTGCCAGTATTTCACTGGTCTCGTGATCAGTGTTGAGAATTATATCTATTCGATGAATTCCCTGACAATGATTACAATGTGTATAACAATAAGATAGTTGTCTACATCTATTTTACCTCAGTACAAGATACGTATCATTGATTTTTAACCTAGATAGTTTACCTCTCTGTAAGACGGACGCATGACGACAACACCGTCATGTGACCACGAGCAGCAACAACACTTCTGGGTACGTTACGCAAGCTGTCATCGCCGCAAGCAGTCTGTCGTTAGAAGTCAATCTGCATCAACGTGAGGCTATGCTAGGTCACCATTTTTACATCCAACCACAACAGTCAGCACTCCCGCATGTCTCCTTTATGCATTCTCAACATGGGCCTGTTTGAGAGATGTTTATGCCGTGTCATGACGGTGAACACCTTACCTGCAAGGCTTTCATTTCCGTGCAAGTTGTATTATGACGATGCCCATGGTGAATCATTACCTAGAAGATTTATTGAACTGTTATGTAGTCGTTTGAAAGTTGCTTTTGACCGTTTGTATTGTTTATTCTAGAGTTCTTGTATCTGTATTTGTTGGCGTGAAGAAAAAGTTTAAGAAATATGCTTTGTATTTCCTGTTGATGATGTATTTGGATTTATTTGTTTATTTTTTTGGCGGCCTAGTTGTTAGCGTGCAGATCCAGAAGCCTCACACACAAGCGATCGCTGTGAGTTCTAACACAGCTCATGCTGGATTCCTCGCCTTCGCATAAGCGAAATATTTTATTTATTTTATTATAATTTTAAACTATTTATTTGATTCATGTTTTACGCTGCGTTCAAGAATGTTTCACTTATATGACGGCGGCCAGCATTATTGTAGGAGAAAACTGGAGCCAGGGGAGAAAACCACGATCATCAGCATGTTGCCGGAAGACCACCCCACGTGCGACAAATAAAACAAGAGAAGACGTGGGGTCCAAAGGAGATCGGACCCACTATGACGCCAAATTCGTCGCAGTGGGATTGATACCCACTGCCAGAACTCGGAATGTACGAATGCGTGGTGCATTCCATTTTCGAATACAGCATTGTGAAAGAGGATCGCTCCACCGTCCTCTGTCTCTTCACAAAATATGTGCGATCGCCTCAAGGGTCCTAATCCCTTGTGCAAATACTATTACCACTCGGTGTCCACAGCCTATCACCTTACCAAGCGAGAGCGTTCCGCCACAGTCTAACCCGCTATGGTGGTGTCGTCCCTGTCCGCCTATATTACTTATCCTGCCGTCAGTTGTTGGTGTAAAATTGGGATAGAAGCCGTCTCTGAACAATGTTCCTTAGGATGTCCTTCCGTCATGATCCGTCGCCGCCTATGTACGACCTGTGTGAGAGGTCGAGCTCGCAAAAGAATGAAAAGAAAAAGATCCCACTACAGCACTGCTTCCATCCTTCATCAGCTGTACCACCAGCCCTATAACCTCGGCCAATATAGCGAGATGGTTAACTCCCTATCACATCAGCACAGATTCCCCGGGACACGTAGTCATAATTTTCAGAACTGCAGCATGCCGTCAGGCTTTTCCAAATATATGTTCCCAAGTTAAGTCCTGGTTACCCGAAAAGGAGAGTAACCGCGTCATCATGGGAAGGATCGACAATTAGTGGCAAGCACGCTTGCGAAAAGACACGATGGAAATCGTGAATTGGTGACGTGCACATACATTCTCTTGACAATCGCCTGCGTGGTTTCTATCCGCACCAAGACTGGCGCCAATCTCATTGATGCATTACAGACCATCTTCAAAATAATGTAAACAACAACAAAATATAGTTTCCCATAGAGATTACGGCCGATACAATACCAGTCAAAACACATGGAGTCTTAACGGCAAGATTCAGTTTCTCGTGAATTCCCATGTGAAAGATAACACTAGCATCCAATCGGTCGTACCCAAGACACACCGACGACTGTTTGTAGCCGACCTCGCCACAAGTCACACAGTTTCTTTGGTATGTGGCTGGTAGTAAAGTCAAATCCTTGCCGGGTGGTACGAATCCAGTTCTCGGGCCTTGACACAGTGACTTTCAGAGCAACGCTACCACCAGTGGAATTGGGATGAAAGTACGTCATGGCACAAAGAAACGATGAGCAATATAAGAGCGGAATAGAAGTCTCAAATGCAAAAACAGTGGCCGATGGAAAAAACTCTCACTCGCTATGTATTCGTGTCGCAAAACGGAGCTGTAAAAGCATCAACAGCGTCAACTTTCATGAAGTCCTAATATCTCTCGGTAGCAAAATCTCTAGTCTTGCAAAATCGACTTTTCCGAAATGGCGAAACAGACAATTATAGACAGCTAATTAAACCCTGTCAGCTGGAATATATATATATATACTCTCGAACAACATACCAGAATGTTCTAGTTTCGATGGACCGAAATAATTAACACATTTACAACAAATCGCAGTTGATTCTGGGAAGAACGACCTATTTACTCTGCAGAAAAAAAAACATATACATTGACAATGAGTATCCGAAAAGATCACTCGGGCTAAATATATAATGACCAGCTTTCACCTTGCAAACAGCCAAGATCTAGGTCAAAACCTGGTTAGCATCAAGCCGGCCGAGTCCACTCATAATGCATAACAATGAAATGGACACAGTGAATTACAGACGGGGTCACAAGAGGTGTGTCTGAATTCAATGGGACTGAATACCGGATTTACCTTTGGGGAAAAAAGGTAGAATAGTACCAAGGTATATTTATACAGTACACTGAGACTGTCAGCACTGTAACCATGTCAGAATGAGAAATATGTCTGCTGAGAATTATCGATAGCGACGTCGAGTCAAGAGCAAGCAAGCAAACAATCAGTGAATCAATATGCATGTGGTTATAATTTTAGACGAACATACTTGATTGATCTGAAGAATTCACATGTCCTTGATCACACACAGTCCCACCTACCATGAGTAAACAGTGCAATATGGACACGGGTAACAAACTTCCCGTTTGTTTGTTAATGACCAGGTGAATCAACCAAAAACTACGTTAGGGCTGCAAACCCATAAAAAAGAACAGTTTAATTGTTTATCGGAAATCTGATAATTTAAGCGGCGTCCTTTTGACAATGGTGTTCAGTTAAACGATTCTTGTCGTCACGATAGGTTTGTTCTCATAATGCGCTCACCAGGTTGCCGTTCTGTCACACTACTTTTAGATAGTTCAGCTACGGAGATGTAAAAGTGGAATGATGCGAAAAAAAAAACATTTTTGGAGGAAATAAAAAAAGTTTGTGCTCCAAGTTAAAAAGTCTCGGACCCGGGTTTAAAACTCTGGGCTCACACTATAAAAGTCGGGGCACATTTCTTATTATCAACGACAAAGCCTAATAAGAAGCAGATTTTAATGAGATTTGCGCTGTCAATGAAACAGAAAAAACACTCTGCATGTACTTATTTATTTATTTATTTGATTGGTGTATTATACCGTACTCAAGAATATTTCACTTATAGGAAAGCGGCCGGCATTATGGTGGGAGGAAACCGGTCTGAACCCTTGGGAAAACCACGACTATCCGCAAACCTTTGCACTTATGGCCGGAGAGAAAATCAGCATGGATTCACAGTGACGGCATTGGTGAGAGACTTCTGCGTCATTGCGCCGTGCTGGCGTCCTAACCCCCTTGGCCACAGAAGCTCCAATATAGCATAAAGATCCCCTAAATAAAAGACTTCTTTCTCAACCTCAACGGTCCTGCCAACCCAGGTGTGTACCATAAAACCTTCAGAAAGGATAAAGAACAAGAACTGAAGCTAAATATGTGAGACATTTGAATATACTTAATCCAGTCCGGGTGAACTCAGGCGAGCTACTGGCCTTTAGAGCACCAAGTCCATTTTGAGTAACGTTGTGACTTTACGTGACCAATGTAGACGTCTACGATAATCTGAAAGGCTGTGTGGTTTGTTTGTATATCCATTGATGTATTATTTGGTTGAATTATGTTTACACCATTAACGATAGAATTGTTGGCTGACGGCATAGGTCGTGGTTAGCGTTCCAGCGCAGCGCAATGACTCAGCAGTCTCCCATTAATATAGTCGATATGAGTCTAAGTCCAGTCCATGCTGCCTTCCTCTCCCGCCGTACGTGGGAAGGCCTGCCAACAATCTGCGCATGGTCGTGCGTTTTCCCCGGGCTCTGTCCGGTTTCCACCCACTATAATGCTGGTCGCCGATGTATACATGAAATATTCTTGATTATGGCCATCCCGCAGGTTGCTGGCAGACCTTATCAGGTACACCTGAGAGGAAGCCAGCATGAGCTGGACTTGAACTCACAGTGACCTCATTTATTGGAGAGACGCAATAAAAGTTCTAGGCTAATGAGTTTTATAAGTATGCAATCTGTGTAATATGCTATAGTTTATAGGTTGTCAATAATCAAAACATGTATCTCCGTACAGTTCATTCATGTAGAGATTACCGTCATAAGTATTATAATATCATCTGCAATCTTTATACTCTAGTCTGATGAATATAATCTTCATTCCTTACCCTCTAATGACTAATTTGATTCAGTCTGCAGTCATTTCTTTCTACGCTTTAAAGGTCATGCTTTCCATTGTTCTTAGGCCAGCTGAAACCCTGTACTACTGAGCGAGTTAACTTCTTGACTAACCGGATATCATCTGTAATCCCCATGTCCTACTTTTCTATCTTCTACTATGTAATTCACAATCCCAACTCTGTATATCTTGTACACCTTATCTTTTGCAACTAATAATCTGCAACCTTCAATCTCAAATTCTGAAAATGGTTTCTTGCGGGCTAATTTAACGTAGTCTACAAACCTTACCCTATGCACTCTAGAAAAAGCAACGTTTTTGCTTAATCTGATGAAATTTGCAATCCTTACTTCTTACTCATGTTAATGCTATCTCCATCATTAATATGGCATAATCTGCAACCGTTACATTCTACTCAGATAACGGCTAATATCAAAGCGAAAACGAACGAACTAGTCCTGTATTCTTCCAATCAAAGGCAGTGTTATGATTGTGAGTGCACTCACGGAGCAGCAGTTACAGCAGGCGACTGTGCTAACACAAAACCAGCGCGTGCTATAGGTAAAGTTGTCGGAAAACTGTGTAAACTGTTAAGACTCATTTACCACCAACATTTAACTGACAGCCTTGTTTAATCAGATGCTTGTTCTCACCACGATTTGGCGGTCCTCTCCAAAACGCACATCTCTTAGTAACTACATTATACATGAGTGGGGATTCAGCATGGGATTCATCCTGATGATGTTCGTCGTGGTGACGCCTCTTGTAGGCGGTAAGGTAAGCGCCATGGTGACGCCTCTTGTAGGCGGTAAGGTAAGCGCCATGGTGATGCCTCTTGTAGGCGGTAAGGTAAGCGCCATGGTGACGCCTCTTGTAGGCGGTAAGGTAAGCGCCATGGTGACGCCTCTTGTACGTGGTAAGATAAGCGCCATGGTGACGCCTCTTGTACGTGGTAAGATAAGCGCCATGGTGACGCCTCTTGTAGGCGGTAAGGTAAGCGCCATGGTGACGCCTCTTGTAGGCGGTAAGGTAAGCGCCATGGTGACGCCTCTTGTAGGCGGTAAGGTAAGCGCCATGGTGACGCCTCTTGTAGGCGGTAAGGTAAGCGCCATGGTGACGCCTCTTGTAGGCGGTAAGGTAAGCGCCATGGTGACGCCTCTTGTAGGCGGTAAGGTAAGCGCCATGGTGACGCCTCTTGTACGTGGTAAGATAAGCGCCATGGTGACGCCTCTTGTAGGTTGTAAGGTAAGCGCCATAGTGACGCCTCTTGTAGGCGGTAAGGTAAGCGCCATGGTGACGCCTCTTGTAGGCGGTAAGGTAAGCGCCATGGTGACGCCTCTTGTACGGGGTAAGATAAGCGCCATGGTGACGCCTCTTGTACGTGGTAAGATAAGCGCCATGGTGACGCCTCTTGTAGGCGGTAAGGTAAGCGCCATGGTGACGCCTCTTGTAGGCGGTAAGGTAAGCGCCATGGTGACGCCTCTTGTAGGCGGTAAGATAAGCGCCATGGTGACGCCTCTTGTACGTGGTAAGCTTCATGGTCACCTCTCTTGTACGTCGTAAGGTAACCGTCATGGTGACCCCTCTTGTAGGTGGTAAGGTAAGGGTCGTGGTGACATCTCTTATACGTGGTAAGGTAAGCTTCGTGGTGACCTCTCTTGTAGGTGGTAAGGTAAGCGTCGTGGTGACCCCTCTTATCGGTGGTAAGGTAACCGCCGTGGTGACCCCTCTTGTAGGTGGTAAGGCAACTGTCGTAGTGACCCTTCTTGTACGTGGTAAAGTAAGCGTCGTGGCGACCTCTCTTGTGGGTGGTAAGGTAAGTGTCGTTGTGACCTCTCTTGTACGTGGTAAGAAAAGCGTCATGGAAACCCTTCTAGTAAGTGGTGAGGTAAGCGTCGTGGTTACCCCTCTTGTAGGTAGTAAGGTAAGTGTCGTGGTGACCTCTCTTATATGTGGTGAGGTAAGCGTCGTGGCGACCTCTCTTGTGGGTGGTAAGGTAAGTGTCGTTGTGACCTCTCTTGTACGTGGTAAGGTAAGCGCCATGGCGACCCCTCTTGTAGGTGGTAAGGTAAGTGTCGTGGTGACCCCTCTTGTAGGTGGTAAGGTAAGTGTCGTGGTGACCCCTCTTGTAGGTGGTAAGGTAAGGGTCATGGTGATCTCCCTTGTACGTGGTGATCTAAGCATCGTGATGATCCCTCTTGTACGTGGTAAGGTAAGCGTCATGGTGACCCCTCTTGTACGTGGTAAGATAAGTGTCGTGGTGCTTATCTTGTAGGTGGTAAGGTAAGGGTCGTGGTGACCTTTCTTGTACATGGTAAGGTAAGTTTCGCGGTGACCCCTCTTGTACGTGGTAAGATAACCATCGTGGAGGCCTCTCTTGTATGTGGTAAGGTAAGCTTGGTGGTGACCCCTCTTGTACGTGGTAAGATAAGTGTCGTGGTGCTTATCTTCTAGGTGGTAAGGTAAGCGTCATGGTGACCCCTCTTGTACGCGGCAAGATAAGTGTCATGGTGACCTCTCTTGTATGTGGTGAGGTAAGCGTCGTGATGACCCCTGTTGTACGTGGTAAGGTAAGCGTCGTGGTGACCCCTCTTGTACTCGGTAATTTAAGCGTCGTGGTGACCCCTCTTTAGGTGGTAAGGTAAGTGTCGTGGTGATCCCTCTTGTATGTGGTAAGGTAAGTGTCATGGTGACCCCTCTTGTAGATGGTAAGGTAAGCGTCGTGGTTACCTCTCTTGTACGTGGTAAGGTAACTGTCGTGCTGACGTTTCTTGTAGGTGGTATGGTAAGCGTCATGGTGACCCCTCTTGTACTCGGTAAGATAAGCGTCGTGGTGACCCCTCTTTAGGTGGTAAGGTAAGCGTTGTGGTGACCTCTCTTGTACGTGGTGATGTAAGCGTCGTGATGATCCCTTTTGTACGTGGTAAGGGGAGGCATCGTGGTGACCTCTCTTGTATGTGGTAAGGTAAGCGTCGTGGTGACCCCTCTTGTAGATGGTAAGGTAAGCGTCGTGGTTACCTCTCTTGTACGTGGTAAGGTAACTGTCGTGCTGGCGTTTCTTGTAGGTGGTAAGGTTAGCGTCGTGGTGACCCCTCTTATACATGGTAAGGTAGATGTCGTGGTGAACCCTCTTGTAGGTGGTAAGGGGGGGGAGCGTTTGTTATGGATCAAACAAATACATCAGCTTAAAGCATGCTGGCAATCATTTGGCGAAACTGGCTATAATTGCCTATCGTGACATAGACGGTTCATTATTTCCCGCAATTCTCATCATCGCCCTGTGTGTTTTAGTCACACGTGAAACTGAAATTATATCATCTTGTTACCTTTGTAACTATGTGCAAAATAACACAGCAGAAATTTATACATGTAGTGCATCATCGACCTAAAATGTCTGTGTTGCAAGATTATTTTGCTAATTTTCAAACAACTGCGATTTGCAGTTTTCTAGAAAAACGACAAAAAGCACTGTTCTGAAAGAATAATTTTGATATCTTCCGAGCAAGAACAGTCTAGGCATAATACCAGCTTTCGGTTTGGAAACCTAATAAAACTTAACGCTGTTGATTTACGAATGCTGTGATGATGCTTATGATGTATTCAGAAAAATTAGATAACAGCGCCTGCACTAAAACTAGATGTTTGTTACATAGAAACAATTCAACCCAACATCCTGATCAGCAAACATAGTCTATTACACAAACAAAAACATTCACATTCGTTTTAACTAGTGTATGCACATGAACAAAGATAAGGATATACAATCGTAGTTTCACGATTAAGGTGTGTGTTTCATCTATCTTTTTCAGCCCTTTGAGTTGGGCCATTCGGAAAGGATACTAAAGCGAGAAGGTATGTACCTGTAGCACATACATGTAAACGTGTATTTAGAGTGATCAGTATTCAACGGCGCGCGCGTAACACGTGACCACACCTCCTCCTATCCACGACAAGAAGTGGTTGGCAGACAATGGCGCATGCATGAGGTTTGAATTTAAATTTGAGCTGTTTTCCTGTGCGTATAAAAGTAAAATATATAACTTTAATATTGTTAAATCCAACATTTTGGCATTTTTGGAAGGGCATCGTAGCGGGGCGTTTAAGTTGCTGCTTTCTGAGGATTTACATGTATAGTTGAAACCCAGTGTGATGTAAATGATGATGAGACTTAAATTTCATATGACATAAAAATCAACTTAATAATGATGACCTGCTAGAGCATGCGCCCTAAGGCAAGATCATACCAAAGGACACGTTCGGTTGCCTCCCACCACAATGCTGGCCGTCGTCGTACAAGTGACATATTCTTGAGTATGTCATAAAAGAGCGATCAAATAAATAAATAAAGAAAGAAATACTAAAAGACACTTTTGTATGGGTAAACAAGGGGTGATACATTTCAAAACTACATTGTTTTCAATAAGTAATTACACCAGGAAGTGCCCTGTCCTGTTTTGTAGTCAAATCATGTGGAACGACGGATCTTCGCAGACACTCCGGGTACATATCTACTCCAAATTACCCGGACAACTACCCAGATAACACCACCTGTATCTACTCTATCCGGCCAGAAAACGTCACCTCTTTCATCGTCCACTTTTACACCTGTGCCTGTCACCTGGAAGACTCTTCGGTTTGTTCTTTCGACTTCATCGAGTTCGGCAATGACGGACGGAAGCTTTGTGGTAATAAACCCTCAGAGAGATTCTCAGGTAAAGCAGACTGATCTCCATCGTAAATTGTAGGTGTTTGTATTCTGAAGCCATACAGGGATCCTGGTGACAACGTGATTCTATTCAAAGCTCCTCGCGATGACACGATTCTATACAGGGGCCCTGGCGATGACGCGATTCTATATAGGGACCCTGGCGATGACGCGATTATATGCAAGGCCCTTCAATATGCCTTAGATGCCTATACATTCTGTACAGGGCCATTCGCCATGACGTGATTATATACACCGAGGGACCCTGGGAACGAAGTGATTCTATACAGGGTTCTTCGCGATAAGGTGACTCTATACGGGACCCTGGAAACGACGTTATTCTATACAGGGAGCTTCGAGATGCAGAGGTTCTGTACAGGGATCCTCCCGATGAGTGATTCTATACAGGGAACTTCGAGATGCAGTGATTCTGTACAGGGATCCTCCCGATGAGTGATTCTATACAGGGAACTTCGAGATGCAGTGATTCTGTACAGGGATCCTCCCGATGAGTGATTCTATACAGGGAACTTCGAGATGCAGTGATTCTGTACAGGGATCCTCCCGGTGACGTGATTCTATACAGGGGCCCTGGAAAGGAAGTGATTTTATACAGGGTCCCTGGCGGTAAGGTGATTGTATACAAGGACCCTGACAATGATGTGAATCTATACAAGGCCATTCAAGAAGTCGTCATTCTTTACAGGGCCTCCGTGATGACGTGATTCTATACAGGGGCCCTGGCAACGACGTGATTCTATATAGGGCCCTTCGAAATGGCGTGCTTCGATACTGGGCCCCTTGCTATGATGTATTTGTATACATGACCTCTCGCGATGACGATGATCACGATGATGTGATTCTACACAGTGAATCTCGCGATGAAGGGCCCCTGGTGATGATGTGATTTTATACACGGCTCCTCGTGATGATGTGATACTATATAGGGTCTCCACCTATGATGTGGTGTTGTACATAGCCTGTCGCGATGATGTGATACTATACCTGGCCTGTTGCGATGATCTGATTCTATACAGGGTCTGTCGCCATGATGTGATGTTGTACATGCCCTGTCGCGATGACGCGATTCTATACATGGCCTCTCGCGATGACGTGTACAGAGGCCTTCGTAAAGATATAATTGTACACAGGGCACCTCGCGAATAAGCGATTCTATAGAGGTCCACTGGAGAATGTGCTTCTATGTAGGGAACGCGTCGCTCCTACTGGATGATAATAACATCTAACACTGGCTGTAACCTCTCCACACAGAGCCGTGAATGATTACCACCATCCTGGATCTATAAAAGTTATGTGCGGCCTATCACAAAACCCAGATATACAAACAAATATCTCCTGATTTAAGTAAATATGAAAATATGCTGAAGGTTGTAAATATAAATCAGTTTCATACTGCCCACTTCACTGTTTTCATAAAGCTAAAATAAATGAGCCGGCAGATGCCACTGAACGTACATGAAAGTATACAGAAACGTAATCCCTTAATAGGACCAGTGTTCTGACAACATCTTTATCATCTCACAGAATATCTCTTAATGACCATCAGTACCAGTAAGTGACTACATATGTAATATCAAACTCTACACAGCATGATTTTATTTTCTCTCACAGTTTGGTCGTCAGGCGGTGTGGTGGATGTAACATTCTCCTCAGATGCCAGCATCAACAACACTGGATGTAACATTGTCTACGCCATTCAAAGCAAAGAAAGTTTGCATGCCAATGGAAACGTATAGAACTTTGACGTATTCTGTGGATACACAGACAATGAAATATAAGTTAGGAGAAAGGCGTATGCTTGTTTAAAATACAGGAAGTCAATAAAAAGTTCAGACTTTACACAGATGTTAATACTTGGTCTTTCACACATTCATAAATACATATAAATAAAGACGTCAACCAAATGAAATCCACGAAAACTTATCTTCTCTCCTTACCATATAAGTTAAAGGAAAATAAAACATAATGCAATAATGCAAATTTCAGATGAAAGTGTTTCTTTCACGGTAATATTCTAAGCACGTCTGATAAAGTTACATGCATGTAAATCTGTATGTCCAAACACATACAGTTAATCTGAATGGTGATAATAATTATGAGTTTGATCAAACTTCACGGAGAACACATTTGTTGGCTGAAAATATCAACTTCTGGCACAGAGATATTTATTAAACATACGTAACGACCTCATGTAGAGTATTATTATGCAAAAACAATATTTAAATTTACCAGGAGGTGGTCCTAAATACCCACCATGCAAAAATTAGTCAAAACATCTGCTGTAATTTTTATGTTTTCTCCACCTTTAGGTATAACCCACTGCTGATGCAGATTCTGATACAGGAGAAATGGAGTAGAAGAGCTTACCCTGTTTGTCTTTAGCATGGGGCCGGAGACTCTAATCCGTCTATAAACCTAGACCATGTGCGACGATCATTCAAATAATCGACATATTTGTTTAGATATAGAAGTGTTCACACGATCTAGTTGTGGTGTCGATTCGTCGAAATTGACAAGTGGGATGAAAATGAACCAGTCGGATTATGAAATGGACTTCATAAGTCGCGTTCAGAAGATGCGATTTGTCGAAAGATGCAAACGCTTGAAATTGCACCTATATTCGAGTTCGACGGGTCGACTCGGCAATCGCACCGGTGTGAATCGTCGTTAATGCATGTCACGCTGTGAGCGGTATAGTACGAATTCTACAGTTTATTTATTTATTTACTTGATTGGTGTTTTACGCCGTTGAAAACAACTTTCACTTATGCGACGGCGGTCAGCATTATGAATCAAAACATATCGTATACAATCTCAGTCACGACATATTCATGTCGCCACCTTCACATCGCATATGACGCAATTTGTTCAATAGTCTCGTCGATACACCTTAGTCGAACGGATACTGCCAATCGATTTCAGTCGAAATGGCCACATCCTGAGAAATATAGTTTGTTCTATTTTTTTTTTGGACTTTGGTGGACACGACAAATCGCATTATGTAAACGATGCCTAAGATACACAGAACTTCTGTTTTATGATGATCAAAGAATACGACAAATCGAGTCGTGAAGGGTATGTCTCATGTGGTGTGGATTCTGTTCTTATTCTTTTTGTTTGTTTGCTTAGGTTTAACTTTGTTTCAAACACTACTTCCATCCTATTAACTCCGAGTCTCCATCTCCTTGCACTATGATCTACCTCGCCCTTTGCAATACAATGCCACATCGATTCACCATCAACCATGCAATTACGTGGTGTATTCTTGTATACGGATAGTGCACAACACCAAGAATATCAATACTGAAACCTTAGCTCGGACCCGACTGGTGACTAAACACGGTTCCTTCGTTCACACGGAAGAGGCTTTAAACACGACGTGAAAAGCTTATTTTTTGTTTCTTAATATAGAAAATATAGTGTGGCCAAACATTTACAAAATAGCTTCCCACTTCTCTTCTTGGTTGCTAAAATGGCTTTAAAAAATGGTTTTCCCCAAGGCCCAGGCAATCAGAGCGGAAATTAAGATGCCTGCTCTGGTGACGTCATCGGTGATAGCGGTCAACACAACTTCGTTGGGAGAGTGTGGGTGGTGGGGTGGAACCCGAATTGAGGGCGCTAAGCTGGTCTCATGTTCTCATTATGTTCACTGATGACACCATTTCCGAATATTTAGCATAGAAGAGCTGTTTTTCAAAACTGTAAAATAGGCTTTAAAAAATGTTTTTTTTTGCGGCAAAGCTATCACTTTTATGTCCATAGATACAGCCCATACATACATATGGTGACAACAAAACTGCGTTAACCATTCAGTAAATATTAATAGATCCTACATGAAAGCCTGACTTAAGACAGTCACTGAGTGTTGTTACTACGAGCTACAGCAGATGGAAAAAGAAAGCAATAATACAAACCAACACACTCCTGACTTACTTGACTTGATACACATCTGTGGTGTTTCACACCGTACTCAAGAATATTTCACTTATACGACTGCAGCCAGCATTATGGTGGGAGGGGGTCGGTCAGAACAATGGGTAAACGCACGTCCATCCACAGGTTGCTGACAGACCGTCCCACGTACGGAATCTAGTAAGAGCTGAACTTGAACCAACCGCACTGGTCAGAGGCTACTGTACCAGTACATCGCGCTGACACGCTAATCACCTCGGGCATGGTGGGCCTCAGTTTTGACCGATTGTGCACGTACAAACTGGGATGTACTGTTTAGTACTGCGTTTTGGTGTTTCAACAGGGCAAGTACATGTATTACCGGTTTTAACATTTCACAACTCATCGTGCTCTGCAGCTCATAATTCACAAGCCGTAAGTTTAAAAGCACTTTTGAACCTTTTCTGAAACTAATCCACAAGAAGGTTCACAATGTTGAAATCACCTCCCCCTCATTGCTCATCGCCAGTCTAATAAGTCCAAAACTAATCAGCTTTGATGACGTTCACAGTTTACATATGGTATGTAGATTGTTCTGTTGTCTGCCATACTATTATTTCCCATCAATGTCAGCCGTAGCTCCCAGAATATCTTCCAAAGTTGTTCACTTCCCTATATAGCTTCCCATGTAATCCTTCACCTCGTCATCTGCTTGCCACCGCCTGGTGTGAGTAAAGAGTAAAGCTCCCGGATGTGTGCGGCTTCGAAATTCGAAACGACGCAAAGAAGGCATACAGAGACCAGCAGTGTCACACGTCAAATGTCTGTCTATAGCGGAGCCACAACGTGTAACGTCAGTGCTGAGAATAACATACCTCTACAATGTCCCAAGCTGTCTGCAAAGTGCAACTAACACAATGTGGACTGCATTTATGGTTTGCCACATACAGCCTGTACCGGATTACATCCACCTATAAATCGGTCATCCATCATGTAAGTCCAAAAGTCTTCTGCACGGCGAAAAACATGCATCAAACGAATAAACACTTTAAAGAAAAGACAACAAAGCACCAAATGTATAACATGCATCGATAAAGTAGCCTACAAAAAGTTTAAAATGCATACAATATCTTTGCATTTTTGTGATATTGCACAACCGAGATATCACCACCCAAAGTAAGCAAAATCGTACACATTGAGAAAATCGAAAGCGCCGCTATGTTATCAGTTTTAACCAATCGGGAGCGAATTATTACTTTAACCTGACGGTGCAGCTGTTTCTGTTTTGCCATTAACCTTATCCTCGCAGGGTACGAGTGAACATTCTTTCTCAAGCTCTAGCATGGCGCACCCCATGGCCTCGTATGAAGTTTTGATTGTAGTCTGATTTATAAGAGTTACCAGCACTTCTTCATAAATTGTGACGCCCTTCAAAATGGATTAGAACCAACGCTTAGGACACCATTTTGTATACCGTTAACACAAACTTTACGTTGGTGGAATACAAATAACAAAAACCAATAAAGAAACACAAAAAACAAATCCGTAATATTCATTTAAATTATCACGTATATTTGAATTCCATATGAGTGAAAAGTGCCAAAAAGTAACATGACAAACAGCAATGTTACAATATATCACCATTATGAGCAGTTCATTTGTAGGGACACATTGTTGGGGGCTGGGTCGGGGCGGGATGTAACGTGTTATCACAGAGCAAGCCTTGATAAAAGAACGGCTTCTATACATCGGTACAAAATTCCCAAATTTTAAATTTAATTGCAGATAAATATTATTCCAGAGCTGATATTGATATACATGTATTACATTTACTTTTACAATCAAGGAAAAGTTATGTAACAGGGCTACCTACAACTCACAATTAATCAAAGGTGCAGTAAAGTTGTTAGGATGTACCAGGATGTGAAAACACTGTACACGTCAGCAAAATGTCCACACAAGGAAGATCATCTAAGGTTATAGGCCTAGCCCGCCTGAACGTATCGCCCAAAAAACGATGAACATCAATAGTTCTAATAAACTTGATCAAATCATGAATGTATTTCCCTTTCATATAAAGCCTCTTATCGCCCAAAAGTGTCCGCTAACAGAATTTCCGATTCAGCTCTTAAAATATTAAAATCGTTTGGACATGAATAGTATGGCAGAAGGCCTAACTCCATTACCAACCAGTATTCTCATAAATAATGCATGAACAAAACCAATCTTACTAATAAACACCATGTCCGAGATTCCATTACTACAGAAGGCTTTAAGTAGAATTGTAAATAAAGCTTACTACAGCTGTTTGAGTGAACCTTCCCGGAGTATTCCTTCGAGGTCAGTTGTTAGAAAGTGTAGAAGCTAATACTGGTATTAAGTCATATTATATATATATAATTTTACACTCAACTCAACAATCAATACAGTTGTCCACAGTCAAAGCATAACAGCAACAGATTTAGTTCATATTTAATATACTGTTACGCACTTACAAAACTGAAGACTTGTATTAAAGTTAAATCCGGTATTAAATCTTACAACAGTTTTGATCAACGAGGCCCAAGTAATCATTTGAGATCATGTTGAAAATAGGAATTTCCTCTTACATGTATCCCCCCACAGATCTTCATAAACACTAGTTACACGTGTGAACTCGAGCTGAATGCGGCTCTACAGTTCAAAGCCTGAACATTTCCGGTACACACTTACATCATTTCCACACTGCCAATATCCTAATTCCTGCAGTTTCTCTAACATGTGCAAGTTCATGTAACACAAAATATTTACGATGGTCAGACACGAAGCAGAGTGGTCTCTTCCATAACGTTTTCTGGTTGACTAACATGAGGTCGACCGATTGTCCGAGCTAATTGTGAAACTTGTAAAAGTCTTGATATAACTGAAACTTAAAAGCACCCATTTTTTGCTCCAGAAAAACCACGAAACAGAGGTTATTATTGAATAAACATCCAGTAACAGTTTTGCTGCAGTTCGAATCAAAGTAAAACGCTTGTCACAACAGGACATTTATCGTAATATTTTATTCATTTGATTGGTGTTTTACGCCGTACTCAAGAATATTTGACTTATACAACGGCGGCCAGCATTCTGGTGAGAGGAAACCGGGCATTCACAGTAATATGTATGACAGCTATATGAACTGCAGTCTTCCGATTTCATTGCCAAAGAGAAGTTTCACATCTTTAACAACAAAATACTATATTACCTCCAAGTATGACAAAGTGCTGGGTTTTCAAGGCTTTTTCTCATAGATGTACATCTAGTCACGCAAATGGCATCACCTACAGTACATGTAACGAACAAATGTTCAAATCCAGCAAGGAAAATGGAACATGGAATACTGGTCTCTTGGATTCAAGGTCTAACTTATTGAGAAAATCGTTCTTGAACGAGTGTCATTCCCTGGCCAGTGTTCATATGGCCTTTCTCTAGATCTGATTCATTGTCATCCTATCATAGTTTCATATCCATTCAGACATAGGAAATTCTTCGGTATCATTTGTTACGGGTTCAGTAGTTTGGTTTTATTCAAGACAATTAAATAAATTCTATGACAAATATTTTCAGAAGAGTATAAATATTTTCACATTAATTTGTACAATGGAAGCCTTGAATTTCAATGTCGCGCCTAAGGCATTACAATTATGGCTGTAAATGATGAATTTATGATCAGATGCCATTCAGCAGCTTGAACATGAATGTGCTTTAATGCACTGTTACCCAACTCTGCAGCATTCTATACAATTTCCAACTGTTTCCATACAGTCAGTTCATAATGGCTTTTTTCATCTTAAACACTGTACAATCTGGTGTTAACTTAATTCGAAGCCAGATTCTGATTCTATGGCATAAAGTAACTTGTTTCTCATGGTTTCTTCGTCTTTGAACTCGGGCAGTTTTAGGAGGTTCATACAGGTACTGGCTGTGGGAAGGCGATCCACTTCAGAACCCGCATAGTGTACACAGAAGGCAGGATACAGGTCCTAAAATAACAAACAACAATGCTTCCAGGATCAGCAATAAAAAAACATCTTCATTGCCAAAGCTTTGACTGACCAACCCAGCAAAATTGACCATTTCCAAAACCTTTTATAGGCACAGGTTGACACGAAGAGATCTCCTTGTTATAATGTGAAGTAAGTAAAATCACAACTGAACGCATGTTTGCGCCATGTCTGATTTAACATTCACTAATAATATATATATATATCCTCACCCTCCTTTTTCGTTCATTTCCAGTATCTTTACAACAACAGTATATTACCCATTGCAATGTCACATTCATTTTCACTCTTCATTCTGGATTATGTTAATTAACCATCTGTTCCGGATTTGTGAGCTCTTTAAGCGGAGACAGTAGACTGCATTTGGATGCACGACGTGAGCACATGTAACTAGACCAGTAATACTGCGTTCACTGGGGTTCACTTGTTCACCAGTATTCATACTATTTACGCCTATGAATGCTTTGTGCGAGCAGCCCTAGAGCTGGTCGTCATGAAGACATACCAAGATGGTCAGAGATAATGAAGGCTCACCTTGAAGCCTAACAGAGGCGGTCGGGAACAGCTGGTGACAAACTTGAGGAGCTGGCGCTTCTGTTGATCTGTAAAACTGTTGACCACTTTCCAGAACAGTTTGATGACATGATGGTCAGCTGTGTATCCTCCTGAAACATGGACATGTACATCACTATAAAGCATAAAGCGTAAAATTCACCATGACTCCATCAATATTGCTTTGTATTTCTTTAAAATGGCACTTTCCGCAACAATTACGACTATTTAATTTACACACATATGAGGGTAGTCGAGTTTATCGGCTAAGAAACCCACTCCCTTTCTAGAAAATTCAACCAGATTAAAGCCATTAGAACCTCATGTGAAATCTGCACATGTAAAATTACCTCGATAAATAAAATGTCCAGAAAATTTAAACTGAATGCCAGGCTTTGTAAAACTACAAAGTTGTAAAAACATTTCCAAACTTCTGTCAAGTACATGCATGCCTACATACTGGTCAACCTAGAACATTTAGAATCTACATATTCTAAATATAATGTACATGTGACTGTCTTGTCATAAGAATCCTCGGCAAGACAACTGATTTACTTCTATATATACTATGTATGTATACTAGTGTAGAGCAGTTACCATTGCCTCAGGAAGGCTTAACTCATAGGTCAGTGTGATACTATCAACAATACAAAGGGAGTGAACAATTGTATCCCTAGTAGAGTTCATACACCTCCAAGATTTTGAATTTACAGGTTTCTTCCAGGCCCACCATAATACACATTTTCCGTGCTACTTGGAATAAATAAAATGACCTTAGTAGCTGAACTTTCACAGAGACACACAGAAGCACCAATAGATTTCAAAGGTACATGTATTGGAAACAGATTCCTTCACAAATTGTCAGTATGTCATATGCAGTAGTTCAAGTTGTTCCTGTAGTGTGCTTAAAGATCAGTTCGCAGTGCATTTGCCAAGCCGTTTCTCATTTTCATAGCTTTTCGACATCCAAAAACTAAAAATCTTTTTATCCTTGAAAAGCCAGTTTAAGTTTACAGGTTTCTCACAGTTTTCAAGTTCCCTTACGAACCCCTGCGCTGTGCAGTGTCATGCAACCTCACCTGAGTAGTTTGTGTGATGTCTGAGGTCGTCAATCTTGACAGGCACAGACGCCCCTGAAATCAGCACCTGAAGTTCATGGTGATCAAACATCCGCAGCCAGTCCAGGTCAATGACGTCTGACATCCCTTCCCGAAATGCATGACAGTGCTGGCGAATCTAAAGCAGATAATCAAGAAACAGTGAGTCAGCGGGGCAGAGTTGTAAGAGCTTTAGTTTATCCTGTTTTCTTTAAACCGAGTACCGTATTATGTTTAAGCCTAAAGGTTTAAAGGTCAAACTCATGAATAGCCAATTCCCATGTATAAACTGCTCTATCAAATAAATTTGCTGCACTTTTCAATACAGAGTAGAGTCAGATATATCATGATACTCCTTAGTACCTGTTTACATTGTATGCGGCTTACATCAGAGCCCACAGACTGTTCAACACTCTCTGATAACCAGAGTGAGTAAAAGCCCACAAAGTGGAATCGCCATCGGAAACCCCCATTGACTGGAACTAATAACTACATGGTTAACAGAGGTATATCACAGCATTTTAGTATGTTGTTTTTTTTATGTCTGAAATGAAAATAATTCAGCATTTAAACAACATCCAGTTTCTCTGTCACAATTAAAAGGCTTGAGAAATCATAGGTAAGAAATGAGAAGACTCACCTGTCTGTTTAAGAGATAGTCAGCCATGAGGTGGATGTACTCTATCCTGTTGTTGTTTGTCACTGGGATGTTCCTACCTCCTGGCTTCAAGTCTTCTATCTGCTCACAAAATAACAGATGTCTGATCAGAATCAAGATTCTCAGCGATACATACATGTAGTGGGCAGCATTTCAAAAAGCCTCATAATCAATCATACATAATTACAAATCACCAAACTCCCAAACCCAGTCGGATGAAAGCTGTCCTATGTCATGCACGAACATACCACTAAATTTTTTTTACATTTATCTTAGAGGAGAAGAAAACATAAAAATGATGCCAAAATCAGATGAAAGGGCATCAAAACTTATTTGCAAGTATGATCTTTAATATTTTTATGGATTTTTTTTTCAAGACGAAAGGGTATTTAAAAATAATTTGGTATGGTCGGTATTTGGGGCCCAACTTTTGGTATTTATCGTTGTTGCATAATAATGTTCTAAATAAGGATGTGATTCTTGTCTAATAAATTTATTATGATTATAATAATAATATTATGATAATATTTATGAACATACTAAAAATATAAATATGATCCAAATTGAGATTTAATACTTTTGTTAGATAAAAAGAACCAATTCTAGTGCAAAAATATTTATTACACCTGTGTTACATCGTCATTTATTACATTATTAAACAAAAACTATAAATACCAAAAAGTGGTTTCAAATACCCACCATTCCAAAATTATTTTCGATTGTCTTTTTCTCCTTAAGGAGAAATCGGAAAAAATACTGAAGGCCACATTTAGGAATATTTTCTCGCACACTTTCATCTGAACTTTATGTCATATTTATGTTTTCTCCACCTTTAAACTGTTTAATTTCAACCTAGCACATAAACAAATTGTAACAACTGCTGACAATGATAATGTGATCCAAAGGGTACATGGTAAATATTTGTGGTCTGCTCTGACATTGGCAAAAAGACAACACAGCTTTCAAAGATAAAAAGCCAGTCGGTGTCTAAAACCAAAGCACATACACTTTATATATGTAAGTTGCCAGAATTATGTATGTAACTATCATAGTGCTGTATTTATTTATTTATTTATTTGATTTGTGTTTTACGCCGTACTCAAGAATATTTCACTTATACGACAGCGGCAGCATTATAGTGGCTGGAAATCGGGCAGAGCCCGGGGGAAACCCACGCTCATCCCCAGGTTGTTTGAAGACCTTCCCATGTACGACCAGAGAGGAGGCCAACATGAGTTGGACTTGAACTCACAGCGATTTCATTGGTGAGAGCATAGTGTTGTAAATGCAGTCTCTCATGGGAAAATAACTTCCACTTCACCAGACCACCATGTACCCACAATGTTTAAGTAACTTCATAAAGGCCAAACAATTAGCTACTACATGTACTTTCACATTTGTTGTCTTGGAGCTCAACCTCATGACGGTGTGTCACTAATGGCATGTCAGTTCCACTGCAAAATTATCTGTAATACTGCCTGTCAGAATCATCATGCGAAAATATTATAACCAAACATAAAGCCCTACCAGTCTAATTTATGCTAAGCTCATGGAAGTGCTTAAACTGTTAACTCTTAAGCTTTAAGCCAGTCCGGACTTCACTTGGAAATGGGCCCAGGATTCTGGCAAATGAGATGGTTGGTTTAGTCTTTATGTCACCACAGTGTGGAATATCTGGATACTTTGCACATTGTCTGCTCACCTTGGCTGCCCCAAAGTCATTCTTTAACACCGAAAAATCTAAGCCAAGTTCAGACACAGCTCCATCATAGCTTTTCAGGAAAAGTAAATTTCTGTAAAAAAAAAAAAAAATTAAATACTGAAACTAATCAAAGATAAAAATTATTTTCACAGATGTTTTTGCCATAATTAACGTTTTAACTTTACTTTGATAAGTTTACGTGCACAAAACTCTCAGTCTAAAAGAGAAAATAAGATGTGCCCCCCCCCCCTCCCCCCAAAAAACCAATAACAACAAATATAGGTTTACTAACACAAAGTTTTATTTCAGCCTGTTCATTTATAAATAGATCCAGTGTGCTACCTTAATTTTATAGCTGATTTCTCGTTGCAGTTGAATACAGCTGTGACTATACATGTAGCTGAAGACTGTGGACTTACTTGTACATTTCTGGATCCATAGAGGCCAGGTGATGGATGTCCAAGTCTCCACTGTGGCGACTCAGGATCTTAGACAGGAAAAAACTGGCAAATGGAAGCTCGGCCAACATGTTCTCATAGATAGCCTGGAAAGGAATGATAAAAATAAACACCTCAAGTACAGTTTGTGACCTCCCTTCTTAATGCTGACCACAGAATCTAGTTTCACAAAACTTCTGACATTCTGAAAATTTCTTAAGTCTGTATGTTTTTTTTTCCTGCGTTTCTCAACAAAATTTAAGTCAAACAGTTCATAAGTATAGTGTTATGTTGCTTAAGCATAACAACTTAAGAAATTTTGTGAAATCAGGCCCAGGAGAGATCAGATTTCTTTGCGTTTATTTATGATCTTCAATACTGACAACTTCCAAAACATTTGTTTTTGCTGTTCAATTAAACTCACAAAACTGATCAGTTCATCAGGTATCTGCGAAATGTCTGTGCTTTTCTCCCAGCACTCCAGTTCCCTCGACTCAAACTGCCATATTAAGTCCAGCGAAAGTGAAAGTGAAAGTTCATGTAACTGAGTATGGCCTTAGATCACAATCAAGACAGACATTACTGCTATCTTACAACTCAAAATTATATTATTAGATACCAATTAAATAATTGAACCAGACAGATCTGACCTACCTTTCCCAGCATCCTGCCAATGAAGAAGTAATGTTTGATGTAATCCTCATTCAGAACCTTAGCCTGAGGATTGGGGTAGATAAGCCGGTCAGTCGTATACTTGAAGAACCCACGATTTGGGTCAAATGCTGTTTTTAAGAGCTGACTTAGAAACTCTCTAAAGATTCCTCCCCCATCAATACCAGCCTCGTCCAGCCCTGCTGCATTCACCAACTGGATCCTCATCTTCAACTTTAGGTTTGGCTCTGTTTAGGACAACAGGATACATTCTAAGGAGTTGTGCCGATCAAGGCCAGCATTCAATGTTACATGTCAAAGCATTAGATTCCCATATAGATCTTGGCTGGTGATGCCAGACATACATGTAGCTGTGAATTGAATGTTAAAACGAACCAAAAACACTTGCTGACCAACTGTTCAAGTGAACCAAAAGCGCCATAAAAGTACTTGGACCACCAAAGTAATTATCAACATTACAAAGAATTCATTTCATGCACAGAAAACTGGCACACAAAGGAAGAAAACTGGTATGCAAAGGAAGATTCTACACGTAATGTATTTCATCATTTTGGTCAATGGAACTCAAGAATGTATAATATAATAATATATGACCCTGACTGATAATCTCACCATTATCTTTGGAAAGTTTTTCAAAAGCATCCTCATAGATATAGTTGCGCCTGATCATGACATTGATGGCCGGGCCTGACAGGAACTGGGTCATGTCATTCTGGTGCTCCTCTTTATCTTTGTTGATTAGCCTTTGTAAAACCTTTAAAACACACAAACAAAAACAAACTTTTTTGGAATGTGTATTTATTTTTTTCTTATTTAACATCAACATTTAATTGCATATTGCAACAATTAACACACTTTGACATACTTTTGACAAAGACACAAAATCAAACATAAAAAATTTTCCACTGTCTTTCATGTCACTTATTTCAGAAAAGTCAGGTTTATCAGTGAAGGAAATTAGAGTGCCTAAAGCCCAACACAACAAAATTAAATTGTTTTCAAAAACAGCATTCTCAAATCGAGAAATCAAATGATTTTTAATATACGTTACGACAGGTAACACTTGTTATGTGTTTTTGAAAATTCCAAATGGGGAAACACAGTCATGTGATACTTTCAAGGTTACACAGGGTTCGTACAGGTATATGAAAATGAAATTCAAGGAGTTTTCAAGGAGTTTTTTGTCATTTTCAAGACTAGTTTAAACATACCATGGTGCAAATTATAGACTATAGTTTAAGTCCAAATTATAGATGCTCTAATTTGCATGCATGTATATTGAATAGTATGCTTGCTTTTGCAAGAAATATCTGCCCTTCACTTCTGTTATGTGACACATTCTTTGACCCGGCCTTGACTCAGTAAAAAAAATGAATGCCATATATCATTATGGAGGACTTCCTCTGGGTCAGTATTATTTTTAGCCAGTCACTTTAGCCACTCATCAGATTTTGTAGTAAATTTTATTATTTCTTTAGCCATACTTCCTTAGCTGCCATGACTCTTGTAGGTCTCCTTCTGTAATTCGTTTTTATCTGCCTTGGTGTGGCTGCTAGAATCAGTTTAGTCTCTTCCAGCTATATCTGGAGTTTATCAAACGTTACATTTAGAACAATTGCCCTCAAAATAATGGATCAATGCCTGGCAGCATGTTTTTGTTTTTTTAAAACAAAAATCAATCATTTTTTCAATCTATCTGGAGGATCCTAGTAAAATGTATTTTCCTTTATCAGAAAAATTTGTTACGAAATTAATTTGTAAATTCAGTTTATTCAAATACTTCATTATGATCAGTACATTTGAGTAACACAGCCTGACAGGAGAAAACCAGACAGCATACACATTTATGTAACGGAACATATTCTGAAACATTTAATTTACTTCGGATCCCCCCAAAAAAAAAGTTTATTAAGTGGAAAAGTTTAAATTTTTCATGGGAGGTAACTTCATTTACAGGTGCAACCCTACCCTGAGTTATTTCCCTTGAAACAATTTTTTTTTCTTTTTTTTACAATTCACGTTGAAATGCAGCCCCTAAAATGCCGTGATTCTCATTCGTTAGTTCACAAAAATGATTTCAAGTGTTATTTAATGTTAGTCAACTTACAACAATGCTGAATCCCCTTTGCAGATTCCTGTCAAGTAATCATGTGTTGTTGTTGTTTCACCGAGATGAGGCCGTTTCAAGTGACAGTAAGTGGATTATTTTCATTAGTAAAATTGCGAAAATGTGCTAAAAACCCCAGGAAAACTCTCATGGTAGATTTTTTATAACGTTTGTATTTTTTCTTAATTAAATAAATTTGTCGCCAAAAACATTCACATGTTTTTTTTTTCAAATTTTGTCGCCATTTCAAAAAATTGTTCTAAATTTGCAATAATGGCGAGTGCCAGCGGAAGCCCTGATTATGGGAGAATTATCAGCGAGCTCCCAATATACCGATTCGGCGGTCAGCAGACAATATTTAAGTTTGGGACAAACTAAGATCTTCAAGGAGTTACCAGGAGTATTTATCTTTCTTAAGGACTTTAAAGTACTTGAAAATGAAGTTGTATTTTTTAAGCACTTTCAAGGAGTTTCAAGGACTGTGCGCACCCTGTTACACCCCTGTTACACCCCTGTTACAGATTCATGGGTGGAGGAAACCGAAGTTTTACATAAAGCCCTAAGGGGTAGGTCAGGCAAAACCAGGGCCAGTTTTACAAAGATGTAGTATATGTATGATAATCGCACATATTGGACAATGGACAACCTTTTTTTACTTTAACAGGATTGGATGTATGCAAAATAAGCCTCTTGAGCATGACCTTAACTGTGTTTATTGATTTTGTGTCGTCATGTAACAGTAGGTATAGGATTGTGACATACATGTTTAATGCCTAAATTTCACAGTTAAAGAACGCAGACAATACAAATTGATCAAACTGGTTATTTAGTATTATACTACTTGTTCATACAATATCAGCCTCTACACATAAATTCGCATCCACTTGCAACATTTGTTGAATGTATACAGAAATATTACATTTCAGAAATAGTAAAAAAAGTTATTCAGATAACTACTTACTTTAACCCTTTCCTGAAAGGCCACAACAAAAGGCACTTCGGTTAACACCACCAGATTTCTAATCTCTTTGTTTGACAGGGGTGGACCTTCATCCTCAACTGAAACCAGGACACATATAAACAATGTAACTTTGAGTAATTTGTATTCTTGTGAAGAGTAAAAGGCATCAACAAGTCATCACAGTCCTTTAGATGTTTATATTTGTCATAAAGCCTAACAGAAAGCCACTACTTCAAGCTAACAACATCTCAATTGCGAATAGAGACAAGTGGATACATTACTGATCAATATCTAGGATATATATTAATTATTTACTGATCTGACTAAAATTCAATGCTGTGCTCAAAAATATTTTACTTCTACAAGGGCTACAAGATACACGGGCAAAACCCAGAGGAAACCATTGCCCTTTTCCAGCCACCTGAGAAAACTTCTGCCTTAAAACGGTACCAAAGCAAATATTCATACTACAAACCTTTAACATGTTTAATGTAAACTGTTCAAACGTCTTTATAGCCTATGACCTATTGAAAAAGATTTCTTAACCTTGGCATTTCACTAAATCTATTGATTACCATGAGCTATGGACAAGTATGAAGAGTACCTTTGGTTTGAGCTAAAGACCTTAAAGCCCCCAATGGCCGCCTGACAAACATTTCTCTTTGAGCACGGTAAAGCTGAGCAGGCTGAAAGAAGATAAATCAATTAAAATCAATATCCTTTTGATATCATACTTCATTTCCAGCTCTTTATTTCAAAAAGAGGGTGTTTTAGGACATTAATTTATCCTTACAGTTGATGACTCATCCCTACTGAGAGAAAACAGCCATAATTTCGATGGTGTGATAAACACAGCTCTCTATTATGGTAAATCACCAAAAATCTTGTCCCAAAAAGTGAATTTTTGAAGGAAAATAAAATCTATAACATATTACTTTTGGTGCACAATCTAACATGTTTTTCAGTAGGAAACTTTCCAAACAACCCACAAAATATCTTTGTAAGAGGAACAGATCAGGCAAAATTAGCAGTCATGGACCAAATATTAGGTAACAAAGAATTCTGTTTGTCAAACATTGCTGTTATGGCTGTTGCCCTCAACCAAAGTGCATGGAAGATGTCAGTTACTCAAGCATGAAAGTTACAGATAAAAAGTGAATCAGTTCAGCTGGATTTTTTAGTTCAAGAGTTAACAAAGGTTACGGTAATAGATTAATTCCTTCAGCAGGACAATGACTATGAAGGTACAGAAAGAAGACAGATCAACTGATAGATGTTCAGATATATACCCGTTCAGCTTTGATGGACACATGTGGAGCTAGCCAGTGGTTAGGGGGGCAAAACTGACGACGGGCATCTCTCTTGTACAACTGCCGAACCAAGTGGGCGATTACCTAGCAAAAAAAATGCCATGTATATAGACAGATGACTGAATATCTCTACCAAATGAGACCAATGGTAAATTTAATGTATGTACATGTATGTATGCTTGGTTTTTACATCGTATTTAACTGTTAACAAAGAGTCTTGCGATAGCAACAAGTAACATTTCAAAGTCTTTAGTCTGACCCAACCTCGAACTGTACAAAGAAAGGGACATCAGTCAATTGTACATTATTTTAATTATCTCTGTGGATGTATCTCATTTTTTTGGACATTTCATTTCTATATATATCTTTATAAATATGAACCTATACATCTTTTCAAAACAAACTGTCACTACTGTGACGTAAAAACGTTCAAACTTTATAGGATGTATGCAGAGTGACTTCTTTGTGAAAAAAAATATTTTGCCATTCTCATGCCATTGGGTCACAAACAAAGTAACCAGCTCACTGCTGCCAAAGTAGATTGGTCCTTTCCAATCTGCTTTTAGTCAGGCCTTCTATGTCAAGACTACCTTGTGACTCTAACAAACAACTACAAACGGTAGCTTGATCACCGACCTTGAAAAGGTAAGCCCATGTTTCAGTCTGTTTCTCCTCTGCGGGGGAGGTCTCTTGATGGGTACGGATGCCTGTCTTAAGTAGGGCAGCTCTGTACTCCTCATGTACCACAGGCTTGGAGTCAGGGTGTGCCAGCTCAATAATCCCTAGACAAGCTTCTCGCAATGCTAAGGCCATTCGTGCCAGCTCTGGAAGGTCAAAGGGCATGGACGAGGAACTGGAGTCTGTAACATACATCAAAGACACATTTAATCACAAGAAAGGAATGCATCTCTTCAATGAACCCTTCTTGGGCCACTTGAGCACTTTGCAATGTGTGTATGCATACATGTACCTATAACCTGTTCTAATGTCATGTGTAAATCTCATTAGATTAATTGTGACATGCCAGAAACAAGATAAGGTATAGCAGACATAGCACACTAGATTATCCAAATTCTTCTAATTTTAGGGACAGATATTAGTAGCGTTGAGAGCAGAATTTTATGTTTCTTTCCTAGCTTTTTGGAAAGGTAAAGATGTGAGATGTATGTTGTTCATTAGATCGTCTAAAAATGTGAGAAAATCAAAACTAAATATTCCTTCTACTGCTACTGCTACAGTGGCTAAAAAGAACAGATTAGGTGGCAGTCAGGCATATTAATGTTTGACATTCCACATAACAACAGGTAAAAATACCAAAGGTTGCACAATTCATGACACCTCACTATTAGAATCTTCTGAACTCAACATCAAGGCAATAAGATCAAATATTTATTTATTTCATGGGTTAAATTTTCAAACGTTTAAATGTTCAATTTTATTTCCCATTAGAGACAAGGCTTCAAAACTTCAAGGCTTCTCTACATGAGAACAGACACATCACAACTGGTATTCAACACTGTATTTACTATGTTCAAATAAGGAATCAATAAACGTTAAATTTTATTCCCCATTAGAGACAAAGCTTCAAAACTTCAAGGGTTCTCTACATGATAACAGACACATCACAACTGGTATTCAACATTTCCAGGTATTCACATGTTTCAGGACTGATAATGCTTAACAGATATTGTATAATCAGTCTACAGTTACACTTTCCTGACAACACATCACAACAGGTTATTAAACATCAATCAGCCACTACCGAGTTCAATATCCAGTCAGAAAGTCAATCCACCTAATATCCCATCTTGTCTTTACCACAACTGGAACCACAGGACCCCACGCTATTAAAGGTCAATCTAAATACAAATTGTTGTACCCAGTAATTGGTGTTCAACAACCACAAGTGGTACAGTTCTGTTATATATATACATGTATACAAACACCAAACAGTGTCTGAAACTTTAACTGATCACACATTGAAATGTAGTACCCAGGTGTGATATGGTGGTGCCAGTTATGTATAGACAGCAGACAATATCTTACAGGGCAATCTACACCACAGGCAACAAACCAAGGGCTG
Source organism: Liolophura sinensis (assembly GCF_032854445.1). Classification (NCBI taxonomy): domain Eukaryota; kingdom Metazoa; phylum Mollusca; class Polyplacophora; order Chitonida; family Chitonidae; genus Liolophura; species Liolophura sinensis. The sequence goes on from NC_088301.1 coordinate 9,944,366, forward strand.
CTCACAAGAGGAAACTTGACACCACAGACACTTTTACCATCACCATTCATGGCCGTGATAACTTTGAAATCTTACGCAAAATCAGAGATTCCTTAGAACTCATGTCTTCTTTATCCAATGATCAAGTCACTCAATACAAACAATGTAAAGTTTCCAAATCCTGTACTCAACTTTTACAGCATGACTTGTCAACAGAGTTCTTTTCATTGCCACAAATTATTCCCCCTCTACAGATGGTTCAATAATTCTAAGGGTAAATACAATTATGTACATATCTTGTTACATTGCCTATTAAGTTTATGTTATTGTTTTCCTTCCTTATTTTTGCTCTTTTTTACATTGACATAATAAAATTTTCATTCAACCACATACATTTGTTTGCTGTTGTCAATGTCATTTCTACTCTTTGCTCAACTCCATTCATGAATATATTTCATAATCTTTCTCCATGTGTTTTACTTAAAAGTTTCAATGACAAACTTTCACAAGATTCCTGTTCTTACAGCATTAGTATTCACCCATGTCCTGAACATGTCTCATTTCTTGGTGACAAACAGTCCTGATAAAGCTAATGAATTCTTACATTATTTTAAGCATTGTTGCATTCAGGCATCTAAAGCACATCTGAAATATGCCACAGGCAAAACAAATTCCTATAAATTTCTCCTTTACGTCATCACTACATGTATTTACTGTGTTCAAATAACGAATAAATAAATGTTCAATTTTATTTCCCATTAGAGACAAGGCTTCAAAACTTCAAGGCTTCTCTACATGAGAACACACACATCACAACTGGTATTCACATGTTTCAAGACTAATAATGCTTAACAGATATTGTACCAAATCAGTCTACAGTTACACTTTCCTGGCAACACATCACAACAGCTTATTAAACAACAATCAGCCACTACCAAGTTCAATATTCAGTCAGAAGGTCAATCTACCTAATATCCCATCTTGTCTTTACCACAACTGGCACCACAGCACCCCAGGCCACTGAAGGTCAATCTTAATACACAATGTTTTACCCAGTACATGGTGTTCAACAACCACATGTGGTATAGTTCTGTTATATACGCATGTATACAAACACCAAACAGTGTCAGACACTTTAACTCATCACACATTGATATGTAGTACCCAGGTGTGATATGGTGGTGCCAGTTATGTATAGACAGCAGACAATATCTTCAACCATTTCTTACAGGGCAATCTTCTTAACAGTGATTGGTGTTAAACTTACAGACAAGTGAGATGGCTGGTACTAAGAAGTATATACATCAATGTCTGCTGGCTATAATCATCCTTAACACCTGTGGCCAATCATTAACTTTCAACAGTAAGTCTGATATGGGGCCACTTTTCAGGAGACAACTGGCAAGGCATCCTGACCCTTAAACTGTGTCAATGCTCTTTGATCTTTAACATCCAGCTGTGTCATGGTGCCTTTGACATGTAAACACACCAATTCTTAGGTGCTATCTAACTGAAAATGTATTATTCATGATTAACTACAAACATAAGGTCCTGGTCCTCAATTAATCTTGATTTACTTCACTTTTCATTCATAGGGTACTTTAAAAAGTTAGTTCTTGAGTAAATTTAGTTCTAAAAAAAATGTATTCATCACAAGTACACATCTCATTACTTTACCACCAACAGTTCACATCTTTATTAGAAATAAGTTAAAGAAATAATCAGTGCACATTTGTGATAAAGAAAATGTATATGTTTTGCAAATACAATGCTCTTTC